>NC_060145.1:380821178-381130678 GCF_021461385.2 Schistocerca piceifrons
TTCAGTACTACTAATTCTTTCTGAAAATTCTCTTTTCATTTTCTTTAGCAGTTTACTAAGCTGATCAATTTTATGAAAAAATGGTTCAAATGGCTCTGAGCACTATGGGACTGAACTGCTGAGGTCACCTGTCCCCTAGAACTTAGGACTACTTAACCTAATTAACCTAAGGACATCACACACATCCATGCCCGAGGCAGGATTCAAACCTGCAACTGTAGCGGTCACAGGGTGCCAGTCTGTAGCGTCCAGAACTGCTCGGCCACTCCGGCTGGTTCTTTTATGAACTTTTTCAGCTTGCCATCTCAGATCTTAACATCATATTTTGGCTCTATACAAGACTTTGTCAGCTGATCAGTTCTCTCATTAGCTTTATCATTTTTATTATAAGTTTATTTTTAAACTCATTAGTACTTTGGTCAAGCTTATAATCAAATTTCCTACCCAAAACTTTTGACACTTGTCTCATTTCAAATAATAGGTCCGTAAGACTAATATTTTCTGGTGTTCCAATATTAATTTCATTGCCACTGCTTGACACTTCCACTGATTCCACATGATTTACACCATCATCAACATCTTGTTCCCCATATGCCTCAATGTCATCACAAGCTAGATAATGAGATATATCATTTGCCTCAAAAGTTTCATCATATGGTACATTACAAAATTACTTGAAAGTAATAAAGCATCATTCTAATGATTAACTAATTCATGACTAGCATCCTCATTGTTAGGAACACTTCCCTGGGTGACGATCTCATCACCTGTTTCTTCATTGACTGAACTTATCTTGCCTGATTTATAAGAATTATTATTTATAAAACACAATATGTGTAATTTTTAAAATTACAAGATTTAATTTCCCCCACATTGAAACAAAAGTTCCTTTCTTTAATTGTTTTTTAAATACAATTTATATTTTTGGAAATTTGTGGTAAGTTCCTATGGTACCAAACTGCTGAAGTCATCACTCCCTATGCTTACACACTGCTTAATCTAACTTTAACTTATGCTAAGGACAACACACACATTCATCCCCAAGGGAGGGCTTGAACCTCCGATGGGGGGAACCGCGTGAACTGTGGCAAGGCGCGTCAGACCGCGCGGCACAGTTTATATAAATTACTGCAAGGTCAGGCACTGCCTTGATGCTATCATGAAAACTGAAGCCACACGTACCGATCTGCCAGTTACCGGTAGTCTGCTGCTATTGTTTGGAGCACTCGAAGTCACACATACCATCTGTCAAGTGCTGTTAATGCCACCAAGCTGACAGAGGGCTGACGATCTGATTTTTCTGCCAGGTCACCATCAGTCACCAGTAATGCACTCCTGGCGTCGCCACACTCGAAATCTTCCTTGCCATCCAATGAGCATGTTGTCTTCACTAAGTAGTTCCACTTGCAGTTTGAATGTCTTTAAAAAAAATTTTCTTGATGTTTAACTTAATTCTTTCTGGTAATTAGTCAGTAACACAATCTTCTGTTGTCGGGTCTAGTGCAGTAGGGGATACAACCCGTCGGCTTTGGACAAGGACGTCACAAGCCGCCAGAGAGCAGTTTACCATTTTCGCTTTTGCTGTTATGTTTCAGTTTAGTTTTTTTACTGATTGCTTAATAAAGTGGAAATGTTTATTCTATCTCGTGAGATTTTTTTTTTAAAAAGTCAAAAAACACTTATCAGCCACTGAAGGGAGCTACAACACTAAGAAGAATCGCTTCTCGATTGGCCACTTGTGACGTCATTGTCCAAAGCCGACGGGTTGTATCCCCTGCTGCACTAGTCCCCTGTTGTCTTTCCTTAACGTCAGCGTAATTGAAATGATCAAACCGTTTTGTTTAAATAACTTCATGTATGTATAACTTAGTATGTATCTGGAATGTGTAACATTGTTTTTTTTTAATAAATGTTTTATATAAAAAAAAAGTTGGTAGAGCGGTGGACTGTGGAGGATGTATGCACAGAAATCCATAGGTCGCTGGTTCGAATCCGGCCTGGAGGAGAATTTTTCCTTCTACTTATAACACTTTACAGATGTTGAGAGAATTGTAATATGTATAGATGGGTGCAATACGTCTAATTTTTACGTTTATCGTTAACTTATTGTATGATACACTACAAATGACTGACGAGTAATAAAATAAGTAATCACTTTCATGTAGAAGAACTGACTGTTGTTTGTTAAAAAGTGCTGATGCTGGACAATGGAATATGGGCAATGAGCGATTTGTTAAAATGATGAGAATAATAAATTAATGTCTACAGTATTAAAGTTGCAACGCATGCTTTATATCTTGTCGTTATTGGTAACAGTTGCCATCGTACGCCAGCTGGCAATGTCTGTAACTGAAGACAGCTTCCGACTGATACACTGGAGCTCAAAAATCTGGCTTGGGCACCCTAAGACACGAAAACACAAAGTTTTCGTATAGTAAAAGTTGCCCACTGAAGAGGCCATCGAGGCAGATATTGAAGAGGTGATCGAGACAGATACTGCTTAACGTACACGGGAGAAGGATGATAACTGGAACTAATAGTAACATCATGCAAGTATGAGATCCAGAACTTTTAGGTGCAAAAATGTGGCAAAGTAGGTGTGACACATCAAGTAAAAAAAGTGACAATTGCAAATGCAGTTTTTTTCTGAGATGTGTAAGTCATGAATCACAAACTTCCCAAACTCTGAAGGACTAAAAAATATAGCGAAGCACGTCTCTCAGCTCACTGGCCTAATCCAGTTACTCATTCCGAAAACTGTTGAAACCAATAACAGCCAGTTTTTCTTGAGTGAGGCTCCATCTGCGATCAGTTGGCAAATATTTGTGAATAGAAAAGTAACTTTATACTTCGACAGATAGAAGACATGGGTACAGCGAAAAAAAAAAAAATTAACTCGAAGCTGAGTGGGTCGACATGGTTTTTCAAGTTATTAGATTTTCGTGTTAAACGATGGATGCGATACGTGATTGCCCGTGAAAATCAATCGGAGAAGGCAACTTGTTCGGAATAAACCATCAGTTTCTGAAGTAAAACCATGTATTTATCTAGCAACAAGGATACACATTGCTGTTAATGTATCTTTATGAATTTGTAGTAGCTTGTAATTGTTGCTGATGGGTTTTTTAAATTTTGTTTCAGGAAATAAGATGAGATCCAAAAGACAAATAAGTTATGTGAATCTGATGGCAATCATGAGAAGTGTGGTGCGAGTGTACAGACTGTCTCTCACAGAATTATGGGCCTTACGAATAAAGTGAGACGATTGCAGATGAAACTGAAGCGGAATGAAGAAAATGTGGCAACAATGGCAGAATTGATTACAATGGTGAATTAATGAAACTGTGTAAATGACAACCTGGAAAGTATTCTTCAGGCACATTTTAATGGCTTTCCTTTAAACTTTAAACTGAAAAACAGTGGTACAAAGAAGCAATCCACGCGATACAGTTGAAACGTCCCCTTTGAACAATTTATACAGGACTTTGCTTAACCTGACACACAATATTTTTAGCGCAACGCAATCTGACTTTCAAAATTCCCTACAAAACAATGGCCCTGACTAACATTTAACTATAACTTTCACAAATCACTTACCTCACAAAAATCTTCGCTGCTCAAGCTACTGCAATACAGCGAGCGCCACTACTGCCAGCTAAATAAAAGATTCAAACTATGGAAGGCACTAACTACTGATAGGGATAGTTAGCAAATGAAAGATATTAATAGAGAACGAACAATGTATTTACCTTGATATCATCACAAGTCATAATATATATATCAGTTCATGACAAATTACAAACCTCCGCCATCTCTCTCCCCACATCCACCACTGCTGGCGGCTCACCTCCAACTGCGAAACGCTACGCGCTGTTCACAGCCAGCTGCCGCTGCCCAACACTACAATGGCAGACAACAATGCAAACTAGCCACAGACTGCACACAGCACAGCCAGTGATTTTCATATTGAGCGCTACGTAACGTTGCCAATAAGAAAACATAAACAGCCTACTTACATAGAGAAAACATAAACAGCCTACTTACATAGAGAAAACATAAACAGCCTACTTACATAGAGAAAACATAAACAGCCTACTTACACAGTGAACTAACCATACAATCTGCCGTTACTCTGCGTTTCTATTCCCCCTAGGACATATAGATTTGTACGCTCTCGTGTTTCTTTTGCTCCACCCCAGTATTCTTCGTGGTTTGGTGTCATCAGCAAACTGTGAACCTGGCTATCTACAGGAGGTTTTCAGCTATATAAAACAGAATACCAGTGACAAATGATGTCTTAAAGAATGTGCTCTTACTTTTGATAGTGCAGTATATAAATTAGGAATCAGCTTGTGTGGAACACAACAAAAAAGTGTAAGAAGGCTATATTGGATATTATTTATGACGTATCAGGATATGTTGTGAGAAAGATTACGCAATTGTTAAGATCGGCTGAGTGCAAAGAACTTATTACTGTTCCGTGCATGTGCCAAAATGATTACACTTACTGCAAGACTCCTGTGTCAAATGCACCAGCCTTTACTACGAAGGTTGACAGGTTAACAGAGGTGGTTTTCTTCACGCAGCTGTAGCAGTGTTTAAAATAGCGCACCATACAGAAAAATGCTTTCGTTCTGCTCTAGTGAGATTTAAACTCACACCATTTTTATGACAGGCTTATTAATTCTGTTTGTTATTTCTTTGGTGAGTAACCCAGTGTATTTGGCAAAGAGCATACGGTATTCTCTGCCATTGACTGTGAAGACATGTATGAGCCACAGTTAAAAACGACATATTGCTACCGTGTATCTTCAGATTAGATTAAAGGCACTCACAAAAAAAACAAGAGCTGCAGCACAGGGTAGAGGTAGAGGTTGGGGAAGCTAAATGTATTTGCCAATGTATGGCTTGCAGATATATATTGAATGAACGAAAACAATAAATTAATTGGACCACCTCATCTACATCTATATGGATACTCTGCAAATCACATTTAAGTGCCTGGCAGAGGGTTCATCGAAGCACCTTCACAATTCTCTGTTATTCCAATCTCGTATAGCGCGCGAAAAGAATGAACACCTGTATCTCTCCGTACGAGCTCTGATTTCCCTTATTTTATCGTGGTGATCGTTCCTCCCTATGTAGGTCGGTGTCAACAAAACATTTTCGCATTCGGAGGAGAAAGTTGGTGATTGAAATTTTGTGAGAAGATTCCGTCGCAACGAAAAACGCCTTTCTTTTAATGATTTCCAGCCCAAATCCTGTATCATTTCTGTGACATTCCCTCCCATATTTCGCGATAATACAAAACGCGCTGCCTTTCTCTGAACTTTTTCGATGTACTCCGTCAGTCCTATCTGGTAAGGATCCCACACCGCGCAGCAGTATTCTAAAAGAGGACGGACAAGCATAGTGTAGGCAGTCTCCTTAGTAGGTCTGTTACATTTTCTAAGTGTCCTGCCAATAAAACGCAGTCTCTGGTTAGCCTTCCCCACAACATTTTTTTGTGTGTTCTTTCCAATGTAAGTTGTTCGTAACTGTAATACCTAGGTATCTAATTGAATTTACGGCTTTTAGACTAGACTGGTTTATCGTGTAAGCGAAGTTTAACGAGTTCCTTTTTGCACTCATGTGGATGACCTCACACTTTTCGTTATTTAGAGTCAATTGCCACTTTTCGCACCATTACGATATTTTTTCTAAATCGTTTTGCAGTTTGTTTTGATCTTCTGAAGACTTTATTAGTCGATAAACGACAGCGTCATCTGCAAACAACCGAAGACGGCTGCTCAGATTGTCTTCCAGATCATTTATATAGATAAGGAACAGCAAAGGGCCAATAACACTACCTTGGGGAACGCCAGAAATCACTTCTGTTTTACTCGATGACTTTCCGTCAATTATTACGAACTGTGACCTCTCTCACAGCAAATCACAAATCCAGTCACATAACTGAGACTATATTCCATAAGCACGCAATTTCACTACGAGCCGCTTGTGTGGTACAGTGTCCTTCCTTTCCCAAAATTCTTGCCTGTAAATTGTTAACATAACAATCTGTAAAGTGATTCATATTAACATCAAAGATTTTTCTCCTGTTAGCAGCTGAATTAGCAACTAAGCAATGGCTTAGCAGTTTTATTGCCTAATGATGTTTACAGAATTTTTGTCATTAGGTGCAGAGAGAGACGCACTTTGCATCAAATGCGTTATTGTGTGAAAGTTCGGCACATATCTGATGAGGTAACTATGACAAGAAATTTTTCATGTCAATGTTTTGGTCATTTGGTATCGCTATATCGTTTCGTCATTCAGGAAATAAAAATGCGAAAAGGATGAAAGCAGAAAGTATGTTCCGCGGAGGTAAGATTTTTGAGAAGCATGATACGTCAGCAGCCTTAGCGGCAGAACGGACATTACGTATGTAAACACAGTAGAATAATTTAAGAATGAATCTTGCAGGGAAGGATTAGAAGGTACAAGGCAATAACTAACAAGTCCGCCTGCTTAGCTGGCAGCGGGCCCGAGTTCGATTCCCAGCCGGGCTGGAGATTTTCTCCGCTCGCGGACTGTGTGTTGCGTTGTCCTCATCATCATTTCATCCTCATCACCGGCACGCAAGTCGCCCAATGTGGCGTCGACTGCAATAAGTATTGCACTTGGCGGCCGAACTTCCCCGGATGGGGCGTCCCGGCCAACAATGCCATAGGTTCATTTCATTTCAGTAATTAACAGTGAACTATAAACTAAACGCACACAGTATCATATAGTGTTCATAAATGGTAATAGCTATTTTTTCTGTGTAACAGAACAATTTGACACTTTGCCCCGGTTTGACATGGCGACTGTGACGTCACGCATGTCTCCAGTTCAGTACTGAGCTCACTGGTAGTGGCCAATACCTATTAGCCAGTTGACAATAGCAGTTTGATCTTATGTGTCCCCGGAGACTTTCGCAGCGGCTTGTCTGAATAAAATCTTCTCGGTTTTCAAGCCGTGTCGAGTCGAATAAAATTGTTGAGCTTAGCTATCTCTGCCATCGTCAAGGGAAAAAACAACTGCAGGTATTTATTTTGGAAACACTGCCATAATTACAGTGATGTTTATGACTTGTCTGCGGAGTGTTTTCCAAAAGCTAAATCTCCATCTCGACAAGGTATTCGTAAATTCAGTTTATGATTAGAAGGGAGTGGGTCGGTAGCAGTGCTTCCTCATACAAGTAAACCAAAGTCTGTTACTACAGAAGGGAAGCTTAATGGTGCGGTATCGGCCGTTATTCGGTCGGCCGCACGTTTAAATACGCGCACCACCGGGTTTGCTACAACCGCCACAGCGGCACGAGGCCGCTGCCGCAAACGACTCCGCCGCTGCCAATGAGAGCAAGCATCCCCTCTCCGGAGCTCCAGCGGCGTGTGTATTTGAGTTCGAACATTCATGCACTGACCCCATTTTTGTGTATTTCTACATTTACATCTACATACATACTCCGCAATCCACCATACAGTGCGTGGTGGAGGGTACCTCGTACCGCAACTAGCATCTTCTCTCCCTGTTCCACTCCCAAACAGAATGAGGGAAAAATGACTGCCTATATGCCTCTGTACGAGCCCTAATCTCTCTTGTCTTATCTCTGTGGTCTTTCCGCGAAATGTAAGTTGGCGGCAGTAAAATTGTACTGCAGTCAGCCTCAAATGCTGGTTCTCTAAATTTCCTCAGTAGCGATTCACGAAAAGAACGCCTCCTTTCCTCTAGAGACTCCCACCCGAGTTCCTGAAGCATTTCCGTAACACTCGCGTGATGATCTAACCTACCGGTAACAAATCTAGCAGCCCGCCTCTGAATTGCTTCTATGTTCTCCCTCAATCCGACCTAATAGGGATCTGAAACGCTCGAGCAGTACTCAAGAATAGGTCGTATTAGTGTTTTATAAGCGGTCTCCTTTACAGATGAACCACATCTTTCAAAATTCTACCAATGAACCGAAGACGACTATCCGCCTTCCCCACAACTGCCATTACATGCTTGTCCCACTTCATATTGTTTTGCAATGCTACGCCCAAATACAGGGCTATTACAAATGATTGAAGCGATTTCATAAATTCACTGTAGCTCCATTCATTGACATATGGTCACGACACACTACAGATACGTAGAAAAACTCATAAAGTTTTGTTCGGCTGAAGCCGCACTTCAGGTTTCTGCCGCCAGAACGCTCGAGAGCGCAGTGAGACAAAATGGCGACAGGAGCCGAGAAAGCGTATGTCGTGCTTGAAATGCACTCACATCAGTCAGTCATAACAGTGCAACGACACTTCAGGACGAAGTTCAAAAAAGATCCACCAACTGCTAACTCCATTCGGCGATGGTATGCACAGTTTAAAGCTTCTGGATGCCTCTGTAAGGGGAAATCAACGGGTCGGCCTGTAGTGAGAGAAGAAACGGTTGAACGCGTGCGGGCAAGTTTCACGCGTAGCCCACGGAAGTCGACGAATAAAGCAAGCAGGGAGCTAAACGTACCACAGCCGACGGTTTGGAAAATCTTACGGAAAAGGCTAAAGGAGAAGCCTTACCGTTTACAACTGCTACAAGCCCTGACACCCGATGACAAAGTCAAACGCTTTGAATTTTCGGCGCGGTTGCAACAGCTCATTGAAGAGGATGCGTTCAGTGCTAAACTTGTTTTCAGTGATGAAGCAACATTTTTTCTTAATGGTGAAGTGATCAGACACAATGTGCGAATCTGGGCGGTAGAGAATCCTCACGCATTCGTGCAGCAAATTCGCAATTCACCAAAAGTTAACGTGTTTTGTGCAATCTCACGATTTAATGTTTACGGCCCCTTTTTCTTCTGCAAAAAAAACGTTACAGGACACGTGTATCTGGACATGCTGGAAAATTGGCTCATGCCACAACTGAAGACCGACAGCGCCGACTTCCTCTTTCAACAGGATGGTGCTCCACCGCACTTCCATCATGATGTTCGGCATTTCTTAAACAGGAGATTGGAAAACCGATGGATCGGTCGTGGTGGAGATCATGATCAGCATTTCATGTCATGGCCTCCACGTTCTCCCGACTTAACCCCATGCGATTTCTTTCTGTGGGGTTATCTGAAAGATTCAGTGTTTAAACCTCCTCTACCAAGAAACCTGCCAGAACTGCGAGCTCGCATCAACGATGCTTTCGAACTCATTGATGGGGACATGCTGCGCCGAGTGTGGGAGGAACTTGATTATCGGCTTGATGTCTACCGAATCACTAAAGGGGCACATATCGAACATTTGTGAATGCCTAAAAAAACTTTTTGAGTTTTTGTATGTGTGTGCAAAGCATTGTGAAAATATCTCAAATAATAAAGTTATTGTAGAACTGTGAAATCGCTTCAGTCATTTGTAATAACCCTGTATTTAATCAACGTGACTGTGTCAAGCGCTACACTACTAAAGGAGTATTCAAACATTACGGGATTCTTTTTCCTATTCATCTGCATTAATTTACATTTATCTATATTTAGAGTTAGCTGCCATTCTTTACACCAATCACAAATCCTGTCCAAGTCATCTTGTATCCTCCCACAGTCACTCGACGACGGCACCTTTCCGTACACCACAGCATCACCAGCAAACAGCCGCACATTGCTGTCCACGCTGTCCAAAAGATCATTTATGTAGATAAAAACAACAGCGGACCTACCACACTTCCCTGGGGCACTCCAGATGATACCATCACCTCTGATGAACACTCACCATCGAGGACAACGTACTGGGTTCTATTACTTAAGAAGTCTTCGAGCCCCTCACATACTTGGGAACTAATCCCATATGCTCGTACCTTAGTTAGGAGTCTGCAGTGGGGCACCAAGTCAAACGCTTTCCGGAAGTCAAGGAATATGGCATCCGTCTGATACCCTTCATCCATGGTTCACAAGATATCATGTGAAAAAAGGGCGAGTTGCGTTTCGCAGGAGCGATGCTTTCTAAAGCGGTGCTGATGCATGGACAGCAACTTCACTGTCTCAAGGAAATTCATTATATTCGAACTGAGAATATGTTCGAGAATCCTGCAACAAACCGATGTTAAGGATATTGGTCTGTAATTTTGAGGATCCGTCCTTCTACCATTCTTATATACAGGCGTGCGCTTTTTTCCAGTCGCTCGGGGCTTTACGTTGGGCAAGAGATTCGCGATAAATGCAAGCTAAGTAAGGAGCCAATGCAGTAGAGTACTCTCTGTAAAACCGAATTAGAATCCCATCAGGACCTGGCGATTTATTTATTTTCAACCCATTCAGCTGCTTCACAACCCCAGGGATGTCCTCCATACGGGAATCTGTACGAGACTCAAACGGCGGTATGTTTGTACGATCCTCCTGCGTGAAAGATTTCTCAAATGCTAAATTTAAAATTTCAGCTTTCGTTTTGCTGTCTCCCGTTGCCAGGCCAGACTGATCAGTGAGTGACTGGATGGAAGCCTCCGACCCGCTTACCGATTTTACGTAAGACCAGAATTTCCTTGGGTTTTCAGCAAGATCTTTTGCTAAGGTATGACGGTGGTAGTGGTTGCTTCGCGCATCGCTCTTTTTACAGCAGCACGAATCTCTACTAACTTTTGCCTGTCCTCATTCTCCCGATCTCTCTTGTACCGCGAGTGCAACTGCCTTTGCTTCCTGAGCATTCTCCGAATTACACTGTTAAACCACGGTGGGTCTTTCCCGTCCGTAACCCACTTTTTCGGCACATACTTGTCCAATATGTGATTTACAATGTGTTCAAAATTTGCCCATCATTCTTCCACGTCCATCGTACCGGAAGTAAATGAAGTCGATTCATTTACTAAGTGGAATGCTAACAACTGCTTATCTGCTCTTTCTAGTAAGAATACTCTCCTAGCCTTCTTGACCGCCTTTTTAACTTTCGTAACCATAGTCATAATGACAACATCATGACCACTAATCCCTGACTACTGACAACTGACTAACGACTCCACGAATTTATACTCAACGGCTATCAATAAGCTAGCTGAATAACACTTACAGAATTTTTAAGGCTTTCGTGGCCACTTGTTGACAAACTACCTGTTGGCTTCTGTATCGGGTTCTTCGACCGACGTTCGTCTTGACGATTTTTCTGACATTTCGCCAGCACCAGTGGCTGGCATTGTCAATGTTTCACCCTCCATTGCTGGTAGTGGACTAGAGACGAGCTTTTTCTTTCTTTTTTTTTTTTTTTTTAAAAAAAAAGAGGTGGGGACCCTCCACGCCCACACCGGCATGATGTCCAACTCTGCTGGTCCAAGATCTGCTGCCATCTCTGCTTAAGGGTTAGTTTTCACTATTGTGAGGTGTTGCAGGATGTGGGTACTGCGATGTTTGCGTACGTCTGGTTAAGGTTAACCATTAATACGCGCTCATCTGGAGATAGATTGGGTCGAAGTCGAACGAAGGGTAGCGGTTTGAAGGGCACAGGAAAAAATGTGCCAAGGCATGAGCCAAGGGGGGGGGGGGGGGGGGGGGACCGCCGCGGTAGTTAGGTCGGGGTAGTAAGAGCAGTAGCGGATGTCTTGCCGCCTGCGATAGGTCATGCAAGGGTAGGCTTTGTTAGTAGTGGGTATCATGCATGTCGGTACCTTTAACGTTGTGCGGTGCTGTTGTTCGGCAGCTGCCGCTGGGTGCCGGTGTTGAACTATTGATCAGCGTCAGCAACCTGCAACAGTTAGGTTTATCATCGTTTCGTGTCCGATAGGTCGTATATCGGGTGCACAGTGTAGGGTGATGTGGGCGATTTGTTTGTGCGTCAGTGGGCGAGCTCGTCGGTGTCCCTGCTGTAGCCTGTTGGTCGGCTTTAACGGCAACTAGTATATCCAGTCAACGTTGCTGATGTGCAGGAGCTTGCCGACGATTGTCTCTTGTTGGTGTATGCTAGCCTGCCATAGGTGGTTATACCCTAACTAGTAGTGTCTTTGGCCGCTTATGCTTCCGCCTATGGTTGTGATCGTAGTTTCTCGGAGTAAGGATGAAAGGATTGTTCGAGTGTCTCGAGTTCCTGTATAGTCGTTTGGTGTGGTTTTTGAATACTTCCTTGAGGATTTCAATGTGGTGGTGTAATGATTAAGGAGAGGCAAAACTACGTTTCTAGCATTTGTAGACTTAGAGAAAGCTTTTGACAATGTTGATTGGAATACTCTCTTTCAAATTCTGAAGGTGGCAGGGCTAAAATACAGGGAGCGAAAGGCTATTTACAATTTGTACAAAAAGCAGATGGCAGTTATAAGAGTCGAGGGATATGAAAGGGAAGCAGTGGTTGGGAAGGGAGTGAGACAAGGTTGTAGCCCATCCCTGATGTTATTCAATCTGTATATTGAGCAAGCAATAAAGGAAACAAAAGAAAAGTTCGGAGTAGGTATTAAAATCCATGGAGAAGAAATAAAAACTTTGAGGTTCGCCGATGACATTGTAATTCTGTCAGAGACAGCAAAGGACTTGGAAGAGCAGCTGAACCGAATGGACAGTGTCTTGAAAGAAGGGTATAAGATGAACATCAACAAAAGCAAAACGAGGATAATAGAATGTAGTCGAATTAAGTCGGGTGATGCTGAGGGAATTAGATTAGGAAATGAGACACTTAAAGTAGTAAAGGAGTTTTGCTATTTGGGGAGCAAAGTAACTGACGATGGTCGAAGTAGAGAGGATATAAAACGTAGACTGGAAATAGCAAGGAAAGCGTTTCTGAAGAAGAAAAATTTGGTAACATGGAGTATAGATTTAAATGTCAGGAAATCTTTTCTGAAAGTATTCGTATGGAGTGTAGCCATGTATGGAAGTGAAACGTGGACGATAAATAGTTTAGACAAGAAGAGAATAGAAGCTTTCGAAATGTGGTGCTGCAGAAGAATGCTGAAGATTAGATGGGTAGCTCACATAACTATTGAGGAGGTATTGAATAGAATTGGGGAGAAGAGGAGCTTGTGGCACAACGTGACTAGAAGAAGGGACCGGTTGGTAGGACATGTTCTGAGACATCAGGGGATCACCAATTTAGTATTGGAGGGCAACGTGGAGGGTAAAAATCGTAGAGGGAGACCAAGTGATGAATACACTAAGCAGATTCAGAAGGATGTAGGCTGCTGTAGGTACTGGGAGATGAAGGAGCTTGGTTGTTGGTTGTTTTGGGGAAGGAGACCAGACAGCGAGGTCATCGGTCTCATCGGATTAGGGAAGGACGGGGAAGGAAGGCGGCCGTGCCCTTTGAAAGGAACCATCCCGGCATTTGCCTGGAGCGATTTAGGGAAATCATGGAATACCTAAATCAAGATGGCCGGACGCGGGATTGAACCGTCGTCCTCCCGAATGTGAAGGAGCTTGCACAGGATAGAGTAGCATGGAACGCTGCATCAAACCAGTCTCAGGACTGAAGACCACAACGACAACAACAACAACAACAACAACGGTGTAATGATTAGCATTTCTGACTAGAGCCGAGCTCGCGACCGCAGACTATATGTAGTGGCGCCGAACGTCCAAGGGCTCCTCCGCTGTCATTTCCGGTGCTGTTTCTTGCTACCTGCGAGGGCCGTTCGCTGCAGCACAGGAAGCCAGGATCCGTTTACCTTGAGACTTTCTTCTTTCTTGTTGAAGCTATTCTCGTGTTTGCATATTCCTACAGATTCTCTGAACAAGCAGGTATGATAGTTCCTCTCTCTCCAGCCAGAACTTCCGTGTCGGGGAATTTTACTACATGGTCGGTCTCGCACAGTGCGTGCTCTACCACGGCCGATTTCTCCACCGCCGCAACCTGCAATGTCGCTTATGTTCTGTGATCCTGGTGTTGATTGATCGTCCAGTCAATCCAACATAAACTTTTCTTCCGCATGTGCATGGTATGCGGTACACTCCCGACATTGCAAGTGGCTCCCTTTTCTCCTTTGCCGATCTGACACACTCTTTGATCTTCTTTGTCGGTTTGTAAATAGTCTTTACGCCGTGTTTGCGCAATATACGGCCGATTCTGTAAGTCACACTGGGAATGTATGGCAGAAAGACCGTACCAGACATTTCTTTATATGATTTGTCACTTTGCCGGGTGTTTGGCTCTTTTCTAATATAACTTGTGGAGTACCCATTGCTCCTCAGAACACTTTACATATGTCGCATTTCGCGTCTGAGCGTTACGAGGGTATTAATCATGTCTCATTTCTGGCTCGGGTGGTGATTTGATAGTTTGTGCTGGTATCGGTCCGTGTGTGTCGGTCTTCGATACACATTGTGTCCCAGGTTTTCACCATCCCTTGTGGCCACACATCTTTTCTACTTCGAGGTAAACGGATCCTGACTTCCCATGCTGCAGCGAACGACTGTCGCAGGTAGCAAGAGAACCGCACCGGAAATGAACGCGGAGGAGCCCTTGGACGTTGGCGCGCCAGGTACATATAGTCTGCGGCCGCGAGCTCGGCTCCAGTCCACCACCAGAAATGGAAGGTGAAATTTTGACAGTGTCAGCCATTCGTGCTGGCGAAACGTCAGGAAAATCATCAGACGAACGTTGGCCGAAGAACCCATGACAGAATCCAACCGGCAATTTGTCAACATTTACGGACTTGCATTGTGGCCATGGCTCGACCACTTCAGGATAGACATCGTATTGATGAGTGACAGGTTTACAAATCTTTTGTATCTGTATATGTTTCAACATTCAGATCTGCTGTTAGCCACTCACGCTTCAAATTCGGCAACAGAGTTATTAATTAATTTTTACTGTTTGATATAAGATGTAAAATAAATTCTCTGTGCATGAATGGAATTTGTTCCTCGCTCCTGCATCTACTAAAGAATAACACAGCATGTAAAGGAAGACATAACAGATATTTTCGTTCAGGGAACGTTGATATCGTAACAGCGTGCCCCCCCCCCCCCCCCCCCCTACATTAAGGAGTTCTTGTGAAAGACTATCTGAATGAGAACTTTGATGAATGGACTGGCACACTGTGTACTACTGAACAGCCTCCACGATCCCCAGATACCACAGCTACAGAAGAGTTGTTTGCTTAGAACAGCATAGAAATTACTTTGTGCATTTTTTGAAGGACGTTCTAGAAGTAAGGCAACACATTTTTTTCTATCTAATTTCGATTGAAAAAATGCGGAATTTGTTGTGGGACATTGTGGAATATTCCCTATTGTTTCATGAAGTTTCGACAAGTCGTGGCGCTATACGTAGCCTTTAAAAAAAAAAAAAAAGGTTCAAATGGCTCTGGACACTATGGGACTTAACATCTGAAGTCATCAGTCCCCTAGAACTTAGAACTACTTAAACCTAAGTAACCAAAGGACATCGCACACATGCATGCCCGAGACAGGATTCGAACCTGCGACCGTAGCGGTCGCGCGGTTCCAGACTGAAGCGCCTAGAACCGCTCGGCCACACCGGCCGGCTGTAGCCTTCAGAATAGCGTTCCAAGCACAGAGCTGTCATTGAGTTTATTTTGGTGGGAAACCAGAGCACCGCAGATATTTGTAAAAGCTCGCAGAGTGTCTACGGAGACCTGACAATGAATAACAGCAAGGTAAGTCGTAGGGTGAGGTGTATGTCATCATCACAACAAAGTCGCATAAATCTGTCCGACCTACCTCGTTCCGGCCGGCCTCATACAGCTGCGACCCCTGCAGTGTTGGGAAGTGCGGACACTCTCATTCGAAGTGATCCACAGATCACCATCAAACACGTTGTTTCTCAACTGGACGTCTCTGCAGGTTGTGCTGACACACTCATCCACCAGTATGGGTATTGTGTATTGAACCGGGGACCTAGAAACGACGGAGAGGCTTCGTCACAGGACCACAAAAGGTCACAGCCGTCCACCCGCCCCACCACCGCCCCACACCGAACTCAGAGTTATTGTTTGGTTGGGCCCCCAATGGGCCCCCCCTGGGAACGTCTCATACCAGACGAGTGTAATCCCAAATGTCTGCATGGTAGAGTAATTATGGTGCACACGTACGCAGAGACAGTGCTTGCGAAGCAATCGCCGACATAGTGTAACTGAGGCGGAATAAGAGGAACCAGCCCGCATTCGCCGAGGCGGATGGAAAACCGCCTTAATAACCATCCACAGGCTGCCTGGCACACCAGACCTCGACACTAATCCGCCGGGCGGATTCGTGCCGGGGACCGGCACGCCTTCTCTCTCGGGAAGCAGCGCGTTAGACCGCGCGGCTAGCCGGGCAGGCATACCAGATGGGGTACTCAAAGATGTATGACCGCTGTGCTCCTCGCCGCCTAATGGAAGACCATATAAAGCAGCGTAGGACGTTCCGTGCGGAATTGCTTGCCAGTCACAAAGCTGATTATGACAATAAATAATAAGACACCTATTTTAAGTTAAATGATATTTATTCAAATGGGTTCAAATGGCTCTAAGTACTATGGGACTTAACATCTGAGATCATCGGTTCCCTAGACTTAGAACTACTTAAACCTAACTAACCTAAGGAGATCACACACATCCATGCCCGTGGCAGGATTCGAACCTGCGACTGTAGTAGCAGCGCGGTTCAGGACTGAAGCGTCTAGAACCGCTCGGCCACAGCGGCCGCCTCTACGAAAGTACTTTGAGAAATATGCATATCAATAAGGCAAGATACTGAGTTGATCCCATGCCAGTAAAAGAGGTTATACAAATTTTAAAAGCAAAATTACCTCTAAATTTAAGAGAAAAGCTATTGCATGCTCCTGAAAATGACATCGGGCAATTCATGTCTGCTGCTGACTCGGTAGACTTGTTACATAAGTACACAAAGCCGTGGACTCACGACAACGGACATACTAATGGTAAGAGCAATGCGTACCTCAATCACAGTGGTAACGGGAACCAGAACCGAAACCAAAACAGTAACGGTAACGGTAATGGAAATGGAATGGAAATAACCGAAATGCACCCCAGAAAGGCTACAGAAATAACCATGCACAGGAAGGCAGCAACCGACAGCATTTCGGAAAGAAAAGAGGGTATGATAATCCGTTTAACATCGGTTATCGGAATGACAACCACAGTACTAATAAGGGTAACGACATAATGACACAAACGTGGCCAAACAACGGACAAGGCAATTGGCAGTCGAATACTGCACCACAAAATCGAATACTGCACCACAAAAGAATGTGCCGACAGCATTCGATGCAGAAGAACAACTCAAACCAAAGTAATCAGAATAACAGCAACAATACTGTGAACTGGGGCGTACTAAATCAACATGTGAGGCTAGCTGAAGTGATTGAAAGTAATCAGACATCAAATAGCCTGCCAACAAACTAATTTCGATCACATCAAGCCCTCGTATAGTGGTCGGGAATAGTGCAGGGGGCAATACGCAAAAAACAGATCAATCTGATCCATTAACACAGTGGTAGAGGCTTCATTTGAAGGTGAAGTAGGTAAAGTACCTACAGTAGTAATAATTGACACCGGAACCTCGGCGAACATTATTTTTTTATAATTTGTATAAACAAATATGTGAGAAGGGTACTCCTCTTATATCACCAGTCCAGAATTTTACATTTATTGGTATAATAGGCACGAGGTCGAAGAATATTAGTTGGCTGACTCAGTTATAAATATCGATAGAAAATGGAGCATTTTACTGCACGTTCCTGGTGGTAGAGAATTTGTCAGCCAACTATTTTATTAGTGTAGGATTTCTGCAAGAGAAGGACGCAAAATCGACTTCTCGGCAGAAAAATGCTGTATTTACAGTTGATGGAAAAAAATATAATTCTGGATTTGCTCAAAACAAAAGCTCACCACGGCAAATTTTGTCAGTGAGTGAAAATCAACTGACAGGTGGTAGTTCAACTGCTGTAGCTGATGTAACCATGTGTGCTAATGTCGGCAAAAACGAACAAGATCTCGAGTCAGTATCACCAGACAAGATTTTAGAAACAGATTATTTAAGTAAGCAGCAGAGAAATGAGCTATATAATCTCTCGGATGGATATCCACAAGTCTTTGCAGAAAAGCAAGACATAATAAAAAGATATATATAACACACACACACACACACACACACACACACACACACATATAAAACACATGCAACTTGGGCCTCACGAAACGTATTGTTGCACAGCCTACTCGATTCCCTGCACCAAGAGAGATGCCCTTAACAAAAAAATCAAGAAAATTCTAGAATTGGGAATAGTAGAAACATTCTTATCTCCATATCAAATAAGAAATGTCATTTGTATCTCATATATCTCTGTAAATACTTAATTTCTATTTTCATGTACACTTAATTTCTATTTTCATGTACATAGCATAGTTAGTTGTGAGAAGAAAAGTCTCAAAGCAATTATATGAATACTGTAAAAAGAAGATAAAATGCATTTAATGGACACTAAAATGACTTTGTCCAAATTCCACTTTACTTGGAAAACCAAAACCTGTCTTATAAAGCCATATCACGTAATACATTTTAAATAGTAGATAGTGTGTCAGTTTTAGGATTATTCATTTATAATTTGGCTCCAAAATATGCGATTAGTTTTAAATAACTGTGCGCTATTCATGTGACACAAGCTCAAGATAAAGAAGTTTTGAATGACAGTATATGTATCATGTACATAAATACTAAGGGACGTGTTTTCTATTGCATAATGTCCTGTGTCAATGTATTAGCCAGCAGACAATTAAACTATGCCCTTATTTTGACACTTACTTATGTCCTCGGACATCAGTTTTGCATTTTGAGTTATTTCTTTTCTGTGTGATTTCTAATCGGTATAGTAAAAGATCGGGAATGGCCCTTGAACTGGATTTTCCTTAGAATAAAGAAATAAACTGATTGCCATATACGAACGAAGCACATAATAATACAAGTAAAGCACGACCGCACACCACATAAAATAATGACCAAACACAGTCCTCATCAAGAATTTTCAAAGATATTGCAAAAACTGATATAGTTCATATTCATCTACAGCCACAATCCAATCTAAACCATAAACAAGTAGTGTAAAGTGATGTCGTATCAAACAAGCTGTTTTGGAGTTTAGATGAAACGCATAGCTCCTACATCGGTGTAATTTGACTCAAAAGACCATATGAAATTGCAAATGAGTAACAAAATAATGCCAAAGTCAGTGCTATTGAAGACTTTCAGAGAAAGCTGTAGTATGTGCAATTTGTGTGCAATTAAACAAAACTGTGCAAGGGAACTAGTTTGTGAGAACAGTGAACATTCTAGTGTTGCAGTCTGCATAATAACGTTGACGCTTACCTTCAGTGAAGTATTCAATAACGTATGCAGGTGCACCATCCTATGTAGAAACTCTTAGGTAAAGCATAGCTACGGACCGAGTGTACACAGCGTGCAACGTAAACTCAACCTCGACAATGTTGCACGCAAAGCTCTGGATTGTCGCGATGGAATGTGAGCCACGAGATCGCCCAGTACTCGCAGCATTTTAAAACATAGAGACCTGTCAGCGCTGAGCTGCAGTATTAACGCTCTTTTAGTGCAAATAGTGATAGCGTAATACGTCAATAAATAATCTGCAATACTCACTGTAAACAAATAACAATCACGATGTAATCGGAGAGAAACGACAACGTGGACAACTGTACAGAAAGCAAAACTTTACTGCGCAAAACAAAAGAAATAAATGGACACAACGAACTGTAAACTATCGCCGAAAACAGAATATGCAATCATTATATGCATCCATAGGACAATATATGCACTAATACACCCTCTTCCACCCAAACTGCATAATTGTGGGCTTGTATATTAATACTCAGTCTATTGTATTCCACGTACCTTATACCCGAGATACCTGTTTTACGGAAGAGCAAGTAACCGGTATCTAGCAAGTGTCCACCTGTATCCGGTAACCAGCTGCAAACCCTGGCATGTGTTTTCATGTTCCTCTATGCACGAGAGGGTCCTGACATCGACTACGATCTAACAGCAAGAACTATCGTTCCCGCAATCCGTCGCAAGATCTATCACTGCACCTACAAATCATTGTATTCGACGTTATAAAACTGTGAAAAATTCTTAATCGAACTCAGTGTTGTAAAGACATACGATTTTAATTTGTGAGAAAGAACAATTATGACAAACTCACATAATGAAAGACTTTTAAATGAAAAAAACACTATATGATAAAGGGCTCTTATACGAAAGAATTGTTTAAAAACTGAACATTTTATGTAACAATCCTGTTTGACACGTGTTACCATGAACATTTTATGGGATTTAGAATTTCATGTGTTCTCAAAATGGCATGACAAATTGACAATGAGTTTCTGCAATATTTGTACTCTTTTGTAACATATAAAGTATCATTGTACTTTGCTATCGAAATATTCAAATAATTTTCAGTGAAGAAATAAACTAAGGACTGTATGTCCATCCCTTGGTTTGTCACCCCATCTTTCTTGGGACTGCGCCTGAATAGGTGGACGAATAACTACAGTCGGGATAGAAGTCAAATAACAAGGGCAACAGTAAAGTCTAAATGAAAATGTAAATGTTGTCAAATAATCTCCGTTTTCTGAAATGAAAGACAAGGTTTTCATGAAACATGTAAAAATATGAACTTATGCCCGTGAATTGTGTAAACAACAAATGAAGTGACTTTAGTTAAATGTTGATCTTCAACAGTCAAAACAGTGTGATCTCAATATTTATGAGGCATTTTATAAAGCCACAAACTTTTACACGACATTTACCCAAAGTAATGCAAGTATGCCAGACACCTCCATATAATATATCAATAAGCAAACAAATATCATAATCTGTAATTAGCATAGACAGCAGTGAAACAAGGGCACCACTCTCTTTTGCTCTGCTCTTTTGCTATTCTCTTTTTGCTCTTTATTCTCCTACCATTGTGCTTGTCTCTCCTGGTTGGCTTGATTCATGTTATGCGATAAATCCTTGAATTTGATGAAATGGTCATAGGGGATCTTTCTTGCACTGTTACTTAATTATTTGCAACTGGAACTGTTATTAGTAATCAGAATATCAAGTGCGTGCATTAGAATATCGCCTGCTATCCCATTATTCCTAATTGCTACCATCATTTCACACTTCTTTCCATTGAATTTCGATCCATACTGTATCACCATGTACATGTATGCCAACAGATTGCCTTTCTTGTACCTCTTCTTCTCATTTCCCCCACCATTAAATCATCTGTAAATACCATGGCTTTTCATCTTCTATTTGTGCTGTCTACTGCTCCCCATCTTTATCATAATAAAAGCTCATTACTTTCTAAAAACGAAGTCAGAAACCTGAGCAATGAATTTGTTCTGCAGTTCTGTATCTTAAGAAATTCGAGCATAAAGGGGAAACGTTAGTATTTAAATATCAGTGAGATAAGAGCTACTGAGTCTGTTAAGATCTATTTAACTTTTCTGTCATAATCCATTATAGTTTCACATAGGCTTGATTGTCTAAGAGATATAAGCGATATAATTACTTGCTGTAGGTTTACAGTATGATTTTTTTATCTGTGCTAAGTCTTGAGTGTTTCCTTCACGTCCCGCCCAGTGTCTCGCCTGATGCGGTGTTTTGCGTTCCTTTTCCAAACTCTACCGCTTTTCTTAAACCTGTCCAGCCCTTTTCCTCCACCCCTCTTCTTTCCATTCAACCCTTCTGCTGGAAGAAAGAGCCATTGGCTCCAAAAGCTTGCATAAGTAAAACCTTTTTTTACGAGTGTGTTCATCTGCTGCCACTTGGTGAGTAGATTTCTTTATCTATCCAGTTACATTTCAGTGTCAAAAACTGATTGGTTTCGTTGTTAAGTCTTGATACCGAAATCAATCATTTCCAATACAAAGTGTCCAGCGATGCTTATGTCACATCGTAGCTCAAAGATGTTATAATCACATGTCAATTATTTGCACCAAAAGATAAAATTTATAAATCAGTAATATAATATTCACTTGGCAAAAGTTCTTGAAATTGTAGTCTAATATTTACTTAATAAGTAAAAATAATAAATTTGGATCATTTCAAAAGTTTCTTTCTAAATTAAAATAAACGCAACTTTTCTCATTTTGAAATAATTTCTTACTGCAAATTTTAGTTTATTTGTACCTAAGCTCCGTGTTCAGGTACCTACGAACTTCACGATGAAAATGGGGTGGAGCCCCATCCTGCTGAAAGATGACCAGAGTGTCCGATTGTATTTGAGGCATCAGCCATTGCTGCAACATGACCAAGTAGGAATATCCAGTGACAGAGCTCTCGGCGAAGAAGACTGGGCCGTAAAGTTTTCGATATGACAAGGCACAAAAAAACATTTAGCTTTGGGGAATCACGCTCAAATTCAATGCATTCATGTGGACTGCGTTGTACCCCAGATTCTACAATTATGCCTGTTCACTTTCCCATTACTGTGAAAAGTGGCTTTGTCGTAAAAAATTAAGCGATCAACAATGCCATCCCCATCCTCATGCAATTACTGCAACTGTGAACAAAACCCAAAATGCTTGTCTTTGTCGTCATCATTGAGCTTCTGCACTAGCTCCAATTTGAATGGTTTCATAGACAGCTTCTGTTGCAGGACTTTCCTCACTGTCATTGGAACCATTTCTAGTTCACCGGATGCACGACGCACCAATTTCTTTGGACTCATGATTGTCTCTTACACTGCGATGTCCGCTTCTCTTTGCCGGGCACAAGCAACCCACTGTAACGAATTTATTGTGCCAGTGATAAATGGTCTTCCTTGTTGGCGGCTTCCTACCGTACTTGGTTCTAAACATCCGCTGAACAGCTGTAGCACACTTGTTTTTGTCGAGCTCCAACACACAGAAAGCTCGCCCTGCACCTGAACTCGCCACTTTTGCGACTAGCGCTGACTATCGGCAAATTACCAATCTACACCGTGGCGGTATACATGAAAAATAAAACATTCAGCGTTTCTCTTCAAAATGACATATGTGCGATATCTGTACAATGTTTGGTTCTTGTGCCATAAATACTTGAAAGTGTTCTCAGACTTTATGTACACCCTGTATAGATGTTTACATATATATAGCTTCTTAAAAGTGTCCTGTGATTAGTTTGTAGAAATGAAAATTCAAGTAAACAACTTTACTTATGCTATGTTGAACAAGTAGGAAACTTTAACTTAAAAATAATTATTGCTTCTGATGATCATGTCAGCTAGTACAATAATAATACATTGTCAAGTTATATTTGGCGGCGGGGGGGGGGGGGGGGGAGTGACAAACTGAGACCCTCCCCCCCATGTACCCCCGCCACCATTCCCACACCCATAACCGAAACTAGAGCTATGCCTGCGTAGGTTTATCTTGCAGTTCATGTTTACGTTATATTTCTTTAACTTTTCTTACAGCTGAGAAATCATCTGTCAGACAATCAAGACAATTCGCATACAACGAGAAAACACCGAAGCGTTTGACTGGAACCCCTGCATTGATGACGAGGGAAGGTGGTAAAGGAAACCCTACAATTAGTATGTATTTTTCTACTCTGGAACGTTTATTTAATTCAAGATTTTCTTAATGTAAGATACAAATTTGTTCTTTCATGAGTATTCCTTTTTTAATGCGTCGTAATCTCCTTGAACAGCGTGCACTGTGCAGTTCACATGTTTAAAGTCACAGATCATAGATAATATAAAGAGTGATCTGAAAAATGTGTTAGAGTGTTGCAGGGTAGGTTGTGTTGAGAAATAATTGTTAAGGACAAAATTCGACATGGTGGGCCGTTTCCGAGTTAATTAGTATCAAAGTTAGCCAAGCACACTCTTCTGACAATCTTGTGTGTTCCACTCTATCTTCCTCTGGAATTGGTTGGTTGGCTGCTCTGAAGGAGGGGACCAAATAGCCAGGTCATCTGTCCCACCAGATTAGGGAAGGACAGGGAAGGAAGTCGGCCGTGTCCTTTCAAAGGAACTATCCTGGCATTTGCCTGAAGCGATTTGGAGAAATCACGGAAAACCTAATTCATGATAGTTGGATACAGGTTTGAACCCTCGTCCTCCCAAATGCTAGTTCAGTGTGCTAACCACTGCACCACCTCGCTCGATCCCTCTGGAATTCTTTCCCTCTGCGGCTCCATCTAGAACTAAAGAAGGAAGTTACTCCACGATGTCTTAGCGAAGAAAAATCCTGTTTCGAACAGGACACTCATAGTTGTTGACACTAACCTACCCTAGATGTGTTGTCTAAAATAAATGTTTAAAGTCGGTGGTAGGCAGAAAACTTCGCCCTAAATTGTTCTAAGTACTTTCTTCGAAAATGATTTAGAGCAGTTATTCATCTTGAGGTTGAAGCTCTTTTGTATGTGTTTGCTTTAACAACAACGAATGTTTTTGGGTGGGGTCCGTCTTTAGTAAAACAAATTTTGTTTTTTGTTCCAGACATGTTTCACTGCAGTTGCGCCATCAGCAGTGGGTTTCTTTATTATTATGGGTGTTAAACGTACGGAATGTTCTTTACTGTTTAAATACATGTAAGTATTAGTTTCTAAATCATAATTACAGATTTTTGAAGAGCACGTAAAATTGTGTATTCATACTTTCTTACCACATGGTGTGCTTCTCCTGCTGTATTACGATATTACAGTTTGTCACCTGCAACTATATACAACTTAATGTAGGCAAAATATTTACACAAAAATTACGATTTCTAGGCTGTTATGGCTATGCCTAAGATTAATAATTTATGTTAAAGGTTTTGTGTGTGTTTGTGTGTGTGTGTGTGTGTGTGTGTGTGTGTGTATCTATTTACACTATTTGCCATTAAAAATGCTACACCACGAAGATGACGTGCTACAGACGCGAAATTTAACCGACAGGAAGAAGATGCTGTGATATGCAAATGATTGCCGCGCGGGATTAGCCGAGCGGTCTGAGGGCTGCCGTCATGGACTGTGCGGCTGGTCCCGGTGGAGGTTCGAGTCCTCCCTGGGGCATGGCATGAGTGTGTGTGTTTGTCCTTAGGATAATTTAGGTTAAGTAGTGTGTAAGCTTAGGGACTGATGACCTTAGCAGTTAAGTCCCATAAGATTTCACACACATTTGAACAATTTTTTTTTTCTAATGATTAGCTTTTCAGGTCATTCACACAAGGATGGCGCCGGTGGCGACACCTACAACGTGCTGACATGAGGAAAGTTTCCAACCGATTTCTCATACACAAACAGTAGTTGACCGGCGTTGCCTGGTGAAACGTTGTTGTGATGCCTCGTGTAAGGAGGAGAAATGCGTACCATCACGTTTCCGTCTTTGATAAAGGTCGGATTGTAACCTATCGCGATTGCGGGTTATCGTATCGCGACATTGCTGCTCGCGTTGGTCGTGATCCAATGACTGTTAGCAGAATATGGAATCGGTGGGTTCAGGGGGGTAATACGGAACGCCGTGCTGGATCCCAACGGCCTCGTATCACTAGCAGTCGAGATGACAGGCATCTTATCCACATGGCTGTAACGAATCGTGCAGCCAGGTCTCGAACCATGAGTCAACAGATGGGGACGTTTGCAAGACAACAACCATCTGCCCGAACAGTTCGACGACGTTAGCAGCAGCATTGACTATCAGCTCGGAGACCATGGCTGCGGTTACCCTTGACGCTGCATCACCGACAGGAGCGCCTGCGATGGTGTACTCAACGACGAACCTGGGTGCACGAATGGCAAAACGTCATTTTTTCGGATGAATCCAGGTTTCTGTTTACAGCATCATGATGGTCGCATCCGTGTTTGACGACATCGCGGTGAACGCACATTGGAAGCGTGTATTCGTCATCGCCATACTGGCGTATCACCCGGCGTGATGGTATGGGATGCCACTGTTTACTCATCTCGGCCACCTCTTGTTCTCACTGACGGCACTTTGAACGGTGGACGTTACATTTCAGATGTGTTACAACCCGTGGCTCTACCATTTATTCTATCCCTGCGAAACCCTACATTGCAGCAGGATAATGCACGACCGCATGTTGCAGGTCCTGTACGGGCCTTTCTGGATACAGAAAATGTTCGACTGCTGCCTTGGCCAACACATTCTCCAGATCTCTCACCAATTGAAAACGTCTGGTCAATGGTGGCCGAACAACTGGTTCGTCACAATACGCCAGTCACTACTCTTGATGAATTGTGGTATCGTGTTGAACCTGCATGGGCAGCTGTACCTGTACACGCCATCCAAGCTCTGTTTGACTCAGTGCCCAGGCGTATCAAGGCCGTTATTACCGCCAGAGGTGGTTGTTCTGGGTAGTGATTTCCTAGGATCTATGCACCCAAATTGCGTGAAAATACAATCACATGTCAGTCCTAGTATAATATATTTGTCCAATGAATAACCATTTGTCATCTGCATTTCTTCTTGGTGTAGCAATTTTAATGGCCAGTAGTGTAAATTTTGTTTCACTTACGGTTTCTTTTTGTGTTATCTTCTTCATTGTCAAGTTCTGTGTATTGCGTTGGCACTGTCACTGTGACTGTTACTGTTTACCCGCTGTAATAACAAGATGGCAGGCAATGGAACAGTTGAAGGTGTGAAAACAAGATGGCGGACACTGGAATAGTTGAAGATGTCATTGGCGGTTGTTTTGAATTTTTCAGAGGTGTGTGTGCGTGTGTGTGTGTGTGTGTGTGTGTGTGTGTGTGTGTGTAAGAGAGAGAGGGAGAGTAGGTTTGAGGATTTATCTTTATTATTATAATTATTTATTTATTTATTTTTAGTTTTATGTGTGTGTGTATGTATGTGCCTGTGTGTGCGTGTGTGTGTGTGTGGGGGGGGGGGGGGGGGGTTGTTCTGTAGGTGGGTATTATCTAGTAATTCTTTGAGGGCAGAGAACAGAATTCCACTGCAGAGAGCTGTGTATTCATTTATTACTAGCTTTCCTTCAACTATGGCTTTTTGTTATTCATAATGTTCTTCAATTATTAGTTTTGTGGGGGGGCTGTTGCTGCTGCATTTGAGAATTTTCAGATCAGTATTGAGGTCTGTTGGGCTATGTTTATTGTCCATAAGGTGTTTAGCAAATGTGGAATGACAGCTGTTACTTTTTAATGCTCTTCTGTGTTCTGCATATCTGGTATTAACGTTTCTGCTTGTCTGTCCTATATAAACTTATTTGCAGTCCTGACACGTTAGTTGGTAAATACCAGATGTGTTGTGTTTGTCTGTGGTTGTATTGGTTGTCCTTAGTTTCCTCTGTGTTGAGTTGTCTGTCCTGTAGGCTATTTTTAGCTCTTGTTTCTTGAGTATGTTGCCTATTCCGTGGGCTGCTTTGTTGTTGTAGGTGAGAGTGAACCACTTGTTTGTTGTTGTGGGTGTTTCTTGTTCATGTGTGCTCGTTTTGTGTTCTGTGTGTTTGTAAGTTGTTGAGAAAGCTTTTGTGTTCAAATGGTTCAAATGGCTCTGAGCACTATGGGACTTACATCTGAGGACATCAGTCCCCTAGAACTTAGAACTACTTAAACCTAACTACCCTATGGACATCACACACATCCATGCCCGAGGCAGGATTCGAACCTGTGACCGTAGCGGTCGCGCGGTTCCAGCCGGTCCTAGAACCGCTCGGCCACCCCGGCCGGCAGGCTGTTGTGTGTTGGGTGTCTTTTTAAATTTTTTTAAATTTTGTGATTCAGTTTATCTATCGTGTTTGTGTTATATCCATTCTCTACAGCTATTTGTCTGATTGTCTGTAATTCATTGTTGTAGTTGCTTTCAGTGAGTGGAGTTTTGTTCAGTCTGTGTAGCATATATAGGAAACTGGCTAGTTTGTGTGTACTCGAATGATTGGAATGTTTGTGACTGGCCGTGCTGGTGGTGCTTACTTTTCTGAATATGGAGAATTGGTTTTGGTTGTTGTGTCTGTATATTGTGAGGTCAAGGAAATGCCTTCTAGATGAAACACCCAGTCGCATCCAACGACTCCATAGTGATATGAACAAAGTTCACCCATAAAATAAAATTCCCCTTAAAAAACAACAAAATGATATATTTCCTTGAACTCACAATATACAGACACAACAACGAATCCTGAGAGAATAGAGAACATCATGACGGATGCGAGGATCATCTGTCTCGAACTTTTCGGTAGTAAATACACGACGGGAAGGAGCGCCTGGTCCCTGGCACGAATCCGCCCGGCGGATTTGTGTCGAGGTCCGGTGAGCCGGCCAGTCTATGGATGGTTTTTAGACGGTTTTCCATCAGCCTCGGCGAATGCGGGCTGGTTCCCCTTATTCCGCCTCAGCTACACTATGTCGGCGATTGCTGCGCAAACAAGTTCCCCACGTACGCGAACACCATCATTACTCTACCACGCAAACATAGGGGATACACTCGTCAGGTGTGAGACGTTCCCTTGGGGCTCCACCGGGGGCCGAATCGCACAATAACCCTGGGTTCGGTGTGGGGCGGCGGAGGGATGAAGTGTACTGCGGTGGTCGACGTGGAGTTGTGGACCACTGCGGTTGCGGCGACGACGGAGCCTCTCCGTCGTTTCTAGGTCCCCGGTTAACATACAATACAATACAAATACATGAGCTTTGTACAATACGTTTCAGACAAGTGCGTCACGAGCAAAGTTATGAGGAATGGGAAAGTTCCACCGTGGTCCGACAGCCTTGTTAGAAATCTGCTACGAAAGCAAAGATAGCATCACTGCGCATTTAAACGAAACCTATGCCTCACAAACAAAAATCAAACGAAGCCGAAATTGGTCTAAGGAGAATCATGTGAGAAGCGTTCACCGAATTCGGAAGCAAATTTCTATCGACCTGGCAGAAAATCCTACGAAGATTTGTTCTTACGTAAAATTCGTAAACGGATCGAAGCCATTTGACCACTCTGTGACCGTAATCGCAGTGAAACGGAACATATCACAGATAAGGCTCTGAGCACTGTGGGACTCAACTTCTGAAGTCATCAGTCCCATAGACTTAGAACTACTTAAACCTAAGGACATCACAAACATCCATGCCCGAGGCAGGATTCGAACCTGCGACCGTAGCAGAGGCGCGGTTCCGGACGGGAGCGCCTAGAACCGCTCGGCCACCGCGGCCGGCCACAGATAAGGCAGAAATACTCAATGTATTTTCGAAAACTGTTTCACAGAAGAAGAGCATACTGCAGTACCTCCTCCAAGTCGTCGCACGAACGAAGGAATGGCTGATATCGAAATAAGCGACCGCGGTACAGAAAAGCAGCTGAAATCTAAGTAAAGAGGGAAGGCTACTGGACCCGACGTGGTACCAATACAATTCTACCTAGAGTATGCGGTAGAACTTGCTCCTCTTCTAATAGCAGTTTACCGTATATCCTTGGAGGTGCGAAGCGTTCCTAATAATTGGAAAAAAGCACAGGTCGTTTCCATTTCAAGACCTGTTTTCGAACAGACGCACAAAACTACAGGCCTATGTCTGAGGAAGGTATGTTGTAGAATTCTGAAACATGTTTTATGCTCACGTATTGCAACATTTGTGGAGACTGAAAATCTCCTCCGTAGGAATCAACATAAGTGCCAAAGAAGACAATCGTGTGGAACCCAGAAAGTAGTAATATAGGCGACCAGGTTGACGCCGTGTTCCTTGACTTCCAGGAGGCGTTCGATACAGTTCCACAGTGCTCTTTAATGAACAAAACTCGAGCGTATGGAATATCAGATATCTGTGTGATTGCATTTAAAGTATCTAGCAAACTGAACACAGGGCGTCATTCCTAACGGAGAGAAATCTTCAGACGTAAATGTAACTTTTGGCGTATCTCAAGAGAGTGTTATACACTGAAGCGCCAAAGAAATTGGTATAGGCATGCGTATTCAAATACAGAGATATGTAAACAGGCAGAATGCAGTGCTGCGGGCGGAAACGTCTATATAACACAACAAGTGCCTGGCGCAGTCGTTGGATCGGTTACTGCTGCTACAATGGCAAGTTATCAATATTTAAGTGAAATATTTAAGTGAGTTTGAAAGTGGTGTTATAGTCGGCGCACGAGCGGTGGGGGACAGCATCTCCGAGGTAGCGATGAAGTGGGATTTTCCCGTACGGCCATTTCACGAGTGTACCGTGAAAATCAGGAATACGGTAAAACAGCAAATCTCCGACATCGCTGCGGCCGGAAAAGATCTGCAAGAACGGGACCAACGACGAATCAAATGGTTCAAATCGCTCTAAACACTAAAGGACTTGAAACTTCCTAGCAGATTAAAACTTTGTGCCGGAATGAGACCTTTGCCTTTCGCGGGCAAGTACTCTACCATCGGAGCTACCCAAGCACGACTTTCGACCCGTCCTTACAGTCTCAATTCTGCCACTAGGTGGTAGAGCACTTGCCCGCCAAAGGCGAAGGTCCCGAGTTCGAGTCTCGGCCCGGCACACAGTTTTAATCTGCTAGGAAATTTCACACCAGCGCACACTCCGCTGCAAAGTGAAAATTTTCATTCTGGAAACTATGGGACTTAAGATCTGAGGTCATCTGTCCCCTAGACTTAGAACTACTTAAACCTAACTAACCGAAGGACATCACACACATCCATGCCCGAGGCAGGATTCGAACCTGCGACCATAGCAGCAGCGCGGTTCCGGACTGAAGCCCCCAAGAGCCGCTCTGTCACAGCGGCCGGCTCCAACGACGACTGAAGAGAATCGGTCAACGTGACGGAAGTTCAATCCTTCTGCATATTGCTGCAGATTTCAATGCTGGGCCATCAACAGGTGTCAGCGTGCGAACCATTCAACGCAACGTTATCGATATGGGCTTTCCGAGCCCAAGGCCCACTCTGTACCCTTGATGACTGCACGACACAAAGCTTTACGCTTCGCCTGGGCCCGTCAACACCGACATTGGACTGTTGACGACTGGAAACATGTTGCCTGGTCGGACGAGTGTCGTTTCAAATTGTATCGAGTGGATGCACGTGTACGAGTATGGAGACAGTCTCAAGAATCCATGGAGCCTGAACGTCACTAGGGGACTGTTCAAGCTGGCGGAGGCTCTGTAATGGTGTGGGGCGTGTGCAGTAGACACGACTCTGACAGGTGACAGGTACGTAAGCATCCTGTCTGGTCACCTGCATCCATTCATGACCATTGTGCATTGCGACGGACTTGGGCAATTCCAGCAGGATAATCCAGAACTGCTACAGAGTGGCTACAGGAACACTCTTTTGAATTTAAACACTTCCGCTGGACACCAAATTCCCCAGACCCGAACGTTATTGAGCATATCAGGGGCACCTTGCAACACGCTGTTCAGAGCGGATCTCCACCCCCTCGTACTCTTACGGATTTATGGGCAGCCCTGCAGGATTCATGGTGTCAGTTCCCTCCAGCACTCCTTCAGACATTAGTCGAGTCCATGCCACGTTGTGCTGCGGCACTTCTGCGTGCTCGCGGGGGCCCTACACGATGTTAAGCAGATGTACCAGTCTCTCTGGCTCTTCAGTATAGAACCATTACTTTTCGCAGTATGTGGGGTGCCCCAAAAGTTCGTTAACATCTGAAAATTGAATAATTCATGGAGTGATGTAAGCAGAGAGGTTGTAACCTTCCCGTATATAAAAATTTCCGGTACAAAATTGACTGAGAATTGAAACTGGCCGTGTGAAATCACCCTGAATAAACTGAAAAATTCTTAGCTCATATTGGTGTCGCCAGATATAGTTGTCTATATATCTGCTCCTAAATGGCACAGCTTAGTGCAATGCTGACCTATTTACTACTACTGAATAACATTTCTCTGAGATTTGCATTATTAGAAAAAAAAAATGACTTTGCTTGTTGACACAGCTGCGTAGCTGGTCCTCTGATTATTAAACAACACATGACTGTGATCTGGGAAAATTTGTAACATATTTAAATTCAAGTAAATGACTGGTAAAAAAATTAAGTTCTGAAGAACCTTATTATTGAAAACATTTCTGCAAACCATTACATAAACAATTGAACATTACAAGTCTGACTTAATTAGTGCTGACAAATCACAAAAAAATTGAAACAAATTCATATTAACATCTCAGACAACAAATTTACATTGCATGGCAATGAACCGCGCTGCACCAGCGGCGACTGCTGTTGCTCTTACATGGCTAGCAACTGTACCGTAGCGGTGAGCTAGTAAGACTTCTCCGTAACAGCGAGCTATTGCGACTGCTCTGTAGGAGCGAGCGATTATTACTGCTGCCGACACTGCTCTGACCTGCGATTCTATTGCATCAGAGATGTTTTTATATCGCAGGCAGCGCGTGAGCAATACACCGAAATTACATTTGCTCCAGTAGGGTGGTGAACAGCAAACCTCTTACATAATGAACCCCTTACAAGGTAAAATGCTTGAAATGAGGTGGGATTTCATTGAAACCAAGAAAAGAGCACAAAATGACCAACAGATGACTTCATATAATGCAAAAGCAATAATTAGCATAAATACTGATTTTCAGCAAAGACGATGTTCTTTATAACAAATGCTCAACGTGTCTGCCGTCATAGCCGAGGAACAATGTTGGTAACAGCACTGTTCAGCATATCAGTAGATGTGGTAGTTATGGTGAGAAATTGCCGTCGGATGTTGTCCGAGATCGGACGATCGCTGGAGACTTGCTACTTCAGGTAACTCCACAACCAGTAAGTACACAGACTGAGGTCTGGGGACATAGGAGGCCAAGCGTGACTGAAGTGGGTGCTCAGCACCCGATCCTCTTTCACACGTGTAGCAATTTGGTGTGGAATACCAGTCTGTATAAAAGTCGTACCTTCCACCAGGTGTTTATTAACCAGGCTAGGGGTGATGCGATTCTGTAATGTATCGGCCTATCTCGCACCCACTAAGCTGACAGTCTGAAAAGCGGCACCCCCGCATTAACTCGAAGAAAAAAGGTCCGATAACTATTGATGAATTAAGTCCACACCACACTGTGACTTCCTCGTCACGCAGTGTGCTCTCCACGACATAGGATTTTCGGTAGCCCAAATTCTGCAGTTTCAAACACGATTTTAGCCGTCCGTGGTGGCGGAGCGGTTCTAGGCACTTTAGTCTGGAACCGCGCGACCGCTACGGTCGCAGGTTCGAATCCTGCTTCTGGCACGGATGTGTGTGATGTCCTTAGGTTAGTTAGGTTTAAGTAGTTCTAAGTTCTAGGGGGCTGATGACCTCAGAAGTTAAGTCCCATAGTGCTCAGAGCCATTTGAACCATTTGAACCAAACACGATTCACATGCAGCGTCACTGAAGTCTTGCTGTCCAGCGCCATCTGTTTGCCGGTTTTTGCACTCGTTTTTGTTTTCAATAAAACCCTACGCCATTTCAGGCATTTGTATCAAGTTTTATCTCTCTACCTACATTATTCTGTGAATTACTGCATTTTCAAATGTTAACACACTTTTGGGTCACTCTCTGTATAAATGACTCAGTGGAGCCGGAAGTTCCATGAGGCTTTTCGCGGATGATAATGCTGAACACAGGGAAGTCGCAGCGCTAGAAAACTGAACTGAAACCAGGATAAACTGCAGAAGTTCGATGTTTGGTGCAGGGACTGCCAATTGATCCTCAACATAAACAAATGTAAACTCTTACGCATGTTGTTGTTGTTGTGGTCTTCAGTCCTGAGACTGGTTTGATGCAGCTCTCCAAGCTACTCTATCCTGTGCAAGCTTCTTCATCTCCCAGTACCTACTGCAACCTACACCCTTTTGAATCTGTTTAGTGTATTCATCTCTTGGTCTCCCTCTACGATTTTTACCCTCCACGCTGCCCTCCAATACTAAATTGGTGATCCCTTAATGCCTCAGAATATGCCCTACCAACCGATATCTTCTTCTAGTCAAGTTGTGCCACAAATTTCTCTTCTCTCCAACTCTATTCAATACCTCCTCATTAAGTATGTGATCTACCCATCCAATCATCTGCATTCTTCTGTAGCACCACATTTCGAAAGCTTCTATTCTCTTCTTGTCTAAACTATTTATCGTCGACGTTTCACTTCCAAACACACTCCATACAAGTACTTTCAGAAGCGACTTCCTGACACTTAAATCAATACTAGATGTTAACAAATTTCTCTTCTTCAGAAACGTTTTCATTGCCATTGCCAGTCTACATTTTATGTCCTCTCTACTTCGACCATCATCAGTTATTTTGCTCCCCAAATAGCAAAACTCATCTACTACTTTAAATGTCTCATTTCCTAATCTAATTCCCTCAGCATCACCAGACTTAATTCGACTACATTCCATTATCCTCGTTTTGCATTTCTTGATGTTCATCTTATACCCTCCTTTCAAGACACTGTTCATTCCGTTCAACTGCTCTTCCAAGTCCTTTGCTGTCTCTGACAGAATTACAATGTCACCGGCGAACCTCAAAGTTTTTATTTCTTCTCCGTGGATTTTAATACCTACTCCGAACTTTTCTTTTGTTTCCTTTACTGCTTGTTCAATATACAGATTGAATAACATCGGGGATAGGCTACAACCCTGTCTCACTCCCTTCCCAACCACAGAATCCCTTTCATACCCCTTGACTCTTATAACTGCCATCTGCTTTCTGCACAAATTGTAAATAGCCTTTCGCTCTCTGTATTTTACCCCTGCCACCTACAGAATTTGAAAGAGAGTATTCCGATCAACATTGTCAAAAGCTTTCTCTAAGTCTACAAATGCTAGAATCGTATATTTGCCTTTCCTTAATCTTTCTTCTAAGATAAGTCGTAGGGTCAGTATTGCCTCACGTGTTCCAACATTTCTACGGAATCCAAACTGATCTTCCCCGAGGTCGGCTTCTATCAGTTTTTCCATTCGTCTGTAAAGAATTCGCGTTAGTATTTTGCGGCTGTGACGTATTAAACTGATAGTTCGGTAATTTTCACATCTGGCAACACCTGCTTTCTTTGGGATTGGAATTATTATATTCTTCTTGAAGTCTGAGGGTATTTCGCCTGTCTCATACACCCTGCTCACCAGATGGTAGAGTTTTGTCAGGGCTGGCTCTCACAAGGCTCGCAGTAGTTCTAATGGAACTATACGATTGCAGAACAGTCACTGGAAGCAGCCTAATCCATAAAATATCTAGGATTACGCATACGGAGCAAGCTGGAGTGGAACGACAACATAAAACCAATCGTAGGCCAGACTGAGATTCATTGAAAGAATCCTCATGAACTATAATCTACAACAAAGGAGGTAGATTACAAAACATTCATTCGGCCAGTAATTGCGTATTGCACGGCAGTCTGGGATAAATACCATATAGGACTGATAGAGGAAGTAGAGAAGATCCTAAAAAGAGCTGCGCGTTTCGTTACAGGTTCATTTAGCTAGCGCGAAAGCCTCACAGATATTCTCTGCCAACACCACTGGCAGACACTGCAAGAGAGTCATTCTGCATCATAGTGTGGTTTACTGTTAAAAGTACCGAGAACGTACGTCCGTAGAAGAGTCAGCTGATATATTACTTCCTTTTACTTACATCTCGCGATACGACCATGAAGGCAAAATTAGAGACTCGAACTGACATGGAGGCTTATCAGCAATCGTTTTTCAAATTGTTCAAATGGCTTTTAGCCCTATGGGACTTAACATCTGGGGTCATCAGTCCCCTAGAATTCAGAACTACTTAAACCTAACTAACCTAAGGACATCACACACATCCATGCCCGAGGCAGGATTCGAACCTGCGATCATAGCGGTACGTGGTTCCAGACTGAAGCTCCTAGAACCGCTCGGCCATAATGGCCGGCTTCAAATGGTTCAAATGGCTCTGAGCACTATTGGACTTAACATCTGGGGTCATCAGTCCCCTAGAACTTAGAACTACTTAAACCTAACTAACCTAAGGGCATCACGCACATCCATGCCCGAGGCAGGATTCGAACCTGCGATCATAGCGGTCGTGTGGTTCCAGACTGAAGCTTCTAGAAATGCTCGGCCAAATCGTTTTTCCCGTGAATCATTCGTGACTGGAACAGGAAGAGGGGGAAGCGAGTGGTACATAAAGTACGCTCCGCCACACACCGTAGGGTGTATTGAGGTGTATCGCTGTAGATGTAGCTTCAACACGCCCTGCGAACTTACTTTGCAAAACGTCATAAAGGATCAGGTAGTTATGGAGTGTAGATACAGGAACCTATACGAAAGGCAACAGTTTAACTCCTGTCGGCAGCGAGAGCTTATCGGAAAAATTCCGAAATACAGATTATTACAGGTTCATACAGAATACGCAGATTTGTGTGATTCACGGAAGAACAGTCAGCGGCGACGTTAAACAGGCGACAGCCGCAACGTCGTTATCTGGGCGTGAGCTGTAGATAAGCAGATATCGGGGGCAGCTGGCCACAGTCTGCTGCAGGTAACCGAACAACTCCAACCATGAGGTGAGTCCAGCCTATAGCTTCTGTTGTATAACATCTCTGCTGTTGCAAATCACGGATGTCGCTACTCATGAAAGCTAATTCGTTGCCCCGTGAGTGGCTATATCTGCTCTACATCGCTATCCTGTCCTCATTCGCGTGGTGCGTCGCACAACTCTTCCAAATATAGCACCAGTCGTCCTTTCTTGAAACGTACAAAGAGTGTTGGTGATTATTTAAAACATGTAACCAACGTTGTTGACTGAGGGAGAAATCTCTACTGTGCTAGCAAAAAGGTTCTTCCCTTTATTATTTAGCACTAATTTATTGCGATACGATTTTGTTTTTCTCGCTGATACTGCGCAGCTGTACTGCGCAGCCGAGTCTCGAGGAGTGGTCCAGCCTATCGGTGAGCACACGTTCGGTTGACGTCAGTTTTGTGTATTCTGTGAAGCTGCCAACCTGAGAGGAAAAAAACTGAATTGTTTCATAGATAGAAAACGAATTACAAAGCCCACAAAATCATGTTCATCGAATAACACAGCGCATACGCCAAAAGTACTTTGCTAAATAGCCTTTAGAGATGTTAAAGTTAGTGTTGTAATTCATTCCGCTTACCACGTAGAGATTGATTCAAATTTTTTATCAGCGATTTTGTCGGCTAAAGTTCAAAATAATTTATGGCGTAGGTTGTAAGACTACTTCAGTCTACCACATACAAACTTAGAAATTATTTTCTGTTTGCTTGGGTTGACATTCTTCAGTATTTTAGAAAAGACTATGTGTTATTGGTTATCTCAAAAACACGATTTCGAAATATGAATACCTAGTGCACGGGTTATGGTAAAATTGCGCAATATATAGACTTAGTTCGATATGGTTATTATAAGAAATGTGACGTCATCTTTTGATACAAACGACGAGATAATGTTTTCTTCTTATACAGATGAATTGAAATATAGCGTACCTCACACTGCACGAATTCTCCAAAAACACACGTCGTCCAAAATGTTTTTACGGATACATGTCATACTTTGAAGCCCACTTCATTAGTTTAACTATGGTCACCGATAAGTGAGAACATATTTACAGAATACACTTTCAACAGTGTATTTCATATCACTTCTTTTCAATTCTCTTTCGGAAAATAATCGTAAAATTTTTGTGTTTTTCATTCATATTTTCTCCTGGCGACGCTTACCATTTTCCGGAAAGTCAAGAAATCGATGTAATCAAACGAATTGTGTCCTGTGTCATCAACGTATTTCAGTGCCTCGGCGCGGGTGACATCGGTTTCCTAGATCATCTCATCTTCGCTCACTTCCTCCACCGACCACACTTTGTCCGCTATATTCGCGTCACTTCACTCCACAAACACCGGTTTATTGGCATCGCTTTCTAACCACTCGCGGATGATTCATCACACACGTGTTCACAGCCTGAAATTTGTTTCACAATATCGGTCAGACGAGTGGCAATATCACATTCCTCACCACTATTACCTTCAAAGCCATTAGTAGTTGAGGACGTTGCAAGTTTCTTTCACGAGTAAGATAATGTTGGTGTCTTCACGTCGTACAAAGCTTTGCAAATACCATGAACTGCATCGAGCACATTCATAGGTTTCCAGAAACTGCAGATGTCTGAATCTTCTTGGGCAAGCTATCTCATGAGATCCGTATTTCATCGCCTCCGCGATCACAAATTGGTCCATCGGCTGTACGAGTGACGTAACGCAAAGAAGAAGGTACTTTGGAAACAAGTACATATTTCGCAGGATGACGAAATGCTTTGTCCTTTCTAAGAACAGCTCATTAAAAAAATCGCCCAATGATGCGCAGCCATCTTCAAATCGGATAATCCTCAACTTGGTGATCGGGAACTTGATGTGTACGAATATGGTTGAAAAAGAGGTCGGTGTTCTTTTGACAGTAAAGAATATGTATTGGCCCACATTATGGTGAGTTATCACATTGAAAATAATAATCGCGATAGCGAAATGATTAAATTCGTAACCGTCCATACCGAACATATTTCTAAAATTCAGTCCTTGGCTCTCGGATGTATTCAACCTCAACAACATCTACGAGTGTACATCTACATCTATAAGCGGCGATAAAAAAAAGTTACAATTTGGGACAATGCTGCAGCGTGTATGGAGCGCGACTCCGATGCGGGTATACAACGTGATTTTTTCCACCGTGTACAAACTCTAGAGGTTGATCGACGAGAGGATATGGAGCAAAAAAGGTCTAATGAACTTATATAAGGACATGCATGGTTTCCATGCTAGAAGCCATTTATTCAATCACACTTTGTTACGGAGACTGCGGTCTAATACGCGCTGTACCTCGCAGTCACGGTTATAGTTGAAACTTCTTAATTCAAAGATTTTTACTTCAACTGCTGAATGCTTACTCAATGTTCTTAAGCTGCTGAGTGAAACTGAATGCAAGTGAACCTGCTTAAACTGCTGAGTGAAACTGAATGTACTCTCTCTTTGCTTGTCTTTATCGTTTCATTTCTGACCTACAGAATTTTCCCTGACAAACAGAACTCAAACTTTTCCTATTCATTAATTACTCACAATATTCAAGGATAACGCGATTTGACTGCTTTAAAATTGATAACCTGACTTCAAATAATTAATACAGAAGAATGGCCCTGAAATAGAAGAAATCCTAACGTATCATAAGTCACTTACCTCACAAAAATCTTCATTACACGAACTACAGCAATGCCGCAAGCGTCAATACTGCCAGCTAAATGAAAGATTCTAACTACTAAGGCTCTAACTACTAATAGGCATGTGGTTAGCAAAGGAAAGATTTTATTGCAGAGCAAACAATGCATTTACCTTGTGACAACCAGTTCAAAAATTATATAATCGTGCATGACATCCAGTTCCAACAATTGTATAATCATCGACAAATTACATTTCCATGACGGACACGCGTTCAGATCATCCGCTCGCGCTAACACTTCAAACCTCTAACCTCCATTACCGCTGGCTACTCACTCCTAACTTCCATCACTGCTGGCTGTTCACCTCCAACTGTTAATCCGACCAGCCACAAAGTCTCTTACAGAGTGCGCACTGCGCTGTCAGAGTTGTTAATGAAGAGCGCTACATGGCGCTGCCAACACACAAACACATAAACAGCCTACTTACATAGTATGCGTCGTTTCCTCCTAGAAGGTGGTACTGTTCCTCATACGTCACGCCCTAGCGCCCTCTCCTGTCTTAGTAATTGGTAACTTTGTGTCCGTTTCACATCGCTTGCTGGCTCACCTTGTAGTGGATGTGATACGACGCTGTACACAATCGCTCCCTATGCGAATCGAGAGCTTGCCGATCTGGTGTTTACTTACAGAAAGTCAAATGGCAACGGGCGGCGGGCAGCAAGGTTGTATCAGGAGACCTATCCCCGCATCCCCCATAGCATTCAATGTTCGCAACAGGGTTTCGCCTTTCGCCTGAGACAGGTTCGTTTCAGGAAGCAGGAAATCATGAAGTACGCACCCGAAATGTTAGGACACCAGACTTGGAGGAAAATATGATGAACACTGTGGAAGACGACCGCCGTGTCAGTACCATGTAGTTGGTCTGTCAGTACAGAGTAAGCAAGACAACCATGTGGAACATTCTCCATGACAGTCGTTACTACCCTTATCACTTACAGAGTGTGCAGGGCTTACTAGCGACAGACTCTCCACGTCGGGTGTAGTTTTGCCACAGGGTCTTCGTCAGGCAACCACGCTTCCAGGACTTGTGTCATCTATCCTATTCACAGATGAGGTCAGCTTTACTTGGAGTGGTATCTTCAACGATTTGTGGGATAGTATGCAGAACCTCCGTTGTATGGTGACAGCAAAACATCAGCATCGGTGTAGCTGGAATGTGTGGGCTGGGATAATTGGCGACCGTATTTTGGGACCAGTCTTCCTTCCACGTCGCCTAACAGACCGGAACTATAGGCGTTTCTTGCGGGTGACTTTGCGTCCCCTGCTGGAAGAAGTGCCATTGATGATTCGGAGGGTTATGTGGCTGCTACATGCTCGTTCTCCAGCCCACTTCACTGTTAACATTCCTCAGTCGTGTCTTCCCTGTTTGGACCGGACGAAGGAATCCAGTTGCATGGTCTGTTCATTCACCGGTCTCAACCCGTGCACTTTCTGGTTATGGGGCCATCTCAAAAGTATCGTGTATGGATAGTCCATTCCAGATGTGGAGACACTGGAGCAGCGTATTCGTGCTGTCTTCAACACTGTTCGGTTGCAGCCTGGCCGATGTGAACATGTGAGACAGAACATGCTACAGTGTGTACACGCATGCATTGAGGCACATGGAAGCCATTTTCAACATATACTGTAACTGTGGCTGCATGGTACAGCGCGTATTAGACCGGAGTCTCTGTAACAATATATGATAGGATAAATGGTCACTAGCATGGAGACCATGCAGTTCCGGGCACGAGGCCTTTTCTGTTCTATGTCCTCTAATTGATCAGCCCTTGAGTTTGTACACGGTGGAAGAAATCGTCCTGTATGAGCATCGACATGTAAGGGATTAGTGTAGCATTCATGTCTTTCTGCCGTATACACGATAAATGTGGAAACGTGAGCTATGGCGACGTTATAACTAAATCCGTCCAAAATTGACCAACGTTCTTGGCTGCTGAAGGTCAAGCACCGGTAGTCATCCACCGGAGATTGAAGAATGTGTATGGGACAGGGCGCTTCTTCATGATAACGCACGTCCATATCGCAAATGTCTTAATGTTCCGTACATCAGTGCTCACAGCCGACTCAAGTGGGAGAGATTTGAGCACCCGCCCTATAGGCTTGATCTCTCCTCGTACGATTATCACGCCTTTGGTCCCTTAAAAAAGAGATGTAAGGGTTGACGATTCTTGTCGGACGATGATGTGCAGCAGGCAGTTGCAGACTTCTTCACGCAGCAAGACACAGTGTTGTACCAAACGGATATCTTCAACCTGGTACATCGGTGGGATGATTGTCTCAATGCTCACGGCAATTTTGCCTGACTGGCATACCGATAATGGACTGTGCGACCTTCCAACGGAAACTTTTCGATCGTCCCGTATGTAGGGTAGGGCAAACACAAGTGGCCCGGAGTACAGAGTTCCAAGGTACACAGTAACACAGCAGGGGAAAGGAAATGCAGTACTAACCTGACTATAGCACATACTGAAAGTGACCGTCATTCATCTCTTGGCACTTTTGGCCCTAGTCAGCAAGTTGCTGAAGGCAGATCGAAGCTGGACTGCTGGAATTGCTGCAGTGTCATCCGAAATGTTCTGCTGCAGTTCTTGAAGTCAGGGTTGTTGCAATACACCTTATACTTGAGGGCTCCCCACACAGAGTAATGGCACACTGACAAATCTGGCGATCTGGGAGGCCATCTATGGCTGCGACCAGACTCATCTCTGCTAACAACTCTGTCAGGCGTGAAGACTGTGTATATGTGCTCCAAGTTTGAGCCAGCTGTATGGGCAGTTGCTCCATGCTGTTGGAAGTAACTGTCAGTCTTTTCCTCCTCCGTTAATGCCACCACAAAGGGTTCCAAAATGTTGGCAATGTAATGTGCCGAAGTCACCGTCTGATGAAAGAAGGTGGAACGAATAACGCAGCCTGCAGACACTGCACATCAAGCCCCAACTTTCTGATCATCAAATGGTGTTTTGTGGAAGTTACGAAGATTCTCCGCTGCTCAGAACCTGTGATTCTGTGAGTTGACCTAACCACACAGGTGAAACCAGGCTTCACCAGACATAAAGAACAGCTCCATGTCCAAGACATTCATTGTTATATCAATGAACAGCCACTCACAACGGTGGAGGCGCTGAGAAGCATCTGATAGTTTTAATGCATGAGCAACAGACACCCAGTAGGGATCCATGTGAAGGTCCAGGTGGAGCATTCATCCACATGATCGACGGGATTTGCCGGTGTCTTGCGACGGGTGTCGGGTTGGTTTGGTAGGACTCTGAAGCAGTTTCTGGTTAACTGCAACCAAATTTTCTGGTGTGTGGGTATATTTCGAAATGTTTTTTGGCATGTTCAAAACAGCTCGTCTCTGGTGTCACTTTTGGACTGGCACTGCATTGCATGGCACTATTTTCTGGCACTTTGACACCATTAAACTTCTGAGCAAAGAGCTGACCACACCGTTGCCACGACTTTCTTGTCATGTAACTGTTCACAACAAACACCGCTGCTCCACTGTGAGCACCATCATTCCCTTTGCACTGCTCCACTCACACTGACACAGCCTGCTCTAAGCTCTGAACCGGTGCGCATCACGTGGAGGGCGTCCACGTGGTGTGCACGCCACAGGGTGTGGTTATATGCGTACATTCACGTCCAGTCGTATCCACTCATCCAGGCCACTTTTATTTGTCCCCACTCTGTATATGATTGATACGCACTTCATTCTCAACCATTCCAGTCTCGAATAGCTCGTCAGTAAAATTAACATCTAAATCGTCTTGTGCGAGTTCTGATTTCTTTTATTTTATCACTATGATCATTTCTCCCTATGTTTTGGCTTTCGGAGTAGAACGTTGGTGACTGTAATTATGTGAAAAGATCTCGCCACAACGAAAAACGTTTCTATCACAATGATTGCCACCCTACGCATTTATCATATCCGTAACACTCGATAACACTCGAAACATCCCCTTTGAATGTAAAGAAAGACTTTGCTGGTAAACTTCTACGTTATTTGATACAGAAACAGCTGAGTAAAGCTGAACGTTCTCAGACAGTTTCCTCTTTACTTATTCTGATCATTTCCAAACTCTAAACTGATACACAGTATTTTTGCGCAACGCAATCGAACTTTTAATAATCCTTACAAAAGAACAGCCCTGACTAAAAATAACCTACACCCTACATGAATCACTTATCTCACAAAAATCTTCGTTACTCGAACTACTGCAATACAGCGAGCGCCAATACTGCCAGCTAAATAAAAGATTCTAACTACTGAAGGCACTAACTACTGATAGGCATAGTTAGCAAATGAAAGATTTTGATAGAGAACCAACAATGTATTTACCTCAATAGTGTTCAAAAGTCATAATACATATACTACTGGCCATTAAAATTGCTACACCAAGAAGAAATGCAGATATAAACGGGTATTCATTGGACAAATATGTTACACTAGAACTGACATGTGATTACATTTTCACCCAATTTGGGGGCATAGATTCTGAGAAATCAGTACCCAGAACAACCACCTCTGGCTGTAATAACAGCCTTGATACACCTGGGCATTGAGTCAAACAGAGCTTGGATGCAGCTTCAACACGATACCAAAGTTCATCAAGAGTAGTGACTGGCGTATTGTGACGAGCCAGTTGCTCGGCCACCATTGACCAGGCGTTTTCAATTGGTGAGAGATCTGGAGAATGTACTGGCCAGGGCAGCAGTCGAACATTTTCTGTATCCAGAGAGGTCCGTACAGGACCTGCAACATGCGGTCGTGCATTATCCTGCTGAAATGTAGGGTTTCGCAGGGATCGAATGAAGGGTAGAGCCACGGGTCGTAACACACCTGAAATGTAACGTCCACTGTTCAAAGTGCCGTCAATGCGAACAAGAGGCGACCGAGACGTGTAACCAATGGCACCACATACCATTACGCCGGGTGATACTCCAGTATGGCAATGACGAATACACGCTTCCAATGTGCGTTCACCGCGATGTCGCCAAACACGGATGCGACCATCATGATGCTGTAAACAGAACCTGGATTCATGCGAAAGAATGACGTTTTGCCATTCGTGCAACCAGGTTCGTCGTTGAGTACATCATCGCAGGCGCTCCTGTCTGTGATGCAGCGACAAGGGTAACCTCAGCCATGGTCTCCGCGCTGATAGTCCATGCTGCTGCAAAACGTCGTCGAACTGTTCGTGCAGATAGTTGTTGTCTTGCAAACGTCCCCATCTGTTGACTCACGGATCGAGACGTAGCTGCACGATCCGTTACAGCCATGCGGATAAGATGCCTGTCATCTCGACTGCTAGTGATACGAGGCCGTTGGGATCCAGCACGGCATTCCGTATTACCCTCCTGAACCCACCGATTCCATATTCTGCTAACAGTCATTGGATCTCGACCAACGCGAGCACCTATGTCGCGATACGATAAACCGCAATCGCGATAGGCTCCAATCCGACCTTTATCAAAATCAAAAACGTGATGGTACGCATTTCTCCTCCTTACAGGAGGCATCACAACAACGTTTCACCAGGCAACGCCGGTCAACTGCTGTTTGTTTATGGGAAATCGGTTGGAAATTTTCCTCATGTCAGCACTTTGTAGGTGTTGCCACCGACGCCAACCTTGTGTGAATGCTCTGAAAAGCTAATCATTTGCACATCACAGCATCTTCTTCCTGTCGGTTAAATTTCGCGTCTGTAGCACGTCATCTTCGTGGTGTAGCAATTTTAATGGCCAGCAGTGTATTTTTGCAGATGCAATCAATGATTTATGTAGAAACTGTCTACAAATTGTGTTACAAATAGAGTTGCCAGTAACGACATAATAAGTTAAAACGTCATGCCTGCTGCTGAAGTTTTACTGCGCGCCACTTTAAGTCCAAATTAGTTTTTTTAGGCACATAAATGTCTATAATGTCAAATCTCCGGAACCGTGTGCCGTAAAACGATATAATTTTGCAGGTACATTCAGTGGTAAACGTGGATACTGTCTAAAAACTGTGTTGGGAGTGGAGTCCGTAGAAAAGATATAATAAATTAAAACGTAATGTCTGATGTTGAAATTTTACCGCGTTAACGACGAAAATGTAGTAAGTCGTAAACTTTTTTCCTTTCATCATTTTGTGGGAATCGTTAGAGAGAAAAAAGTTTCGTAACGGTTTAAAATTATGTGTTAAGTTCGTAGGAAGTCGAGCGCTTTCATTCTCCAATACTGTTTGAATAAAAACCGTGTATTTGCGCATCGACAGTTACCCTGGCTCAAGACAAACACACAGCTTCTAACTGTAAGATTTGTGGTATTATGTCAAACTTTCAATATAATATTATACCTTTTAATGAGTAGATTATGACAGCTTTTTAACTTTTTGAATTCATTCGGTAACTATGGGGAATACTGAAAATCAAATATTTGTTGCCCCTTTTCGCGGCTGTAGGTTATAGCACAGTAGTTTCTGTAACACGTGTTCAAGGAAAGAGAGTCAGAGTCCGTAACGCATTGTGACGTATCAGCTGTTACGCTGTTGGCGTCAGGTGTTGCTGTTGTTTCATTCCAATACGATGATTCAGATCTAGTGAACCATCTCAAGCGTGGCTCGCAGCGATAAGAAGAAATATGTACGTTAGATTGCCGAAATTACAGTGTCAGGCAGCTGCCTTGCCATTTCGAACAAACTGACGCACGGGAAACTGACAGGTGAGCCTGACTCCCTAAAATTATCGACCACAACATTGTTGCATCTAGGACTGAGAGCTCTTCGGTCGGGTCGTGTATTTACCTGCACGCCTGAAGCCGATCAGAATGTTCTTAACTGCTTTAACAACCTGACAACTTGCTAGTAAAGCGATTAGGACTTCCACAGTATGTACAACAATAAAAAAAACTTGTTTACTGTAACGACACCGCGCGTTTTCGATAACGACCACTGGAGTCCAAGTGCAATAATATCGTGGTTGAGAAGTAAACGTGTGCTGCACGCATCAAATTACGTTACTCTATGAAAGTCAGAAGGTGTCCGTTTTGCGGGTGTATCACCACGTACTGCCAGCGGTTTTACTACCAGTAATGGCAGCCATTCCAGTTTACAGGCTGTATGCTCCATAACAGCGAAGATGACGGACATGGTCCTCATGAATGTTGCCTTTTTGGTGCCTTCAGTCATGAAACATGTCGCCTTGGCAACAAATTAACATTTAATGGACAAGTTGAAGGGGACATAAAAAGTAGCTCAGCAAACACAAAAAGCAGTGGCGCTGGCCGAAACAAAGCCACTATTGTCAAACATTCGCCATAGTTTGAGAAAGAAATTCGTGTGAATGTACGACTGGGGCACTACATTGTATGGAATGTGCATCGGGAACTGTGGGACAACCATAACAGAAAACAAGGACAGAATTTGGCACGGTATCCCCCAGGAGGTCGTCCAATAACTCTGTCGATAACTGCTTGCATCAGGGACAAAGGTGGACCAGTGCGTTATTACCTCACTCAATTCGTGAAGCTCTTTCTCTTGAATGAATCACCCAGTTTTTCTGAAATTGTTATCATTTGATTGTCTATACATGTACGTCACATCTACTGGTTTCCATCCCATTAGGACAATTCCTTCCTGGTGCGTGTTTTTTTTGTCTTAGAATGTGTAAGTAAGATAAATAATTAGAATAATAATGGGTATTTGGATATTTTAATTGGGAATGTTGAAAATATACCGACCCCACATTGTGTACAGCTTATTTTCCAAAAATGGTGTTTCATAAACTAACTTTAGTATACATGGATGTATGTGGCTTGAAAGCTTCTTTAATTTATGTTGTAACATAAGTTTTCATTTTTCAGAATTCGTTAATGTTGGTGGGTTATTCACATTATTACAAAAGACTGTTAGTTACGTATCAACTTCTACATGAAAAACATTTTTATACATCATCGTTTCGAAATATTCCTTCTAAACCTAACATGCCAAAACCCTGCACATCAAACATTAATGCAACTTAAAGCGTCGGAATCTTTTATATGAGGAAAATTAAAGTCCACAAGAAAATAAATAATGTAGAAGGGATTTAACTCGAAGTTTCAGAAGTTCAGTGTGCGTCACGGTATGTAATCAGTAACACGTGATAATGCCTTGAACAAGTTCCAAGTGCTCAAGCGGTATGGGTCACTGCAACACATACCTTTTTCCTTTTTTGTTGGGTTCATCAGTCTTCTGAGTGACTTCATGCGTCTCGCCGCTAAATCCTCTCTTGTGGCAACCACTTCATCCCAGGGTAGCTTTTGCATCCCACGTCCCCAATTATTTGTCGGATGTATTCCAATCTTCGTATTACTCTTTAGTTTTTACCTTCTGCAGCTCTTTCGAGTACCGCGGGAGTTGTTCCCTGATATCCTAACACGTTTCCTATCATTCTGTCCCTTCTTGTCATTTTTTTCTTGGGTTCTTTTCTTCGGCGATTCTGCAGAGAACTACCTAATTCTCTACCTCATCAGTGCACCTAATCTTCAACATCCTTCTATATCTTCACATTTCAAACGTTTAGGTTCTCTTCTGGTTGCCACACAGTCTTTGATTCACTACCATACAATGCTGTGCTCAAAACTTACATAATCAGATATGTCTTCCTCAGATTAAGGCAGACGTGTGATATTAGCAGACTTCTCCTGGCAGGAATACCATCTTTGTCCGTGCTGATCTGTTTCTTATATCCTTGCTTCGAACGCACAGATACCCAGACGAAATGTTTCCGAGTGTATCAGGCCATGTCAAACACTGCTGACAAAGTCCCATGGCAGTACAGATGGGCGAGACGAAGAATTCGACAGAGCCAGCGGACTGGTGCGCCTTCGTAATCGGAGCCCAGCGGCAGTGGCCGTGAGAAGACGATGGCTTTAGCTGCGGTCACAGTGGCACCGACGTCGGTTGACCCTGCCGACAACCGACGTCGGAAGAAGACGGCCGATCTTTTCAAATCAGTACGCCACTACGTGCGCGGTCACAATGCAGCTGATCTCTTCACCAGAACGTACAGAGTTTGGGCGACAATCGGTGAACTTCAGATCAGTTTGTTTTCTTCACGGCCTTGCCGCAGTGGTAACAGCGGTCCCAGTCAGATCGCCAAAATTAAGCGCTGTCGGGCTGGGCTAGCACTTGGATGGGTGACCATCTGGTTTGTTCAGTGCTGTTGGCAAGGGGGCTGCGGAGAGAACGTACAGACTTCGGGCGACAATCGGTGAAATTCAGATCAGTTGTTTTCTTCACGGCCTTGCCGCAGTGGTAACACCGGTCCCAGTCAGATCACCAAAATTAAGCGCTGTTGGGCTGGGCTAGCATTTGGATGGGTGACCATCTGGTTTGTTCAGTGCTGTTGACAAGCGGGATGCGTTCAGCCCTTGTGAGGCAAACTGAGGAGCTACTTGACTGAGGAGTAGCCGCTCCAGTCTCGTAAACTGACACACGGCAGGGAGAGCGGCGTGCTGACCACATACCCCTCCGTATCCGCATCCAGTGACGCCTGTGGTCTGAGGATAACACGGCAGCCGGTCGGTGGCGTTGGGCTTTCATTACCTGTTCAGGCGGAGTTTTGTTTTCTTCGGTCGAAACGGCCAACGTTCTCAGACACGAAGCACGGGCTGAGAGAAACTGAAAAGTTTAGTCCAAGAATGGAGTAGTTTGCGGTATAATCGGGATGCAGCTTGGTATACATGGCCTCATATCACAACTTTAATGGAAACCACAAGTACGAGAATCTTTATTGGATGTTTCAGGTTTAAGACATAACCTCAAAAAATAATTTGTTCAGCTGAGAAGCGTTTCTTGTGAAACGTCCCCTTTGAACAATTATACATGACTGTGCTTAAACTGACACACAATATTTTTAGCGCAACGCAATCTGACTTTCAATAATCCCTACAAAAGAATGGCCCTGACTAACATTAACCTATACCTTTCACAAATCACTTAACTCACCAACAATCTTCGTTATTCGAACTATTGCAATACAGCGAGCGCCACTACTGCCAGCTAAATAGAAGATTCAAACTACTGAAGGCACTAACTACTAATAGGCATAGTTAGCAAATGAAAGGTTTTGATAGAGAACAAACAATGTATTTATCTCAATAGTGTTCAAAAGTCATAATGTATATAGCAGTTCATGACATCCAGTCTTACAAATTTCAAAACTCCGCCATCTCTCTCCCCACATCCACCACTGCTGGCGGCTCACCTCCAACTGCGCAACGCTATGCGCTGTTCACATCCAGCTGCCCAACACTACAATGGCAGACAACAATGCAAACTAGCCACAGACTGCACACAGCACAGCCAGTGATTTTCATACAGAGCGCTACGTAACGTTGCCAATAAGAAAACGTAAACAGCCTACTTACGTAGTCCCCATGCTCCCCACAAAAATTTTACAAATTGTTTTGGGCAGTGGCCAATAATGATTTGATAAAATTTTTCATAATTACAATAACAAAGATATTAAATCCACCTACTTATTGATACAATGTTGGTCAAAAGCTAAAATTTTCTCACCGTCCATAAAGACAGTCCTGATCATTCATCACAGTAACATTGCAGTGTTTTTCTCAAAGTCTGAGCAGTAAAAGAAAATGCACATGGAAGTAGTGGATTTCCATGCAATCTTGAAGAAGTTGTGTTGTCCTTCCAACGGAAAGACAGTGCTGACTCTTGACATGCAGACAGGTATTGGTCCACAACAGAGCAAACCCACAGCAGAGTCAGTCGAAATTTTGAAGAGTATTGGTAGGTAGGTTATCACAAAGCAGACCCACTGTAGTCCTGGTAGAGATTACGGTATTGGTGGGCCACCAGAGGTGCAGACCCACTGCAGTCCTTGTAGAAATAATGGTACTGGTGAGTCAGCAAAGGTGTAGACCCACTGTAGTCCTTGTAGAAATGGCCAGCAGCCATCTGTTGTGACTGTGCAGGTGCACAATCACCATTGAAGAGTCTTGTGGATAATATAGCAAGTCCATAACCACCACTTGTGCACTCACAAAGTTTTTGGAATTGTCCTTAGAACCAGCAATGCTGTCATCCAGTCCCTTGCTGAATTATTAACACATGTGCAAACACTAACAGTCCCTACGTCTCACATATTGTCCATATACTATGACCAACAGAAACGTGTGCAGTGAAATGTAACTTACAAGTTAATAATATGATGAACTGGTATCAATTACAATTTTATAACATAAGAATACAATAACAACGGTACAAAATACATCATTAAAAACATAATAATACAGATAACATTTGTAGTAATAGGGGCTTTACAAAAGAATGGAAATAAACATATACATCAGTGTTACAGCAATTATGACATAAGTAAATACATAAAAGATCAGAATAATTATTGAAACATCAACTTCACACATGAGCATTAAAACAGAACAGAATTAATAATGTCTAACATCTTTACAAAGTAAATAACATATTATTAATGCAAATTATATTTGAGGATAATAGTATTCCTCATCATAGTTCATGTAGCTGAGTATTAGAAAAATTCCACAACATAAGTCTTATCAGATAAACATATAAAGACAGGAAGAACATAAATACACAAGGGTACACAAACACATAGTGGGATAACACAAGGAAAGGACAGGATTTGTTTTACTGCAGTATTTTGCAAACAAAACTTTCTTTACTTCTCGGAGATCTCCCTTCGTTCTTCATTATTTCCAAAAGTCCTATCTATACCTGCTTTCTGTACTTTTCTCGTATAGCCTCTCAGTCCATTTCTTCAAATTCATCGCAACTCATTCTCTTATAGGCTACCCTCTCTTAAGCTAACTTCAATCTACTGAGCTCAGATGCTAAACTAAGGGACGAGGCAATGCAGCAGCACAAAACAATTAACACAAACAGCAATGACAAAAAAAATGGAAAATTGCAAAGCAAGCTACAGTAAATCTAAATTACCAAGCAATGCAACATTACAACTAATATGAGCCAATGTGCAGCAACAAGAAAAATAAATCAGTAGTAAAACTAGCTTAACAGAGTAATACAAAGTGAAATTTAGTAGCACTGTGCCTAGCAAACAGCAGCAGCAAATGCAATAACTTATATCTGAACATGACATAGCTCAAGCAGAAAAAATATTACAGTAAAGATGGCCATGTCTAATACCTATGTCACATCTTAACACTAGAGTGATGCATTACTGTAACTTGCTCTAGCAGACAAGTTACCAAGTCACTGACAAAAATTATGTATGCAATTCCTGTGAAGTGGAAATGTCTTTTTGTGCTCCCTCATTTTTTTGGAGTACATCCATCATAAAGTTATTTTTTACTGGATCTGTAGTCATAAAATATTTATATTAGTACATCTATAAAATTTTATTTTAACCAATGCTGCAGTGCAGCTAGGAACTAGATATTAAACAAAGTAGGCAAAGCAAGGCGTGAAACGTCATTCACTAGCCATATGGCATTTCATAATGCAGTAAACAATCTTTCAACTAGCAAGACAATAGGCATGAAATGTTTCTCATCATTTCATTTCAGTAAATATCATAAATTAAGAACTCCACAGTGTAATCATGTTTTCAAGTTTGAGGGTGTCGTATTTACGATGCTTTCTACAAAGGAATGTCAATAGCGAGGATAGTGGCCTCCCTCTTTTGTTTTTACCTGTGCCTCCTAAAAGGCACACACTAATGGCTTTTTCTCCAGGCGTCTGACACAGCTGGCCGCTCAAGACACATTACGTCAAGGTCACTTGGCTTTCTTACCGAAATATTTACGACACCAGTTTGCACTACAGTGACAGTCTCATATAAAAAATTTCACAGGTCTAGAATTTGCGTTACAAATCTGTAGAAACAAAATCCTGTAAATATAGCAGTGTCCAAAAAATTTTCTTCGGCATTGTGGTACACTCACACATTTACACACATTTCATAACTCTTAAAGTACGATTCTTGGTTTCCAACATCCTTTTTCACAAGTCAGAGTCCCTAACCACTACTCATTATTCCTTACCTTATTACACATATACATATTCGTTGACACTTCTTCAATATTTCATCTTAATAAATACGTAGCATAATCAAAATCCTCATATAACATCAGCTTATTGATCATGAACATACCTCAACAGCATAATACACATAGTCGTCGTAAAAATAACATCATAACACCTCAGTCAAATCTCAAAAACGTCGTAGCTTTCTGCAATAATGTCAAAACCTAAAAAAAATTCTCTGCTCATTTAAATAGTGTCATCTACCTCAAACGTACTTTAAAATCATGCTCCCTTACCAAATACGTCATTTAAACCTCTCATAGTATCACAATGGTTCCAAAAAAATATGAACAGTTCACAAAGTACAAACAGCATACAATTTCGTAAGTGTGAAGTTATCCAACTGTGTAATTACGTAAATGTCAGTCACTGAAGTAGTAAAAAAAATGTTTGTCTCTCTCAGGCAAATAATCAGATAGCTGTGTAATTCTGTGTTAGAGAAATATGGTACCGATGTGTAAAGTTGTATAAGCAAACACCATATTAGCTAAGGCTCCTTGTGCTTGCCAAACACATGGTACACAAAGTAAGCGTGTACCCCCCTGAGGATTAATGTAATTATACCCTCAGGTGTTAAGGATTACAGCAATGGAATGAAATGTATCACGGAAAACTTTCTTTGTAATCCAAAAGTCTTTAAAAATAAATGTTTTAAGTACAAAATTAATCACTGAAATGCGTGTCCTGTAGCGCTAAATGTGCGTCTTGCTGTAAGATAATTCTGTTGAAGTGTCGTAGTTATCGTCCTCTGTAAGCCAAGTTCTGCTGAAGTCAACGTACTCATCTCATCATAAACAAAAGTGAGATGCTTTGCGTATAGATATCGTAGTTATTATGCTTATTGCTGTGATGAAGAAAGTACTATAATGTAATGTATTGTTGTGCTACGAAAAAGGCTGTCTCATTGTAGCTATACCACAAAAGTTACTACTAAAACATGTTTTACTTTCCAGAAGAGTTCAGAAAACCTGTGCAGATACAAAACAGATACACCGCAAAAACAACATTGTGAATTGTCACTCATTAGTAGCGTTGTGATAAAATCGTGTAGCTGTAACATAAACTAACCACTGTGTCATCTGGTATCTCACTGAAAGTACTTTAGATCCAGAATGTATTTTCAAGTAAACCAAAATGTTGCATTAAGAAAGATCTCATTATCAGTACCGGTACATGTTCTAAGTATGTCAGCCTTATAGTCGTTACGTAATCGTGCAACTAACAAGCAAGAATGTATTCACACAATAACACTGTGTCGTCTGTTCACTATAAAAATGCACTCGTAAATACTGTCTAAATATGTTCCCTAGGTTATAGACTGGATAGTTAACTTCAAACATTGTTGCATGGTAACAGTTTCTAAGTCTGACAATGCATACTAGAAATGTGAAGTGAAAAGTTTTATGGCAAAGACAAAGTTAAAAAGCAGATTATCTTTCAATAAACGGTTTTACATGTGAAATGTGGTGTAAACCTTTATTCTTCCTAGTACACAGAGTTTCAACTTGAACGCAATTATCATACGGTATACGTCGGTAAAAAATACTGGAATTTTTCTGAAGGTTAGCGCCTATGTTATTTTTCTCTGAACCAGCCGGTGTACGCGGCTGCCTGCGGTGCAAGTCATTGTCTGTTCCTTTGTTGGCGCGCATCGTTATTGGGATTAGGAGACCTAACTTCTACAAATTCACCTTGTTGAGAGTGCCCTGCTCTGTTTGAATCTCGCCAGTTCTGATGCAATTCAAGTCTGTCGTTACGATTATATCGTCTGTCGTCATGTCGGTGGTTCCTGTAGTACCTTTCTTGTCGGTTAAGTGGTGGAGAATTTCTCCCTGAATTATCACTGCACGGTGGACCGTTGCGTCTGAAGTTAGTCTGTCTCCCATGACAATAATAGTTCTGGTTGCCATATTGTCTGTTTCTATGATTGTCTCTGTTATATTCATTACTACAGAAATGCGATCTTTCTCTGTACCCATTATTACTCTGCCAGTGGTTGTCATATGGGTGGTGTCTGTTTTGGTCACGATTTGCGTTGCAAGAATATACTTGTCGTGTCCAGTTATTGTTTCTGTCGTCACGGAATTGTGACGGATGTGACCTGTAGTGATTGTTTTCTTGTTTTCGCATCCCGCGACTGTCTGTGTCAATTTCTAATTCTTGTAGGAGTCCCTGAAAAGCTTCAATGTCGTCTTTGCAACGTCCTGCCAAAATAATATTTCTTAAATGTTCAGGCAATTTCATTAAGCAAATGCGGATGAGTTCTGAGGGGCTGTATGGGTTTGACAGGTACTGATTCTTGTGCAACATGTCTTCAAAATATTTCACAAGACTGGAAAATTCAGATTGTTCGAAATGTTTCATCATTATGATGCTATGTTTTACTCGGTCTTGTGTAGCTTGAGACCAATATGCTGAGAGGAAGGCATGGTAAAATTCTCCTTCACTGTGACAATCGTCAATGACCGATCGCATTCTTACAGCTGGTTCATTCTCTAAGTAGCCACACATAAATTCTAATCTGTGCTCTAATGACCAGTTGGGAGGAAAACAATGAGAGAATTGATGGAGCCATGCTTGTGGATGAATGTCGTTGCCAGAATTCTTAAATGTTTTGAATTTACGTGTAGTAATGAACAGCTTATAGTCAAAATCATCACGTCGGCGAGTCGCGTATCGGTCATTGTAACGTCGTTTTGGCGGTTCCATCTCAAAATTCGGTGTGCCTTGCCAATTTCTTTCATAATTTCCGAAGTGTCCTGTGTTATTATTTTGTGGTTGTTCCGTATTTCTAAGTCCCTCTTCCCGTGTTGGAGCGCGAGTGTCCTCTGAAATATGTAATTTTTGTATTACTTGTGTCAGCTGATCTTGTACTTCCCGGATTTCTCTTTGGTGTTGCGTATTAATTTGATTCTGATTTTGTTTGAATATCCTAATTTGTTCGCACTCTTCTGTGTCATTAAAGACTACCGGTTTTGTGTCATTCAGATTATCATCTAAATTCGTAGATAAATTATTTAGCTGATCCGAAAGTTCAACTACTTTCTCTGATAATGAACTAATTTCCTCCATGTGTCTTTCTACTGTGTCCTTTAAGTTTTCCTGAGTTTTTGCAAGTTGCGTAACCGAATCGGTAGATGCAACTGAGTCAATTTTAGCTTGCAAGGTCTCATGATTGTCATGAACAATAATTTGCAGTTCTTTTATGGCTGCTTCGTGATTCTGTAATGCATTTTCATGCCGCGAAAAAATAGGTTGAAAATGCTCACAAATTTGTGTTTTTACGTCGGTACAGACTTTTTGACATTTCGATTCGATTTTATGTAACTCAGTAGTTAAATCTTCACGTGTTTGTTCAAGCGTAGTATGAAGATTTTGTTCCATTGCGTCTAACTGTTGCTGTGTTTGTCTCTGGTGTTGTTCCATTGTGTCTAACTTTTGAAGATTTTGTTCCATTGTGTCTAACTTTTGAAGCTTTTACTGTGTTTGTCTCTGGTGTTGTTCCATTGTGTCTAACTTTTGAAGCTTTTGCTGTGTTTGTCTCTGATTTTGTTCCATTTGTTGCATTAGCTGTAATAACAATGCATTAGTGTCTGGAATCTGTTCCTCTACGCTTTTCGGCAGTGCATTTGCACCGGCAACATTCACATTTTGACAAGCAGAAAATGTGTCTTGACTTATTTGAGAAAACGGTCAGGACGCAAAACCTGAATCTACAGTATTTGCAAAATTGTGTCCTGTCATTTCGGATTCCTGAGGCGAGCTATTGCCGACCGATCGATCGATAATGCTTCCCTGTTCACTAATTGTTTCACTGCCTACGCCATTGTTTGCCGCCCGCTCCATTTCCCTATGCACAGTTACCAAATTACTATGTTGAACATTAGTTAATTCATTACACGGTGGCGCTAACACACTGCTTTCGTCTTCACTGTCATTTCTCAGTTTACTTTGGAGCCTAGTATTACGTTTTTCACACGCCATTATTGTCACAATATTTCACACGACAACATAGAAAAACACAATTTGAAGAGCAAAAATAAGAGAACACATTAACATAGCACTGAAAATAATACCTAGTTAATTGCAAGCGCAGTTGCGAAATACTTGCTGCAAATCTACATGCATGCCACAACTGTTTTACTGTACAACTATGAAAAACTACAACTACAAAGGAAATTCTCTCTATAATTATGCGCTAGCAATAAACAAAAGCTACACTAATTACACAAACTACAAGAAAAAATCAGAAGATTCCAGTGAGGTATCCTCGGCTAAGGGTCGACATATGAAACGTCCCCTTTGAACAATTATACACGACTGTGCTTAAACTGACACACAATATTTTTAGCGCAACGCAATCTGACTTTGAATAATCCCTACAAAAGAATGGCCCTGACTAACATTAACCTATACCTTTCACAAATCACTTAACTCACCAAAAATCTTCGTTATTCGAACTACTGCAATACAGCGAGCGCCACTACTGCCAGCTAAACAAAAGATTCAAACTATTGAAGGCACTAACTACTAATAGGCATATTTAGCAAATGAAAGGTTTTGATAGAGAACAAACAATGTATTTACCTCAATAGTGTTCAAAAGTCATAATGTATATAGCAGTTCATGACATCCAGTCTTACAAATTTCAAAACTCCGCCATCTCTCTCCCCACATCCACCACTGCTGGCGGCTCACCTCCAACTGCGCAACGCTACGCGCTGTTCACATCCAGCTGCCCAACACTACAATGGCAGACAACAATGCAAACTAACCACAGACTGCACACAGCACAGCCAGTGATTTTCATACAGAGCGCTACGTAACGTTGCCAATAAGAAAACATAAACAGCCTACTTACACTTGTCCTTAAAGTTACTGTAGTGGATTTCCTTGTGTTATGCCAGGTAGGCATTAGCTGTCTGCAAATTATTATTACTGCTGACTGGCGTTTTTATGCCAATAGGGTGATGATTCCGTTCTATGAAGAGCTTTGCATATGTGGTGTATGTGTACAGAGTATCTAATTCTAAAATTTACGTTTGTTTTTCACACTTTCGTTCAATGACAGTCGTTGTAGGGTAACTGACGTAAGTCTGTTTTACTGAATTTATTTGTAGTTGTGCAGAGTGTTTGTAATTTTGCTTTTCAATATCATCACAGATAATTTCATGAATGTAATAGAATATTTCTCTCTTCAACGCGTATATTCATTAACTTTATCAGGCTATTCTACTAGCTACGGGAAGAATATACAGTACTCGCCACTTTTTTTTTTTTTTTGAGACATATATACACACACCAAAACAAGTTTTGCATCACCCCAGTTCCCAGAACTCCTGAAGATAGACGTTAAATGTGGATACTGTATCACAGACAGAGTCCCTTTGACTGTTCAGATATGTCACTAAACCTGTCCAAAGATGTAATCAACCATGCATGAGCAGCGCCTATTAGACGGAGGGAGTCCGACAGCCGATCTGTTCCAGCCATTCCACCAGGAAGCAGGTACACGGCCCGTGTTGTTTGTACTTCAACCATGCCTAGACGGTCAATACCGCGGTTCGATTGCGTACGCATTGTGTGAGGAAGGGCTCTCAACACGGGAAGTTTCCCGGCGTCTCTGAATGAACCAAAGCGATTTTGTTCGGACATGGAGGAGATACAGAGAGACAGGAACTGTCGATGACATGCCTCGGTCAGGCCGCCCAAGGGCTACGACTGCAGTGGATGACCGTTACCTACGGATTATGACAGCAACGCCACCATGTTGAATAATGCTTTTCGTGCAGCCACAGGATGTCATATTACGACTCAAACTGTGCGCAATAGGCTGCATGATCCGCAAATTTCCTCCTGACGTCCATGGCGAGGTCAATCTTTGCAACCACGACACCATGCAGCGCGATACAGATGGGCCCAATAACATGCCGAATGGACTGCTCACGATTGGCATCACGTCCTCTTTACCGATGAGTGTCCCATATACCCTCAACCAGACAATCGTCGGGGACGTGTTTGGAGGCAACCAGGTCAGGCTGAACGGCTAAAACACACTGTCCAGCAAGTGCAGCAAGGTAGAGGTTCCCTGCTGTTTTGGGGTGGCATTATGTGGGGCCGACGTACGTCACAGGTGGCTATGGAAGGCGCCGTAACGGCTGTACTATACGTGAATGCCATCCTCCGACCGATAGTGCAACCATATGGGCAGCATAATGCCTAGGCATTCGTCTTCATGGACGACAAATCGCGGCCCCATCGTGCACCCCTCACCTCCCCTCCACTCGCTATGCTGTGCGGCTCATCGACCTGCCTGTGTGGACACACTTCGACTGCATGACAGATACCACCTGCGTGCGCTAACAGAGTGAGGGATGGCAGATAGCAATCGGGGCAAGCATGTAGAGGTCCGTGAGCAAAGTAATGCACGCAGACCGCGGACCTGACTGCCGCACACATAGGTGAGTGGGTCAGGGCAGACCTGCTCAGTAGGATGGTGACAGAGGGCGAGGGGGCGGGGGGCGGGGGAGGGCTGGTTGTCGGCCTGTGCATGGGGCTCGCCGAGCAGCTGGCCATGATCTACTTTTTGAGGTGGCTGCCCAGCGAAGCCCCGAAGAAACCTGACTTCTGCCTACTGTGCGACCGGTAAAACCGTCATCTTCATAGTTCCCCAGGTGGCTGACTTCTGTGCTGGGGTCATGTGGCGTAGTTGCGGAGCCGCTAGAACTACGATGTCCGAAACCACTGCCAATGATAGCCTATGTCCATCGATGATAAAGATATAAACCACTCTTTCTTCTCAGCGATCACGGGCCCTGTAGACACGCGCTGCATCAACGATCTGCTTCCGCCGCCCTCTATCTCTCGTAGCCTCTCTCCACCCTGAGGAAATTCCTAATGCTGCGATGTCCTTCTCTATGTCATCTTTCCGCCTTGTACGAGGTCGGCCCAATGGTCTTGTTGCCTGGAGAGTTCCTTCAAATGCTTTCTTGGTGATCCTGTTGTTTTCCATTCTAGCCACATGTCCAGCCCATTGCAGTCTCCTACTTTTTAATTTCTGGATGATAGTGGGTTGCTTCATTAACTGAAAAATTTCATTGTTCTTTCGACTTCTCCATACTCCATTCTCCCACACAGGTCCCCAGATTTTTCTCATTACTTTTCTTTCAAAAACATTCAGTTTTTCTCTTTCATTCTTTGTAAGCATCCAGCTTTCTGCACCGTACAGTATTATGAGGCAGATGATAGTATCTTCATCTCTGTGGATATAAAACACTTTATAGAAATTCTATCATTTAAGACAAGGTGTCAGTCCAACAATTTTTGATGTTTATCGACAGTAATTTTTGCTTTGCACTTTTTAATCGTCAGTGTAGTGCATTGACAGACTAATATTATGCAATTTTGTCATATGATGACATGGTTGGAGACCGTGGCTGTTATTTGAAGACAAATGTTGATGGTGTTGGGGCAGCAACCAGCCACAAATTTACTTTCAGTTCCTTCACTCAAAGGGTACCATTGCCGGTTTCGAATCGTTGTGATTCATCTTCAGACGGTCTACACGCTTTCCTTACAATATATGGTGTGTTTTTTACAGATTAATTGTCCAAAAACATAAATAATACATAATTATAAGCACGCCACACACACATGGTTGCGTTACAGATTTTCGTTGCATGTGAGTTGCGTGAGATGTCGGTTTAGAGTGTTTGTTTTCATAACATTCGTCCAACAGATGTGAATACATTCCCACTGCATTCTTATTGTTGCACACGTAAATTTTTCTCAATGAACGCTTTAGATTTGTCACAGAGAAGATTTCTACCACGCACCACATGTTTAGATACATACAAATAACTTACAAACATATAAGTATCAAAGACGATATGATATATCGTAACATTTGAAGATGTCGTATGTTTGGAAAGGATCATATTTTCACTTACGCAACTGAAATGCATTTTACACTAGTACAGAGACACTGATTTTTTGAGTTGATACTGTTAATTTATTATAAAGTTATTCCTTTTTTTAGTACTGTATAGGTATAGTACATTATTTAATTACATTTAGCATCATGAGAATTATAGTAACATATAAATTTGCTACTTGATCTGCAGATAGGCGTACTAATATTTTATGCTTTGGAGGTTAGAAAATAATTTTTGGAAAATTTCAGGAAAGGAGTGTTAGCTAACTCTGTTTGTTCATTAAGGATATAGTCTGGGGTGCTGTTTTTGTGTGTGTGTATTTCTATTTCCTCTAATTTATTCACGATGGCTCCTTTTTCTGCTAGATGCAAAATTTTTAAGTTGTTCTCAATGTTTCTCACTGAATGGTTTTCTCCAGCAATATGGGCTGCAAATGCAGATTTGTTCAAGTTACTAAGTCTTAAAGCATCAATGTGTTCTTTGTGTCTAATTTCAAAACTTCTGCCTGTCTGTTCAATGTAGCGTTTTGGGCATGTATCGCATTTGAGTTTGTATTTTCCTGATTTACGGTAGGGACTCTTGGAGGTATTTACATCATGGATTACTTTTTGTTGTAATTTATTATTTGTGGAAAAGCTGTTTGTGATATTTTTCTTTTTAAATAAGATTCCTATTTGGTATGATAGTGGGCTTATGTATGGGAGAGCAGCATATTTAGGTTTGGCTTCTGTGGGCCACTTCTGTGGCCCACTGATTTGGCTTGAGGTGACTGCTGTGAAGTGGATCTGTGGTTTTTGTCTGCATTTCGTTGTGGAGTTATTCTATTATTATGGGTTCATATCCATTATTATGAGCAACTGTTTTAATTATATTGATTTCATTTTGTTGGTCTGTGTTACTCATTGGTACTTTTTTAATTCGGTGTAGCATCGTTCTGAAATATCCCATTTTTTGTTGGCGGGGGTGGCAAAATTAGTTGTCAATACTGACATCCGTATATTATCATAAGCCAACCAGTCATGGCCAACTTTTATTTTGATCATTACTATTTTCGTGGGCTGTTCCACATAAACAGGGTGTTTCAGAGATTTTTTATAAAACGTCTAACGGTGATAAATCAAATCAAGGGGAACATCTTTTGTTAGACACAAAATATTCGCTGACATTTCCTGGCAACGTTAGGCGTCTTTTTATTGAAATGACTGACCCTGGGATAACTAGCTTTCAAGGAACTAGCAAGGTCCTCTAAACAGGTGTGCTGCATCAGCGTGCTACCTACCCTAGAAAATTGAGACTGATTTTCAACAAGAAAACCTGGAGAAGAAGTGTCTGTAAGTGGAGAAAAATATCTATGCTTCTACATCATTACATTTGTCCTCTAGCCATTTTGCACTTCCTTTCAATCTCATTTTTTGAGACGTTTGTATTCCTTTCCGCCCGCTTCATTTACTGCATTTTTCTATTTTCTCCTTTAATAATTTAAATTCAATATTTCTTGTGTTACCCCAAGATTCCTACTATCCCTCGTCTTTATACCAACTTCATCCTCTGCTGCCTTCACTATTTCATCTCTCAAAGCGACCAGTTCTTCTTCTACTGTATTTCTTTCCTCTGTGCTTGTCAGTCGTTCCCTAATGCTCTCTCTGAAACTCTCTACAACCCCTGGTTATTTCAGTTTATTCAGGCCCCTTTCTCCTTAAATTTGTGACGATATGCCATGAATATAAATTATAGAACTGGCTATCTTACAATTGGTACTTTTCGTACCCAAAGATCAGGGTTTTTCTGGTGTATCTTGATAACGGATAAAGATATTCGAAAACGGGAAAATAAGGCTCTAGATAAATGTTTAAAGAGAGTACAGTTAAAATTTGAGTCAGTTTATACGGTTAATTGTTTAAATAATTGCAGCCCATGGTGCAAAACGGCTGAAACCGGTTTTGCCGATTAATGAAATCGAAAGAAGTTCGAACTTCCACGAGAAATCATCTTACGGACGCACGGTAAGAATTTCTACGTAAGAATTTCTCCCCCCCCCCCCCTCTCTCTATCTCTCTCTCTCTCCACCTCTCTCTCTCTCTCTATCGCTCTGCCCCAGTACTCAACACACACACGCAAACCCAAACAAACCACACACCACTGACGTCAAATACGATTCAAACTCGCGCGCCTCACCCAGCTAAACATTGTAACCTCCCCACAGAAATTTTGAAGACAAAAATATAATAAATGGGAGCCAAGCGTAACCTCCCTGCAATTAAATCTACTGAAAAAGACAATTAAATGTGAAAAATCGCAATCTGTCTCAAGTGTAAGCTCCCACAAAAATAATGAAAGATAATTCAATGACAATGAAATTTCAGCGATAATGATAACTCAATTAGACCGAAATGTCGGTCTTTGGCCCTGTGCAAAAATCAGAATTAATTTCTTACCTCAGTATAACTGTATGTCAAAGTTCTGCTCTTATTGTTGGCCACGGCTTGGAGGAAATGCATTGCAAGTATTATTTTTTTTTATTTTTATTTTTGGAATTTAACTGAAACTTTTCTTTAAAGGAAATGGAAGGAAATCGTTGGTTCAATTAAAAGGTTCTTTTGTTAAAAATTGCTTTGAAATCAAAATTATTATTGGGGCACTTGTTGAAAATTAATTACAATAAATAAACTTTACATTATCTAATGTGCGCAATGCAGCTTGGTTACCTTAATTAACAATATACCTCATTCAGCATCGTGAACAGAGACCCATGTCGACGCCCGCGGACTGCGTCCCGCTCGCGACTTCCTCGCGACCGTATAAGACCACTAAGACTGCACTGGCCTACTGCTACCGACAGACTACCGCTCACAGACAGCCCACTGACTACTGCTCGCAACACTCGCGCGGTCAAGCGCAGACTAGGAACGACAAATAGCTCTCTGGTCAGAGACTCTGCAATGCCTCGCCATCGCCGCCACACAACATACGTGTTTCAACATGCTACGAAACAAATGATCACCACACAGCCACAACTACACATAATGACAGCGAAAACTGCGCCTATGTTTTGAGAAATCGAAAACAGTGCAGTGCCAAGCGACCATGGGTTAAGAAGTAAGCTTATTTACTTCGTCAACAACACAGGAGAACGCACCACAACTTCAAAACTATAAGTTACACCCAAAAAAGTGATAAAGACTCATTTCCGTTCGTAAATGCATAACAAACAGAATAATAAATTACGTTTTGCTGTTTGCAGATGACAAGTTCTATATTGTGTAGCAGAATTGTTACAAAATAAATGGACAAGCCGGCCGGAGTGGCCGAGCGGTTCTAGGTGCTACAGTCTGGAACCGCTCGACCGCTACGGTCGCAGGTTCGAATCCTGCCTCGGGCATGGATGTGTGTGATGTCCTTAGGTTAGTTAGGTTTAAGTAGTTCTAAGTTCTAGGGGACTGATGACCTCAGAAGTTAAGTCCAATAGTGCTCAGAGCCATCTGAACCATTTAAATGGACAATAACATCATGTAAGGCATGTTAACTAATGCTTACATCCACTTTTCGCCAATTAAGCTATAAATGGAACTGTGACATATTGTTATAAACAACACAAATGTTAATATGCAGCCGGCCGCGGTGGTCTAGCGGTTCTAGGCGCTCAGTCCGGAACCGCGCGACTGCTACGGTCGCAGGGTCGAATCCTGCCTCGGGCATGGAAGTGTGTGATGTCCTTAGGTTAGTTAGGTTTAAGTAGTTCTAAGTTCTAGGTGACTGATGACCACAGATGTTAAGTCCCATAGTGCTCAGAGCCATTTTTTTTTTGTTAATATGTAACAACAATTTTACGGTTAAAAATAAAATTAAACCCACTGACGATAGCACAAAAGTGCTGAAACATGTATGGGTGAAACAAAACAAAAAAAGGTGTCTTGCGTAAAGCGGAACTTCTCATCCTATTTTCGTAGCAAGCACGGACTGTACCACAAAATGAGTACATCAAGTTGATTATTTTCTTGTCTTTGATCCATTGTGTTCATTAAGATATTTTTGGGTAAAGCTGAACACGTATATGAAGAACGTTTATAGAATATGTAGCTAAACTGCCATTAGTCCACCAAATAACGACAAAGCTGCGCCGATAATCCAGTGAAATCGCAGCGATTCTTCATTGTCTATGACAGCATATCTCCTGAACTAAGTGTCATACAACGACATAATTTTTCTAGTACATTCAGTGATATATGTGGATACTATCTACAAAATGTGTTGAGTATAGAGTAAGTAGTAAAGAAGTAATAAGTTAAGACGTCATGCCTGATGCTGATAGTTGTGGTAAATTACGAATAAAAGAGAAGCTAATTCTGTGCCTTTTCCAGTGATGCCCACGGTATGCTTCTGTGCAGCTGGAATTCAGAGACCAGAACGCTGTCTTTATCTTTCTCCAGACAGGATACAAATAGAGATAATACAGTAGAACGCAGAGGAGACAGCTGCTGTGATGTAGAGCGAGCGCTCCTGCCACTATGGCTTAAAGCTCTATACAGGAAAATTACGGCCAGCTTGCGGACGCCGTCATTTTGGGCCTACCGTACTGCTGCTCATACATCGACTGGCGCAGTGAATCTAGCCGTTTATATTACAGAACAGCTCTCAACTGCCTCATATATTCCTCAGCCAGAGCACTAGCTAGGACTTCACATTAAAGAAACAAGGGACGTCAAAAAAAAAAAAAATCTCGAAAAATATGTTTTTTCGCGACGAGGATATATCACAGATTTCGTGCTAGAACATTTTTCCAAGGAATAATCAGAGCTGCATGTCAAACACCAGAAATCTGAATTGGAAAGAAACTAGCTAAAACCATTTACTAGTAAAAAGACCATGTTCGTCTGGCAGCAAAAATTTACTTGAGAGGGATTAAAAGTTTTTCTTCTGCAAGGTTTCTTATTACAGTGCTTTCGTTAGCTCTCATTTATTTCGAAAGAGAATTGTAGTACACTACTGGCCATTAAAATTGCTACACCACGAAGATGACGTGCTACAGACGAGAAATTTAACCGACAGGAAGAAGATGCTGTGATATGCAAATTATTAGCTTTTCAGAGCATTCACACAAGGTCGGCGTCGGTGGCGACACCTACAACGCTCTAACATGAGGAGAGTTTCCAACCGATTTCTCATACACAAACAGCAGTTGACCGGCGTTGTTGTGATGCCTCGTGTAAGGAGGAGAAATGCGTACCATCACGTTTCCGACTTTGATATAGGTCGGATTGTAGCCTATCGCGATTGCGGTTTATCGTTGGTCGGGATCCAATGACTGTTAGCAGAATATGGAATCGGTGGGTTCAGGAGGGTAATACCGAACGCCGTGCTGGATCCCAACGGCCTCGTATCACTAGCAAAAAAATGGTTCAAATGGCTCTGAGCACTATGGGACTTCTGAGGTCATCGGTCCCCTAGAACTTAGAACTACTTAAACCTAGCTAACCTAGGGACATTACACACATCCATGCCCGAGGCAGGGTTGGAACCTGCGACCGTAGCGGTCGCGCGGTTCCAGACTGTAGCGCCTAGAACGGCTCGGCCACTTCGGCCGGCGTATCACTAGCAGTCGAGATGACAGGCATCTTATCCACGTGCCTGTAATGGATCATGCAGCCACGTCTCGATTCCTGAGCCAACAGATGGGAACGTTTGCAAGACAACAACCATCTGCACGAACAGTTCGACGACGTTTGCAGCAGCATGGACTATCAGCTCCAAGACTATGGCTGCGGTTACCCTTGACGCTGCATCACAGACAGGAGCGCCTGCGATGGTGTACTCGACGACGACGAACCTGGTTGCACGAATGGCAAAACGTCATTTTTTCGGATGAATCCAGGTTCTGTTTACAGTATCATGATGGTCGCATCCGTGTTTGGCGACATCGCGGTGAATGCACATTGGAAGCGTGTATTCGTCATAGCCATACTGGCGTATCACCCGGCGTGAAAGTATGGGGTGCCATTGGTTACACGTCTCGGTCACCTCTTGTTCGCATTGACGGCACTTTGAACAGTGGACGTTACATTTCACATGTGTTACGACCCGTGGCTCTACCATTCATTCGATCCCTGCGAAACCCTACATTTCAGGAGGATAATGCACGACCGCATGTTGCAGGTCTTGTACGGGCCTTTCTGGATACAGAAAATGTTCGACTGCTGCCCTGGCTAGCACTTTCTCCAGATCTCTCACCAATTGAAAACGGCTGGGCAATGGTGGCCGAAGAACTGGCTCGTCACAATACGCCAATCACTACTCTTGACGAACTGTGGTATTGTGTTGAAGCTGCATGGGTAGCTGTACCTTTACACGCCATCCAAGCTCTGCTTGATTCAATGCCCAGGCGTATCAAGGCCGTTATTACGGCCAAATGTGGTTGTTCTTGGAATTGATTTCTCAGGATCTATGCACCCAAACTGCGTGAAAATGTAATCATATGTCAGTTCTAGTATAATATATCTGTCCAATGAATACCCGTTTATCATCTGCATTTCTTCTTGGTGTAGGAATTTTAATGGCCAGTGGTGTACATATTACGCGCGTAGTGATACTGCAGTATTTTTGTCAATATAGTTTTCGAAGACAAAGTATCGTTAAAACATAAATATACTAAGGCTATAGAAATGTATCACCCAAAAAAGAAGCATTCACAATACAATTACTTGATACGTAACTGCCCAAACATGCATATCTTGACTACACAGTAACTGATACAAAAATTATGATAACTGCATTTAGTTTCTGAACTTTCTGCAAAAATATAAAACAAATAATGTTTGAGGCACACGTTCTATCTAGTATTCGTATTTGAAATTGCGTAGTCTAGCATTAAAACACCTATGAAATACTGAAAATTAAAAGCTCTTTCGAGCCTTGCTTACCTTCTTTCATTTGTTTGTCTGTTGTAACGATGCACTAAACGCAATTAAACGAGTGAGAAAAGCACGCAGCAGGCTAGAAAAATGAACATTTACTACGAAACGAAGTGAAACAATAATGAAATTCAGTGGCTCAGCTTTATAGAGGAATAAAGCACATCGATATGTCACGATTTAAATATCACATCACTGCGGAGCAATTCTGATCATAAATTTTTTAAAACGCCGCTGTTATTTGTTAGATAATATACTCATTGACGAATGTTACAACTTAAGACCATTTATGTTTACACATTCAAAATTCATGTTGCTGCCTCTCTCCCTTCAGCAGAAAGCACAGCACCGAGTCCTATGAAAACATGTAAACGTTGTATGACACTGATGACTCGGAAATCCCACATGTTCTTCCTCCGAGCACGTTGGCCCCTTTCCTTGCGGATATGTGAGAATATGTGTGTTTTAGAGTGAAGATGCGTGCATAGTGTAATGTTATGCTCGTGTTACATGACGGTGATGATGATGAGAGAAGAGAGAGGGTGAAACCCGGTGCCAGCACATAGCCTACTCCTCTGGAGTAGTACAGAACAAAGGGGGCCGCCGAGTTTAAAGTCCCCATCCGACGGACGGATCACCACGAGAAGTATCACATCCCTTCACTTCATGAGACACTGCGAAGAAATTTGGAAATTAATCAAGGACATTGGCGCAAAGACTGGGGTCAGGAACTTTTCGCCACCAATTCTCCTCCCCTTGCTGGCGAAATACTGGTTGTGAAAATTTCATGCGCCGTTGGGATTTGAACCAGTGCACGTACGGGTCGAGCGCCACCGCACAAGCATGCGTTAGCTCCCTCCGCTATACATGTAACAGGAGGGCCCAATACGGCTGACGCGTGACGTGGCTGCACCAAATCACAATGGCAAGCGGAGAGGAAAAGAACAGCTGTACTTTTACTGGTTCAATTGGCTCTGAGCACAATGGGACTTAACATCTGGGGTCATCAGTCCCCTAGAACTTAAAACTACTTAAACCTAACTAACCTAAGGACATCACACACATCCATGCCCGAGGCAGGATTCGAACCTGCGACCGTCGCAGTCGCGGGGCTCCGGACATAAAGCGCCTAGAACCGCACGTCCACCGTGGCCGGCTGTACTTTTTCTGTGCAGAGCTTTTGCAATGGCGTCAGAAGTAGTTTAACTTGTCGCGAAATTGAAGTAGATATTTCCTGTGAGTTAGTACGGGGAGAGGTCATTGTTGGCAACCGGAATAAAATAATAATTGGATCCTTTTACCCCCCCCCCCCCCCCCCAATTCAAATGATATGGTTGCTGAAAGGTTCAAAGAAACTTGAGTTTGATTTCATACACGTACCGCACTCATTCGATAATAGTTGGTGGTGACTTTAATTTACCCTCGATATGTTGGGGAAAATACATGTTTAATTCCGGAGATACGCATAAAATATCATCCGAAATTGTGCTAAACGCATTCTCTGAAAATTATTTCGAGCAGTTGGTTCACGAGCCCACGCGAATAGTAAACGGTTGTGAAAACAAACTTGACCTCTTAGCAACAAATAATCCTGAGTCAATAACGAGCATCAAAACCGATTCAGGGATTAGTGAACACATGGTTGGCGTAGCGAGATTGAATACTGTAATCCCCAAATCCTCGAAAAATAAGCGAAAAGTATACCTATTCAAAAAAGCAGATAAAAATTCACTTGACGCCTTCCTGAGAGACAATCTCCACTCATTACAAATTAATAATAAAAGTGTAGACCAGATGTAGCTTACATTCAAAGAAATAGTATCGGCAGCAATTTAGAGATTTATACCAAACAAATTAACAAACGACAGAGCCGATCCTCCTTGGTACACAAAACGGGTTAGAACACTGTTGCAGAAACAAAGAAACAAACTTGCCAAATTTAAACAGACGCAAAATCCCCAAGATTAGCGCTCTTTTACAGAAGCTCGGAAGTTAGCGCGGACTTCAATGCGAGACGCCTATAACAGTTTCCACAACGAACATTTGTCTCGAAAAGTGGCAGATATTCCAAAGAGATTCTGGTCGTGTATGAAGTATGTTAGTGGCAAGAAACAAGCAATGCCTTCTCTGCGCGATAGCAATAGAGATACTATCTTTGTGGCCGAGCGGTTCTAGGCGCTTCAGTCTGGAACCGCGCGACCGCTACGGTCGTAGGTTCCAATCCTGCCTCGGGCATGGATGTGTGTGATGTCCTTAGGTTAGTTACGTTTAAGTAGTTCTAAGTTCTAGGGGACTGATGACCACAGATGTTAAGTCCCATAGTGTTCAGAGCCATTTGAACCATTTTTTTTGAGATACTATCTAAGACAATGCTACCAAAGCAGAGTTACTAAACACAGCCTTCCGAAATGCCTGCACAAAAGAAGACAAAGTAAATATTCCAGAATTCGAATCGAGAACAGCTGCCAACATGAGTAACGTAGAAGTAAATATCCTCGGAGTAGTGAAGCAACTTAAATCACTTAATAAAAGCAAGTATTCTGGTCCTGACTGTATACGAATTAGGTTCCTTTCGGAGTATGCTGATGCATTAGCTCCATACTTAACAATCATATACAACGGTTCGCACGACGGAAGATCCGTATCCAAAGATTGGAAAGTTGCACAGGTCACACCAATATTCAAGAAAGGTGGTAGGAGTAATCCACTAAATTACAGGCCCATATCGTTAACAGCGATATGCAGTAGGATTTTAGAACATATATTGTGTTGAGTGCTACTGACAAGGGATTTATGTTCGATTCCGTATTTCTGGATTTCTGGGAGGCTTTTGACTCGGTACCAAACAAGCGGCTCGTAGTGAAATTGCGTGCTTATGGAATATCGTCTCAGTTATGGACTGGATATGTGATTTCCTGTCAGAGAGGTCACAGTTCGTAGTAATTGACGGAATGTCACGAGTAAAACAGAAGTGATTTCTGGCGTTCCCCAAGGAATGTTATAGGCCCTTTGCTGTTCCTTATCTATGTGAACGATTTGGGAGACAATCTGAGCAGTCGTCTTCGATTGATGACGCTGTCTTTTATCGACTAACAAAGTCATCAGAAGATCAAAACAAACTGCTAAACGATTTAAAAGAAATATCGGAATGGTGCGAAAAGTGGCAGTTGACCCTAAATAACGAAAAGTGTGAGGTCATCCACAAGAGTGCTAATAGGAAATCGCTAAACTTCGGTTACACCATAAATCAGACCAATCTAAAAGACGTAAATTCAACTAAATATCTAGGTATTACAATTACGAACAACTTAAATTGGAAGAAACACATAGAAAGCATTGTGGGGAAGGCTGCGTTTTGTTGGCAGGACACTTAGAAAATGTAACAGACCTACTAAGGAGACTGCCTACACTACGCTTGTCCGTCCTCTTTTAGAATACTGCTGCGCGGGTTGGTTCCTTACCAGATAGGACTGACGGAGTACATCTAAAAAGTTCAAAGAAATGCAGCACGTTTTGTATTATCGCGAAGTATGGGAGAGAATGTCAGATTTGGGCTGTACATCATTTCGTTGCGACGGAATCTTTTCACGAAATTCCAATTACCAACTTTCTCCTCCGAATGCGAAAATATTGTGTTCACACCGACCTACATAGGGAGGAACGATCACCACGGTAAAATAAGGGAAATCATAGCTCGTACGGAAAGATGTAGGTGTTCATTCTTTCCGCGCGCTACAAGAGATTAGAATAAAGAGAATTGTGAAGGTGGTTCGATGAACCCTCTGCCAGGCACTTAAATGTGATTTGCAGAGTATCCATGTAGACGTAGAAAAGAAAAGTCGGACGTGTCACGTGGCCGTGATGTCGTAGCATCTTCGCCGACGAGCAGTCTAGGGACGCGACATTAGTGCATTTGATCGTGGGCAGACTGGGTGTGTCCATTGCATACTCCATCCCTGAGCTCCTGTGCGCCCTCTGCTTTTCACATGTCTCCAAATGAAGGATGTGCCAAAAGAGCCTCGATTAAGGGAAAACCGCCGCCATCACAATCAGTGATCGTGCGCGACAATGTGTTCTCGAAGCGGTCGTTGTCGAATGTTGTGAATGGTTAGAGCGATTGTTAGCACACTGGACTCGCATTTAGAAGGACGACGATTCAAACCCGTCTCCGGCCATCCTGATTTAGGTTTTCCGTGATTTCCCTAAGTCGTTTCAGGCAAATTCTGGGATGGTTCCGCCGGCCGCGCTGGTCTAGCGGTTCAGGCGCTCAGTCCGGAACCGCGCGACTGCTACGGTCGCAGGTTCGAACCCTGCCTCGGGCATGGATGTGTGTGATGTCCTTAGGTTAGTTAGGTTTAAGTAATTCTAAGTTCTAGGGGACTGATGACCACAGATGTTAAGTCCCATAGTGCTCAGAGCCATTTTGGGATGGTTCCTTTGAAAGGGCACGGCCGTTTTTCTTCCCAGTCTTTCCCTAATCCGAGCTTGTGCTCCGTCTCTAATGACATCGTTGTCGACCGGACGTTAAACACTAATCTCCTCCTCCTATGGAGTAAAACGATAGGCCTTAGTGCAGTGTCATCATCTTCATCATCATTAGTTGGTTTATTGATTCCTGAGTGTCGTGACCTCATTTCTTCATTCATTTCTTAATTAACTGGATCTGCGAATAGATTCCTCCATCCGAGGCGATCCATAACTCGTCTTAATATAGCGTAAAGAAGTAGGCCAGTAATTTTCTTTGCTTGATCCAACCGTCTACTTGCAGTTCCTCAGTGTGATCTTCTTAGATTTTGTTTTTGCAAGATGGTTCTTTCCGAATTTCCACCTTCTCTGCTCAAGAAACTGGAATAGCTTTGGGTGACATGGAAAGACAAACTTCTTGTGATGCTAAGTTGTTCCGTAACAGAAGCAGTAGTTCTTCTTTCTGGCCAAGGTAAGCATAAGATCTTCTTCCAACGTGACATCTCGACTGCATCAATTCGGCTCTTGTCACTAGCTTTCACAGTCCAGGTCTCGTAGTCGTATAAGAACACAGGGAACACCTACGATTCTATCAAGCGCATACCAATTTTTCGAGTAGTGCATAGCTCTGCCATATCTCAGTGAGTTTAACCATTGCAGCTCGGCCAAAGACGATTCGTCGTTTCGTTTCTTCATGACAATTTTCTGCGTCATTGATAAGATAACCTAGATATACGTTATGATTAACTACCTTCATATCCTTTGAGCTACGTCTAAGTTGACTCTGATCTTAACCTTCAAGATGAATAACCATTAATTTGGTGTTTCTCACGTTTAGATCGAAATGTAAACTAAGAGACTTCACTCTGGATAACAGATCGCCAGTTCTTCCCCCCTTAGTCCAAAGACGGAAAGCGTAGATGGTTAGTCTTGCTGCCACAATTCAAGCCGTTCAGTATGCAGTTCATATGATCCAGAACCACCTCCTTTAAAACGGACACATCAGATTCCGTCTGCCATCCTCTCCAATCTGAGCTCCATTCCCTTCCAGCGTCTATGAATGATTCTGGTTTGCCGCATTGAGAATGCAACATGGATTTATTCTTGACTAGCGATCCGCCTCGGCTTCGTACTGGTAGCACTCACTATTTTGCGGCCGGATAACTACAGTAATTCCGGAGATCAGCTTTCACATACAGCAGAAAAACGAGGCGAGAAACTTTAATTTGCATTATGTCAGTTATAGATGGGATCCGGAGGCTGGTAATAAAACATAGAAGAACAGAAATAAGATGCTCATCTGCACTAAAATTCGTATTCCATTTTTCATCTCGAGGTAGTTGGCAACATAAGAATGGAAACGAAGTGAAGAATACACAATTAACCTTTATCGATTAGGCTTGTCATTTTAACATAGCAACACACCACTCGATAATATGTTTTCTCCTTAAGGTTGTTTCCAGATTTCCTGTTTGGCACTCTAATGGTTCAAATGGGTCTAAGCACTATGCGACTTAACATCTGAGGTCATCACTCCCCTAGACATTAGAACTACTTAAACCTAACTAACCTAAGGACATCACACACATCCATGCCCGAGACAGGATTTGAACCTGCGACCGTAGCAGCAGCGCGGTTCCGGACTGAAGAGCCTATAACCGCTCTGCCACTGCGGCCGGAGGGCACGCTAATGATCATATGGAAAAGCCAAGAGATCACTTGCATCAGTGAAGGGGCCCTTTCTTCTCACAGCATAGTAATGTCTTAGTTCTTGACAACTTCTAATTATGATATCTGAAAAGGTTTATAAGAGACAGCTACGAGTCACAAAACCATTTTCATATTAAAATAGTGAATATGGCTTTAAATTACTTCATGGTAGTTACGACAACAAGAAAATGAAATTGTTTCCAAATCTGCTTTGCTGATGAACATAAATAGTAATGACTTCAAAAAATGGTTCAAATGGCTCTGAGCACTATGGGACTTAACTTCTGAGGTCATCAGTCCCCTAGAACTTAGAACTACTTAAACCTAACTAACCTAAGGACATCACACACATCCATGCCCGAGGCAGGATTCGAACCTGCGACCGTAGCGGTCGCGCGGTTCCAGACTGTAGCGCCTAGAACCGCTCGGCCACTCCGGCCGGCAGCAATAACTTAGATTACCATCACTAGGAGAAGCAGGTACAAGATTCGAAACTTCGCAATTTGTTGTTTATCCACAGAACTCTACTCATGTCCTATTTAAAAATGAGTTCAGTGACGTCAATAGAAGGTAAAAATTCAACCTTTTAGATCTCTGCAGTGCTAACCTTGCCGTGGAGCACATTTAACATAACTGCAGGATTTGTGGAGGAAGTACATTCTGCACTCCTGTCTCAGGTAGATAGCTGACTGACTTATTTGTCTTTGCCCAGTCAGTACTCCGTTCCAGGAACAGATGCCACAGAACAACGCAAACTGTGCCGGAAGTAAAACACGATTTTATCGTTTCCCCCTTAATCATTCACAGTGATGAGTGACGTTCGCAAGCCGAGTTATCTTTGCCGTGCACGGTACATTCCAATCAGCGAGCACCGCTTTTCAAAATCTCTGGTTCACATGTGACGTTGCTACTGACGCTGCCAGCAGAGATGATTCATATTCACTGTTTACTATTCGACAAAATGGTGCATTTTTCGCATTCTGCGCCGTTTAAACCAGCAAAAGTGTATGAATAGTTCTTGTATTTTCAGTACTATGAACCACGATGAATGATAGTGGTAACTGTGATTATACAGAATGAGATTTTCACTCTGCAGCGGAGTGTGTGCTGATATGAAACTTACTGGCAGATTAAAACTGTGTGCCGGACCAAGACTCGACATCGGGATCTTTGACTTCCGCGGGAAAGCGCTCTACCATCTGAGCTACCCAAGCACGACTCACGCCCCGTCTTCACAGCTTTACTTCTGCCAGTATCTGGTCTCCTACCTTCCAAACTTCACAGAAGTTCTCCTGCGAAACTTGCAGAACTAGCACTCCTGCAAGAAAGGATACTGCGGAGATATGGCTTAGCCACAGACTGGGGGATGTTTCCAGAATGAGATTTTCACTCTGCAGAGGAGTGTGCGCTGATACGAAACTTCCTGACAGCTAATATGGTAGAGCACTTGCCCGCGAAAGGCAAAAGTCCCGAGTTGGAGTCTCAGTCCGGCACTCAGTTGTAATCTGACTGGAAGTTTCATATCAGCGCACACTCCGCTGCAAAGTGGAAACATCCCCCAGGCTGTGGCTAAGCCATGTCACCGCAATATCCTTTCTTTCAGGAGTGCTAGTTCTGCAAGGTTCGCAGGATAGCTTCTGTAAAGTTTGGAAGGTAGGAGACGAGATACTGGCAGAAGTAAAGTTGTAAGGACGGGGCGTGAGTCGTGTTTGGGTAGTTCAGATGGTAGAGCACTTGCCTGCGAAAGCCAAAGGTCCCGAGTTCGAGTCTCGGTCCGGCACACAGTTTTAATCTGCCAAGAAGTTTCGAGTGTACTTTGTGATGAGGGAGATAGTTCCAACGGCTTTGCCGCAGTAGTAACAACGGTTCCCGTCAGATCACCGAAGTTAAGTGCTGTCGGGCTGGGCTAGCACCTGAATGGGTGACCATCCAGTATGCCGAGCGCTGTTGGCAAGTGGGGTGCATTCAGCCCATGTGGGGCGAACTGAGGAGCTACTTGACAAGCAGAGGCTCCGGTCTCGTAAACTGACATACGGCCGGGAGAGCGGTGTGCTGACCACATACCCCTCCACATTCGCATTCAGTGACGCCTGTGGGCGGAGGATGACAGGGCGGCCGGTCGGTACCGTTTTGCCTTCCAAGGCCTGTTCGGACGGAGTTTAGTTTTATGAAGGAGATAGTGTGGTGCCTACTAAGAGCACAAATGGGATTGGATACGAGTGTTAAGCCTTGTTAATAAGACATTCAAACCCTGCCCGAATTGTCAGCGAAAGCAACCCCATATTGACCACCTCCGAGCAAACATCGCGTACGGAATTGTATGCTGTGGATGTTTGCAGTAGGGTATCACGCAGGAAGACGTTGGTCACAGCACCATATAAAGCTGCATTTCTTCAATGGGTCGTCAGCAGCGCCTAGTCTTACGGTTAGCGTTGCTGACTCTCAATCAGGCGGACCCAGCTTCGATTTCCAGCCGGGTCTGAAATTTTCTCCGCTCGGGACTGGGGATGTGCGTGTTGTTCTCATCACAATTTCATCATCGAAGGGCAAGTCGCCGTAGCGGTGTCAAATGAAAAGACTTACACGAGACGCGCGAACATCCCAGCTGGGGCCTCCCGGCTAACAGTGCCATACGTACATTTCATTTCGGTGGGCCAAACAACGCAGTAGGTAAACTATACCTCACAGTAGGCGTGTACTGTGACCCAACGAGTCGCTATTTTGCCTTTTTGTAAGGGGTCGATTGCAGCGACCGCCTAAGGAGGCGATTAACCTGAAGTTTGTGGAGGTTGTCGTTCAGGACGGAGTTGGTTCTGTGAAGTTTTTTGAGTGCTTTTCGTACCATGACTTGGGCCCCCTCATGACGGTTTCCATGAACATGTAACAGGACGAGTATTTCAAAGTTGTCGGTGACCAAGTTTCCCGTTCTTCTACATCTTCAAGAGGAGCATGCTGTGGACAGTCCCGTCTTCCAAGATGACAGCAGTGTTCACAGGGCTGCCCACATACATTCTTGGTTTGACGAACACACAGCTACCCTATCGCACGTCGAATTGCATGTTAAATCGCCCGATCTTAGTACCGCAGAAAATGCCTGGTACTGTTTTGAACGTCAGGTGCAACGTGGCAGTCGGCATCAGCGCAGATTGGTGGCCTTCAGTACTGTATCTAACCATCGATGAGTGGCTCCAGCTGGATACGTCATATCTGGAGAAACTTGTGGGGCCGGCCGGGGTGGCTGAGCGGTTCTCGGCGCTTCAGTTTGGAACCGCGCGACCGCTACGGTCGCAGGCGCGAATCCTGCCTCGGGCATGGATGTGTGTGATGTCATTAGGTTAGTTATGTTTAAGTGGTTCTAAGTTCTAGGGGACTGATGACCTAAGATGTTAAGTCCCATAGTGCTCACAGCCATTTGAACCATTTGAAACTTGTGGACTTCCATTCTCCCCGTATTAGGACCGTTATCGAGGCTATACGTTATGTTTGCATTTGTACAGTATTTTCGGTAATCCTCCATCTTCCTGATGTGCTGTTTCCATTTTTTTTCTCACACCTCTATCCATTTGTTTGAAAGGCATTCATCCTCATCTACATTCTTGTTTCTGAACTTCATTTTCGGTCTTACGTAGGGGCTGAGAAATTTCATTTACACCCTCTGGCTTCTCAGGGTATCCTATTTTGTTGTTATTAATTTTTAACTGCCATACATTGCAAATGGGCGTGACAATTTTCATAAAATTTTAGGAATGTTTCCTTCCCATATCCCAGTGGCTAGGGAGGATACAGTGTATCAGATTTGCTGATGACTGCGTAATAGTTGCAGACTTCGAAAAAGAAATGAACAGAATGCTTGAAGTCCTATCACAAACTCATAAACTACTGAAATTAAAAGTGAACAAACGGAAAGCGAAAGTAATGTTTGTACAGAAAAATATGGGAAACATATGAACTGATGACATCAGAATTGATCAGGAGAAACAATTTTCCTATCTCGGTATTATAATCACAAGGGACAACACACGTTTAATGAAAGTGAACAGAAGGATTGCATTGGCAAAACAGCTATTTATAGCTGAGAAAATTATTTTAATCGGCACACATACGAATATAAATACTGGAAAATCCTTCGAAAAATCATTAGTTAGGTTAACACTGCTCTATGGAAGTGAAAATTGAACTCTGAGTAAATTTGAAAGCAATCAAATTTAAGTTGTTGAAATACGGACGTGGAAAATAACAAGAACGAGCTGGACAGAAAAAAACCATCTTGGAAGTCTTAGAGGAAGTCAACGAAGAGAGAATATTATTAAACGAAATGTAAAAGAGAAAAATAAAATTTATTGGAATTGTCATCAGACACAACACTTTCATCATTAACATTGTTGAAAGGAAAGTGCTGGGAAAGAAAGGAAGATGACGGCCTAGGATGAAATACTTGGAAGACTTCGACAGAAGGGTGGGATGCGACAATTATATGGAACTGAAACGAACTGTCAATGACAGAAGAGAGTGGCTGGATTTACAGGGCATTAGTCTTTAGAATATGTGTATGAGTGTTCCTTCCCTACCTTTATCTGAAACGTCCGTCTAATAGTACCATTCATTAGGTTAAATTTCCGTCTGACGATGAAAATCAGTATTATCTTAATACGACATACTGAATCCTTAGTGTTTAATATATATTTTTCTTGCCAACAATTTTTTTCTATTTATTTCGATTTTAGGCCTAATTCTTTTCTCCACAGAATGCCGCCAAATTTGTTTCACTCTGTGGTATACGCAAGTTGTACAAAGCACAGATACTTTGTAAATGAGATGCTGCTCTTTGTAGATCATTTTCAGTATCAGTTATACAGACCTGGTAACCTGCAGATAGCATTTCTGGTAGATAGTTTGTAGATTACGAGAATAACATGGCAGGGAATTTACTCATTCCAAAAGGAGCGGTTACCCCTCTGAGTACCAGTGGTTTCTGACTGAAACCACCATTTTATTATTATTTTTTATTTGAAGTACCAGTGCCTTCGCACGAAAACGCCAATGTTATTGCAAGACAAAGACCTCTATAGCTGTACAGTGAGGTACTTCAACGAATGTACAGCATTATAGCAGCCATTTACAGCGTTCAAAGCAACAGTCCGTGCGAGTGTTGTGTTTCGTAATTGAAGGAGATTGTGACCTTTTTTCCTTCTTTTTTTTTGGGGGAGGGGGGGGTCGATTATATTGAGGAGATCACTGACAGTGAAAGTAAATATATATAAAGTTATAAAGTCATTTAACGTGAATTTGAGTTTGTACTAATGCTTTTATATGCGGTTTTGAAATGAAACTACTGAGGCAGTATACGTTTTTATATAAATTTATTGAATTTAAAACCTATTTTTCCTTATTATTAAGGATTACAACATTACAACTTTTTTTAGTCATTACAAGTTCAGAGGGGTTTCGAGATGTGGGATTGTTTCTAGGAAAAATGCGAACAGATGTGTGGTTGAAAACTGTATGTCCCATTGATTCCAAAATGAAACCTCCTCCATAAACAATTAATTGTTTATTTTTTTACCACTTTCTTGTTTTTTTCGTTGTTAGGGTTCGTTTTCTGAAAAATTTTTAAATTCTATTTCAAAGTGAAACCGCCTCTTTAAAACAACTCATTGTTTACTTTTTGCCAGTTTATTCTTGTGTTTGTTTTTCACCATGACAATAAAGGTTAATTTTGCGAAAAATTTTAAAATAATAAATTAAAATAATATCTGCGGCACAAAGGGTTTAATCACAGTCTTATAACACAGTTTGCATCTAAAAGGAAAATCAGTGGTACAATCAAAATATCACAGCTCCACGATCGTGTCTCGCCAGAGAAAATAGTTTTTCCGCCGAAACGTCGTTAACAGAAAGGAGAAGAAGATCATTACGTTTACTTGGTGCTACCAGTAAGTCAACTCGGAGATCATTTTCTCCTGAGGCGATGACAGCGCTCCAGTTGTTACACTACCTGGTTTATATCGCCATCTCTCCTTCAAACACGACCGGGCTGCCATACTAGCAGAAATCACAGTATGCTTTGTTGCGTAATAAGTTACTTGGATAACAAGTAGTTAACCAAGATGTGATGCGTTTTCATGCGAGTTAAAAACAGAAGTCGAAGGCAATTACTCTCAGCGCTAATAGACTATCTAAATCCATTATTTGTCCGTGCTTGAGGACAATGTTCTATAAGAGAACGTGGCTGTAGATGGCTCAAATATGCTTCAGATTGCGAGTCTTCTTCCGGTCGTGTCAAAAAGTCGGCTGCAGCTTGTCTCTGTTACCATAATTTAAATTCCTCGATTTCGTAGCTCTACAGAAACTCGCTCGCCGTATGTAATTTCAGATAAATGTTACAGAACGTGACAACCGCAAGGCCCGCATGCCTTCTGTCCGAACTCGTTTTTCGATTCATATCTTCCGAAGCTTAGCACAGCGAGCGGTATCTAATCTTTCAAAAGATATCTTTAACCTACGTGAAACTGCACGCGCCTGAACTTACGTACAGAAGAGCCGTACCTCGACGACTTGAGACGTAGCTGAACATTATTGAATTTTATAAACATTCCGGAAACCAGAGAGTTCTCGCAGACAATAAGGGTTGTTCTCTACACCTAAGTCACCTTATCGTCGCTAACAGGTCCCCTATCATTATTTTTATACACTACTTTCCTAAATCGTTATCGTTATCAGCTTTATAGCTTAGTAGGCTGAGTAAAATATGACATATCGCATCAGATATGAGTACAAACTGTGTAGGTTTCTAAGAGATACAGCCAGAAAAGAGCAACTTGGTAAGGTACGAGTATATTTGCGTGAGTAACATAGTTCTGGAGACTTCTAAGTACCTGAATTAAACTGTTACAGCGATCCTTATAGTTTTTGCGTTCTTAACTGAAAATATTGTGGCTTACATCGGAGGAATTACGTAATGGCGTTGTTGATACTTAAAAAACCTCTTGCTTGAGGTAAATAGGTAAGTCGTTCATAATTACAATTTTGGGCCTCGGTTCACTCTTACATGATAATGAAGTGTATCAGGACATCAAAAATCAAAGAGCATTACAGTCTTTCTTTTTTGGGAGCTGTAGCCTGTATGCCACTCTCTTTAGAGATGGCGGACTTCAATGAACAAATTAGAATCAGGATAATTAGAGCATGGGAGGCCTTTTAGACCGGAAGTAACACAGAAGTTCGATTTTATTTATGAGAGCTTAAATTTTATTTTTTATTTTACGTGTGATGCGAAGGGTGACAAGAGATGCTAAATACACTGGTGTGCAGAACTTAAGGACGAAAGCAACTCTCGCATGGTGTGTCAGTGCCAAGTAACATAGCTAAGTGAAAGTTGGCCCACAGATAAAAAGAACTGCTATAGTACATTACAATATAAAAGATACCTCAAAGAAATACACACTGAGACGAACAGAAATGACACTTTTAATCAAGGACAATACTTACACTGAAGGCACCACATTACAAAACGCTGGACATAGATCTTAATATGGTGTGTGATCATCACGGACGGCAATACATACTGAAACTTACTGGCAAATTAAAACTGTGAAGGACAGGTACTCGAACTCGCGACTTTTGCCTTTAGCGGGCAAGTGCTCCACCGACTGTGCTATCCAAGCGCGACGCACGACCCGTCCTCACAGCTTCAATTCTGCCAGTACCTCGTCTCCTAGCTTCCAAAAGGTCCCGAGTTCGAGTCTCTTCTCGGTACACAGTTTTAATCTGCCAGGAAGTTTATATCACCGCACACTCCGCTGCAGAGTGAAAATCTCATTCTGGCGATGCATACTGTTCAACGTGCACCAATGCTGGCCACAAGATTGATAAGAAAGTCCTGTGGTAGGGCATTCCATTCCGCGATCAGCGCGGTGACAATTACTGGGTGGTCGTTGGTGCCTGTGGAAGTGCTGCATCTCCTCAATGCACCGCAAACATTCTACATGGAATGTAAGTCGGGGCAGAGGGCACGCCAGTCCACTCGCCGAACATCTCGTTCCAAGACTCCTCCACGTGCGCTCTTTGATGCGGTCGCGCATTATCACCCTTAAAACTGAAGTCAAGGCTGAATGCTCCGCTGGAAAAGCGCGTACATGGCGAATGAGTAGAGTGTCACAGTAACGCTGACTGATGAATGTACTGTATTCAAAAAAATAACACCGTTAAGTTTCCCCACAACCTGGACCACCAAGACGATGTTCCTAGGTGTATTACTTGTCGCCACCTATCGCCATGTGTGAGTGTATCCTACTCTGTCGAGAATGATTATTTTAGTGGTCCAGATACACACATCAAAAAAAGTTTTGCATCTGCTCGGTTCCGAGAGTTCCGGAACTTGTACAGAAAATTGGAATAGAGTTCAACAGAAACATCATTTCCGCCGTTTTTATAGCTCATGAAAACCACACATTGCATGTTCGACTGCCATACAGCAAGACCTTCAGAGGTGGTGGTCCAGATTGCTGTACACACCGGTACCTCAAACACCCAGTAGCACGTCCTCTTGCATTGATGCATGACTATATTCGCCGTGGCATACTATCGACAAGTTCATCAAGGCACTGTTGGTCCAGATTGCCCCACTCCCTCAGAGTGGTTGATGGGTCACGTCGCCCATAAACAGCCCTTTTCAATCTGTCCCAGGCATGGTCGATAGGGTTCATGTCTGGAGAACATGCTGGCCACTCTAGCCGAGCGATGTCGTTATCCTGAAGGAAGTCATTCACAAGATGTGCTCAACGGGGGCGCGAATTGTCGTCCATGAAGATGAATGCCTCGCCAATATGCTGCCAATATGGTTGCACTATCGGTCGGAGGATGGCATTCACGTATCGTACAGTCGTTACAGCGCCTTCCATGACCACCAGCGGCGTACGTCGGCTCCACAGAATGCCACCCCTAAACAGCAGGGAACCTCCACCTTGCTACACTCGCTGGACAGTGTGTCTAAGGCGTTCAGCCTGAGCGGGTTGCTTCCAAACACATCTCCGACCATTGTCTGGTTGAAGGCATATGTGACACTCATCGTTGAAGAGAACGTGATGTCAAACCTGAGCGGTCCATTCGGCATGTAGTTGGGCCCATCTGCACCGCGCTGCATGGTGCCCTCGTTGCAAAGATGGAATTCGCCATGGACGATGGGAGTGAATTTGCGCTTCATGTAGCCTATTGTACACAGTTTGAGTCGTAACACAACGTCCTGTGGCTGCACGAAAAGCATTATTTAACATGGTGGCGTTGCTGACAGGGTTCCTCCGAGCCATAATCCGTAGTAGCCCTTGGGCGGCCTGAGCGAGGCATGTCATCGACAGTTCCTGTCTCTCTGTACCTCCTCCATGTCCGAACAACATCGCTTTGGTTCACTCCGAGACGCCTGGACAGTTCACTTGTTGAGAGGCGTCGCTGGCACAAAGTAACAATGCGCACGCGATCGAACCGCGGTATTGGCCGTCTAGGCTGTGTACCTCCTTCCTGGTGGTAAGACTGGAACCGATCGGCTACTGGATCCCCTCCGTGTAATAGGCGCTGGTCATGCGTGGCTGTTTACATCTTTTGGCGGGTTTAGTGACATCGCTGAACAGTCAAAGGGACTGGCCGTCTAGTCATGGTTGAACTACAAACAAGCCGTGTACCTCCTTCCTGGTGGAATGACTGGAACTGATCGGCTGTCGGACCCCCTGCGTCCAATAGGCACTGCACATGGATGGTTGTTTACATATTTGGGTGGGTTTAGTGACGTCTCTGAACAGTCAAAGGCAGTGGCCGTCTAGGCATGGTTGAACTACAGACAACACGAGCCGTGTACCTCCTTACTGGTGGAATGACTGGAACTGATCGACTGTCGGACCCCCTCCGTCCAATAGGCACTGCTCATGCATAGTTGTTTACATCTTTGGGTGGGATTAGTGACATCTATGAACAGTCTAAGGGACTGTGTCTGTGATACAGTAGCCACAGTCAACGTCTATTTTGAGGAGTTCTAGGAACCGGGTTGATGCAAAACTTTTTTTGCTGTGTGTGTTACGGTATGGGGAAGCATGGCATTGGTAGGTCGCACTGAGTTCCGAACCTGTAAACACATTGCGCTTAGGGGCCAAGCTTATTGCGACACTGTGCTCCTTATCCATATGCGGTTTATCAGGGGTGCACTCGCCCCTGATTTCCATTTTACAGATGACAATGCGCGACCGCAGGCGGAATAGCTCTAGGAACGACAGAAATTCGGCAAACAGACTGCTCTGCCCTTCCACTTAAATCCCATCGAGCACGTTTGAGAAGCGTTGGGGAGACAAACTGCAGCAGGTCCACGTGCACCATCAACCATCCAGCACTTGGCAGCCACCGTGGGGCACGAATGGAACGCCTTACCACAGCATGGGAACACGTCGCACAGAACGCACTGTCGTCCGTGGTGATCACGCACCCTTTGCCCCACCTTTTGTAATGTCCAGATACTATTTAATGAATCGTAGTGACATCAGTGTAATTACTATCTTTGAATAAAAGTATCGCTTCCTTTCTTCTCATTACGTATTTCTTTCAGTTACCTTCTGTATGATAATATAGCAGTAGGTTCTGTGTACAGTCCAAGTTTCATCGAGCTATGTTCTTTGGCACTGACATGCTGTGGGAAGTTACTTTCATCATTAAGTTTTGCACATCAGTGTAGTTAAGTAGGTATAGAGGAGCTTTTCCTTAATTATTGCAGGTTGTTGTTCCATTTGATTAAGAAATTAGTATTTTTTGTCAAAACTGGCAAAGTACTCCCTATGTCTCGCGCTCGGATGCACAAGGGAGGCGGTTCCACCCGTTAGGAGACCTCATTGACTGGCAACCTAACGGGTCTGATCGGCTTTCGGAGATGTGGAAATAAATATACCAAAGATGGCTGTAAAAAGAAGCTTCTCTCTGGACAGCCGACTCCTTTCCTTCAGTTCCAAGGTTCTAAACAACACCAAATGCTTGTGGTCGGTCTCAGATTGCTGACTGATCTTCTGGAAGCAACACGTGTATTTCTTGGTTAGTTCCAAGACACACGGAGCTACAACTTGGGCGCCATGTTCCAGCAGTTGACGAGACTTCCAAAGACCACAGAAGTTCAAAAAAAGTCCGCCGGTTTTGTGTAGCGAAAGTGTTTGCAATCAGGTTGCTCGCTTGTGGAGACAGTTACATCGGAATTAACGATGGCAGCTCGAAATTACCGTCGCATCCGATCCACAGACGCCTCTATACCGCCGCTATACAGCGCATATACCATAATTAGACAGAATCCCTCTTTCTCGTCCTTAATTTTTCATATTTTCGTATTTGTTATCTATATTCTATGATTTCTTATGTGTGGTTTTTCATTATTGCTAGCCTGCCAGTCTGTTAACCAACAGCACTGGACTCTCATTTCAGTTTTTTTAATTTATTAGATGTGTGATCTTGCTTGTAACTGTATTTATGAGTATCTGTGAAACAATATTCAGTGCGTTAAAAAAAAAAAGGTGTCGAATACCTCGGGAGGTGGTAGCACTCCTCGAAACTTTCCGAGATAAACACGTGTTTATAGGAAGGGCTTCGCAACGCTTGGTTGCTGGTATTATCACAGTCATTATACTGGCGCTCCGTCAAGTATGTCGGCGGGATGCTATGGTGTCTTACAGTATTCTCTACCTACCATTAGGTGGTCTGCAACCAGTTGTGTGGTTCGAGTTGTGTTGTAGTGTACGTTAGTTTTCGCCGTGTTTGTGTGCCTTATTATACAGTACTGTCACGCCTGGGCACGTATCATGGTGTCTTACCTTCTTCCAAAAGCGGATTCACTTACTTGCGCTGTTTGTACGTACAAAAGATGTAGTACATTTACATTTCCTCTCTTCCACCACCTGTTAACAATGAAAGCGCCGGCCGGAGTGGCCGTGCGGTTGTAGGCTCTACAGTCTGGAACCGGGCGACCGCTACGGTCGCAGGTTCGAATCCTGCCTCGGGCATGGATGTGTGTGATGTCCTTAGGTTAGTTAGGTTTAAGTAGTTCTGAGTTCTAGGGGACTGATGACCTCAGATGTTAGGTCCCATAGTGCTCAGAGCCATTTGAACCATTTTTTAAACGTTGAGCGCCCATAAACCTCAACACACACACACACACACACACACACACACACACACAATGAAAGCGTACTACTTGACAAGTGAAATGGCGGATAAGATGCTGTGCTATGGTTTAGCAAATGGATGTAGCCTGCGAGCCTGTGCCCTTCTACCCTGAAAAATATCCGCAGCCATAATGCCCTCTGATAAGCTGTTCAGCAAACTTACCCAGCGTCTGAGGGACTCAGGCGCCCTTGCACCATGGGAGATTGACAGTGGAAGGCCCCGTATAGTCTGCACGCCTGACATGGAGGAGCGTGTGCTTTGTTCGGTGGAAGAAACCCCTGGCATCAGTGTGCGACGGTTAGCAGCTCACTTTCTTATCTGGGGGGTACCTCATAAACAATTACTGTACCCATACATCTACAGCGCGTCCAGGCCTTAAGGTCACAGGGCATCATGGCAGACGGCCGTTCTGTCAACGGTTGTTGCAGAAGTGCGCTGCAGATACACTGTTAACATCCAAGATTTTATGAGACAGGATTCATAAGATGTCTTATTGTGAATTTCCATAACCAGCATATATGGGAAGATGTAAATCCCCAAGCAATTCAGGAAAGAGTACATCAACGCCGACTCTCAGGCTCGCTGGATTGGTCAGGAAGGTGACGAGAGGGTGGGAGGAGGGGGGGGGCATACCTTGGCCTTTTCGTTCCCCAGACCTCAATCACCTAAACTTTTGGTTTGGAGACACTTGAAGGAATTGGTCTACACCACGCCTATCAACGACGTGCGGACACTACAGGGTCAGGTCTTCAATGCGTGCTAGCAGGTACAACAACAACAACCAGGATACTTCAGTGCGTGCGTCAGTCCTTACGCAGAAGGGCAGAGGGATGCATTGTCATGGATTGACGCCTCGTCGAACACCTCCTGTAAACACGTGTTTATCGTAGAAAGTATGCATTTCCGGACCCATGTTTACTGGACTTAATTTTTCTTTTTTCGATAAATGCTACCACCTCTCGAAGTATTCGACACTTTGTTTGACCACCCTGTGTATACTTAATTGAGACGAAACTATATTGTAAATCTTCCTTTCAAAACTAAAAATATGGGCGGTACACTGCATAACAGAAAGGACTAAGCACACATGCAATATAGACGCCGGCACGTAAAGACGACCACTCGTGACAAGCACAGGCGTAATGAGCATACCGGTGAAGAAACAGGGCGCGCCCTGTGACACCACGCTAATACCGTGTAACGCTGCCTCTCGTCTTCATAATGGCTGAAATTCCACGAGGAAGAGAGACCACAAGTTTCTATAGATATGCCATATCCAATTGGAGATTGTCGTTGGTGACAAAGTCCCATGAAATACCAAATCACGGAGATACGTCTCATCCCACGTTCCAAACAGTCACAGACTTTTTTTATGGGATTATGATCGGATGATGGCCAGTCAGTGTGCGACGGGGGTAATTTGGAAATTTGTGGTAAGAACTATGGGATCAAACTGCTGGGGTCATCGGTCCCTAGGCTTACGCACTACTTAATCTAACTTCTGCTAAGGACAACACACACACCCATGCCCGAGGGAGAACTCGAACCTCCGAAGGACGGGGGGAGCCGCGCGAACCGTGGCAAGGCGCCTTAGACCGCACGGCTACCTCGTGCGGCTGCGACGGGGGTACCTGACTTTGTTCTTGAACTGACAAGTGTGTCCACAGCATACTCACCGTGCACATATAAAAGAAAGATCAACAAGTGCTCACCGAAAATGCTGAAATAAACATTCTTATTCATGTTCACAGTAACCCGAATGAACTGTCTCATGCCACGTGCATCGGCGCTGCTTATTGTTCGTCTTACAGAAATAATGTCCACTCACCTTGCGGCGAATTTCATCTTCTGCAGTTCACTTCACAGACCCTACCTATTAGAAAATGCGTAATGCTCGTCAGCTAGATAAAGCAGTAGCAGCCAGCCGAGGTGGCCGAGCGGTTCTAGGAGCTACAGTCTGGAACCGCGCTACCGCTACGGTCGCAGGTTCGAATCCTGCCTGGGGCATGGTTGTGTGTGATGTCCTTAGGTTAGTTAGGTTTAAGTAGTTCTAAGTTCTAGGGGACTGATGACCTCAGAAGTTAAGTCTCATAGTGCTCAGAGCCATTTGAACCAAAGCTGTAGCAGAAACTAGCCGCACTACGCGCCTCTATAGGTAGCGACAGGTTAACTGAGGCTGTTAAACAGTAGACAGTCTGTGAGTGAAAATTCAATTTATTGTCACTTGTTTGATACAAGAAAAAACAAACCAAGCCCACGGTAATCTTAATATAGTCTCGCCACTCGCACGCAATCACAGTCACTCGTAATAACCAGCTTATGGTATTATATTACGCAAATTGATCCCTTCGAATGTTCAGTCCATAGTCACGATATGTATAACACGACACGCGGATTTTCGTTAAGTAGTAACAAACGGCACCAAAAATCGGACTGTTTGTTTGAAAAGAGAAGGGTACTCTCTTTTTGTTCCCATCCAGAAAGAATCCTCCATTGAACTGACGCTAGTCATGTCGCTGAGAGCTTCTTTCATGATTACTTCTTCCGGTACTTTTCCTGAAAATGGATTTCTTATCTGGAGTGGCCGTCACATAAGTGGACACCTCAAGGTTACACCCGCTGTCCGTAGTCACAGCTTTCTTGCCGCATGTACACTGTTAGCAGTAAGTCAGCGCCAGGTGAATGTTCTGTGTTTCCCTGTGTTATCGCGTATTCACGTGTAGTTTCAGTCTTCCGTGGACTGGTACAATGACGTAGTCAGTGAAATCCAGCAGCAAAGGCCTGAATGGAAGGTGAAATGACATTTGAAAAGAATCTAAAATTGTCGTATCGGATGTACTGACGTTTTTACTGATGTAGCGAACAGTGGAGGAACCAGGAACTTTATAAATTTTGCGCGAGTTCATAAATTGACAAAAACTCCTTGTGCTATCGACTGTACTCCATATTAACAGTGCAATAACGTCGGCAGAATTCCTAGATGTGAACACATGTTTTGATTTTCCAAGAAAATGATACAAATGAAAACGGAAATCTACGGAATTTGACGACTTTGAGAAAAACACAGTGTGCAGAAGTGTACTTAGATATCACGACCAATGATAGTATCCACGAATGGAAGATACAGGGTGATTTCGGTCAAAAAAATTATTCTTGCTCAGATACCTCCTTTCTTTGTCTTCTCCACTCACTTTGTATTTGATTCAGAAGGTCTAATTTTTAACTCTTAAAAGGAAAAACGTGCCTGAGGGATATGTATGCATTTTTATTTTTTAAACTGGCAGCACTGTTTGCGCTCTCGGCGGGAATGCCTCTGTAGCTTGACATAATTTCACAGTGTGAGACATATACACTGAAGGGTAAAAGAAACTGGTACACCTGCCCAATATCGTGTATCGAGCATGAAGAAGTACCGCAATACGGCTTGGCATGGACTCGACTAATGTCTGAAGTAGTGCTGGAGGGAACTGACAGCATGATTCCAGCAGAGCTGTCCATCAATCCCGTAAGAGTACGAAGGGGTGGAGATCTCTTCTGAACAGCACGTTGCAAGGCATCCCAGAGATGCTCAATAATGTTCATGTATGGGGAGTTTGGTGGCCAGCGGATGTTTTTAAACTCAGAATAGTGTTCCTGGAGTCACTCTGTAGCAATTCTGGACGTGTGGGGCATTTACCTGCTGGGATTGCCCAAGCCCGTCGGAATGTACAATGGACATGAATGGACACAGGTGATCAGACAGGATGCTTACGTATCTATCGCCTGTCAGAGTAGTGTCTAGACGTATCAGTGTCTAGACGTATCAGGGGTCCCATATCACTTCAACTGGACACCCCCCACATCATTACAGAGCCTCCATCATCTTGAACGGTCCCCTGCTGACATGCAGGGTCCATGGATTCATGAGATTGTCTCCATACCCGAACACGTCCATCCGCTTGATACAATTTGAAACGAGACTCGTCCGATTAGGCAACATGTTTACAGTCGTCAACAGTATAATATCGGTGTTGACAACCCCAAGCGAGGCGTAAAGCTTTGTGTTGTGGGCCTTGGGCTCTGAAAGCCCAAAAAATGGTTCAAATGGCTCTGAGCACTATGGGACTTAACAGCTGTGGTCATCAGTCCCCTAGAACTTAGATCTACTTAAACCTAACTAACCTAAGGACATCACACACATCCATGCCCGAGGCAGGATTCGAACCTGCGACCGTAGCAGTCGCACGGCTCCGGACTGCGCACCTAGAACCGCGAGATCACCGCGGCCGGCTCTCTGAAAGCCCATCTCGGTGACGTTCCGTTGAACGGTTTGCACGCTGACACCTTTTGCTGGCCCAGCACTGAAGTCTGCAGCAATTTGTGGAAGGGTTGCACTTCCGTCACGTTGAACGATTCTCTTGTCATCATTGGTCCCGTTCTAGCTGTATCTTTTTCCGGCCACAGCGATATCGGAGATTTGATGTTTTACCGGATTCCCGATATTCACGGTATACTCGTGAAATGGTACCACGGGAAAATCACCACATTATCGATATTCCGTAGATGCTGTGTTCCATCGCTCGTGCGCCGACTATAACACCACGTTCAAACTCACTTAAATCTTTATAACCTGCCATTGTAGCAGCAGTAACCGATCTAACAACTGTGCCAGACACTTGTTGTCATACATAGGTGTTGCCGACTGCAGCACCGTTTTCTGCCTGTTTACATTTCTCTGTATTTGAATACGCGTGCCTATACTAGTTCCTTTGGCGCTTTAGTGTATTTCCAGTAACGTAACTTCTGTTGTATGTCTATTAGACACGCTTTTCCAGAATCTTCCCTTTTACTTCTGGTGATTAGAACTACATGCAGCTAATTGCTTTTGATTTTAGACTTTCTGTTAAGTTACAAGTCCTAGCAATTTGTAATATATTTTACGGGTGTAATATATTGTACAGGTGGTAAAAATGGAGCAGGTACATCACGAAGAAGAAGACGAAAGAAGTATTGAAAGCTGATGATCCGCATTTTGAAGGGAAACTGGCAATGGTGTGGGAAGAAGTAGATGGAGTGGACATGGATGTAGAGGATTTATTTTCTGACTATTCCGATTGTGACCCTTCCTTTTTTGCAGAAAAAGCAACTACCAGGTCTTCCTCTCATGAACAAGACTCTGATGCAGGCGTTGACTTTTCTTGCACAGTTGAGCAATCAAATAACGGTATGTCGGCTCCCTTTGTTTACAAAGGCAAAAATGGATTTTGTTGGGAATAAAAAGAACCAACTAAAGTTAGACGAGCATCTCGTGATAACATAATTCGAGGAATACCGGGTATTACAAGGGCTGTTAAAAATTTAGGTGATAATCCTAAGATACGAGGGTCGGTCAAAAAGTAATGCCTCCCATTTTTTTTCTACTTAAAGAAATTAAGTTAAGTGAAAAATTTGAATTTGGCGCCATTCCTCAAACCTTCTTCTGCAATCCACTGCAGTAGTAACTTTCTGTGTCAACAGGTGGCAGCACAGCAGAAGTTTGTAAGATGGCCGACATCGATGTTCGTTTGAGACAGCGTTGTGTGATTGAATTCTTGAATGCAGAAGGTGAAACGCCCATACACATTCATGAAAGACTGAAGAAGGTGTATGGTGTTGTGACAGTGGATGTCAGCACTGTTAGACGATGGGTTCGTCGTTGTAAGGAAGCTGAAGGGCAAACACCGTTGACTGACGAAAAGCGGAGCGGCAGGCCGGTGAGTGCAGTGACTCCACACAACATTCAGCAAGTTGATGACATCATTCGTGGTGACCGTCGGGTGACTGCAGATGAAGTGTGTCGCATTATTTCTCTTAGTAAAGGCAGTGTGATCACGATTATTAAACAATTGGGGTACTCAAAAGTTTGTGCACGGTGGGTTCCAAGAATGTTAACCAATCAGAATAAAGAGGCAAGGAAAACAATAGCCTCCCAACACTTGCAGCGCTTCCGTTAGGAGGGAGATGAGTTTCTGAAAAAAATTGTGACCGGGGACGAAACATGGGTGCATTTTTTTGAACCCGAATCAAAGAGGCAGTCAATGGAGTGGCGTCACACAAGCTCGCCGAGGAAGAAAAAATTCAAAACTGTGCGATCGGCAGGGAAAGTTATGGCAACAGTTTTCTGGGATACAGAGGGTGTGATTCTGGTTGATTTTTTGGAGCAGGGATGCACAATAAATTCTGTTCAATACGTCACAACCCTCAACAAACTTAAAGCACGTCTTCAGCGAGTTCGCCCAACAAAATCAATGGCAGATGTTCTTCTTTTGCATGACAATGCAAGACCACACACCAGTCGTCACACCTCTGACGAGATTGTCAAAATTGGATGGGAAGTTTTGCCTCATCCCCCATACAGCCCTGACCTGGCACCATCAGACTTCCATCTGTTCGGGCCACTAAAAGAAGCTCATCGTGGGATTCATTTTGAAGATGAGGAGGCCGTCAAAACATCCGTGCGTCAATGGCTTAGGAAGCAGAGCTGTGATTTTTACCGTGCTGGGATACATGCCCTTGTTCAAAGATGGACCAAAACTGTAGAGATTGGCGGAGATTACATTGAAAAATGACAAAATGATCCTCAATGTTGTGGTTTTCAACCTATGTAATTGCATTTAAATTTCCTGACAGTTAAACGTAGAAAAAAAAATAGGAGGCATTACTTTTTGACTGACCCTCGTAGAAGGTATTTGATCTTTGATGATGAACTCATAAAGGTAATTGGGAAGTGGACAAACGTTAAACTGGGACAATACAGAAACAGGATTGACGTACACCAGCAAAGTAACTACAGATCTACTGAACTGTCTGAAATAAAAGCATTTATGGCGCTTTGTATGCTGACTTCCATCTGTAAGTCTGGACACGAAGATACGCTATCACTCTCCTCTACTGACTTTACTGGAAGACCTATGTTTAGAGCCGAAATGTCAGTAAAGCGGTTACAAATCTTGTTACTCTGTTAGCGATTTGATGACCCTGAGACAAGAGAAATACAGGAGAAGGAAGACAAAGCGGCACAAATTTCGGAAAGTTTCTTCCAAATCCGTCAGTAAGTGTCAAAAACTGTACTCACATGGAGAACATAATTGTGTAGATGAAACGCTCGTACCGTTTCGTGACAGATGCTGCTTCAAAATGTACTTGCCCAAAAAGCCTACTAAGTATGGAATAAAACCTTGTGTCTGACAGATGCCCGCACATCATACTTATACAATGCCGACATACATGCTAGTAGTGGTTCTGATGGTGCTGAACTGGGCAATGAACAAAGAAAACTTGGTGTTCCTACGCAACCAGTTCTTCGAGTAGTGCAGCCAACTGTAAACATTAACAGAAATTTTACTGCTAACAATCGGTTTTCCTCTGCAGAGCTGGTTAGATAACTTCAGAGCAACGGGTTAACATATGTAGGTACACTGAAGAAAAATAAACCGGAAATTCCAATTGACTTATTGCCTTCTGAGAATACGGATGCTGGCTCTTCTCTTTATGGATTGAGTGATAAAATTACTAGCCGCGCGGGATTGACCGAGCGCTCTAAGGCGCTGCAGTCATGGACTGTGCGGCTGGTCCCGGCGGAGGTTCGAGTCCTCCCTCGAACATGTGTGTGTGTGTTTGTCCTTAGGATAATTTAGGTTAAATAGTGTGTAAGGGCTGATGACCTTAGCAGTTAAGTCCCATAAGATTTCACACGCATTTGAACATTATGATAAAATTACTCTGTTGTCAGTAGTCCCACGGAAAACAAAGCAGTAATACTATTGCCCAGTATGCATTTCTCAAAAGGAGTGGATAAAGTGACAGGGAAACCGGAAATTGTGTCTTTTTACAACACCACCGAGGGTGGAGCAGACACACTGGACCAAAAATGCGCTAACTACTCATCCAACAGTAAATGCAGACACTGGTCTCTAGCAGTGTTTTTTATATTAATAAACATTAGTATAGTGAACAGTTACATTCTCTACTTTTGCTTTGAAAGCGCTAAAATTTTCTCCAGCTACAGATTCATCAAGGAATGTCAGTCAGTCTAATGAGACCTCATCTTGAAAATAGGTTACTTATCTCAAAATTGAGGGGAAATTTGAGAATAATAATTGAAAGTGTCCCTGAAAAAGAAGAAGAGAGGGTGAAGAGAAACTGGAAAGAAAGAGGAAGTGCAGTTTTTGTGCATACCAGAGCAACAGGACAAGGCATATAAATGTCTGAATTGTGAATGACCTGTACGCCTGGAATGTTCCAGAAAAAAGTGAGTTAAGTGTTTAATGGATTAATTAGTCAAAAGTATTTATGAATTTGACGTTTATCTCTTATATTTATTTACACAATTCACGTATTTTTGTAGAGTTCCATTATATGAGTATTCATGAAAGTTATACATATTAGAATTGTTAAGTGTGTTCAGTGAGCTATTGTTCAGTTTTTTTATTGTACTAATAGATTAAAGTACTACTTTGCGAGAAAAGCAACATTTATTTGGTTTTCTTCATTATCGTATCTGTCAGACAGACATTTCGAGTTAAGTAATAAAAATCGTTCTTCCTATTAAGGGATAATGGAATACAGAGAAATTGTAGCAGCACGGACGGAGGTTTGCGTAAAATACACTTACTGTGTGCTAAAGTCTTGTAGTATACTTCGATGTTTGGGTTTCACAAACCACTCGCAAAAATATGTTTTGCTCGACTTCAACGGAAGTGGTTCAAATGACTTTAACCACTATGGGACATCTGAGGTCATCAGTCCCTTAGACTTGGAACTACTTAAACCTAACTAACCTAAGGACATCACACACATCCATGCCCGAGGCAGGATTCGAACCTGCGACCGTTACAGCAGCGCGGTTCCGGACTGAAACGCCTAGAACCGCTCGGCCACAGCGGCCGGCTCAACGGAAGTGCCTACAGGTACTTTTGTGTAGCGTATATCGGCGATTTAAGTGATGGGTGTCGTGGTGAAGGTTCTGTAAGAGGTGCATATAAAAAATTTGGGGAAGTTCGGAATATTCTCTGTCGTATTAAGGCGAACTCTCGGAACTAAAATCCTGGAGGCGGCAAACAAGTACTCGCGCGTCGAGTCTGTCGAAATATGTCAGTGGTTCTGTTTTCTCACAGGTTGAGTAAAAATATTTTTTTTTTCAAAATATCTTGTAACGTTAGTTTTAATTTTTTCGTAGCAGTTGGCAATAATGTTCTTTTAGAAAGTACTTCACTACATTCCAGACTGAAAATAGAGGTGTCTAATATTTCCTTAGGAAATTTTGGTAATATGTGAAATTATCACTAATTGGGAATGGTATAAGACGATGGGATGGCCTTGAGGTTCTTATTTTCGTGATGGCCACTATAGTCATATTTTGTGTAACCATCCGAAAAGTTCTTTTCAAAACTTTGAAGGATCTCTAAATATGTAATGATGTCTCGAACCGAATGTTCCACGGATTATCGTCGTACGAACATTTAACACATAAATTCTTTTGGCACCATGAGAACATATGATCTCTATCTTACTGAAATTTGTAACAAATAATAAAGTTAATACAATAATTGAAATGAGGGATTTAAAGACCAGAAAATAAATTTAGGAGGATAATAATATTTAAAAACAAATTAAAAGAATAGAAATGAAGATCACAACCATTTTGATAAGAATTTTTAAAAAATTAGCGTTCTGTAAATACTGAACTCGCGACCTTTAGCGTACGAATTTGGAGTCTTAGCGGTTATACTACAGAGCTGTTGCGCAAATAGGCATTATTTTTAATGGCTTAGCGTCTCACGAGAAATTATATTCGTCACATTTTCACATACGACGATCCATTGGGGCGGATGGCTGGACAAAAAAATGGCTCTGAGCACTATGGGACTTAACATCTATGGTCATCAGTCCCCTAGAACTTAGAACTACTTAAACCTAACTAACCTAAGGACAGCACACAACACGCAGCCATCACGAGGCAGAAAAAATCCCTGACCCCGCCGGGAACCGAACCCGCGAACCCGGGCGTGGGAAGCGAGAACGCTACCGCACGACCACGAGATGCGGGCGATAGCTGGACAATGTGAAACCTGGCACTCAATCTTACACCACTGTACGGGTGGTTTTAAAAAGTCAGTCGCACCACTGGTGTATCAGTGGCAAATTAAATCTCTACTGTATTCGGAAGCAAATGAATTACAACGATAACATGTTGTTCTGAGATCAAATAGCGGGAATTATTGACACCTACACTGTTATATACGTTTCACTTAGAACCTACCTATTTTTGTAACTTTGTAGCGTACCTAAACAAGGCAAATAATCTTACGTTATTCTTCAGTGCTTCTCGTCAATAACTAAATAAAATTATATTTTACTCTCTTAGTATCTTCTACTGTTGTTAAACAGTAATATTGTATCCTATCACTCCACAGCGACCGGCGAAGAAACAAAGACAAAAGAAACCCAGGAACCGCGAAACTACAGCACATTATACGACAATAGATCACCAACGAGATAACAGCCTTCACTCCAGACGTATCGTATTAAAAGGTCTATAAGAATAGTAATTATACTGCGGAAGGAGTGTACTTACAAAATAAATAAGGTATCTATTAATAACTTTCTTATTGAGAATCATAGACCCCTACTCCAATTCTCGGACAGCATTAGGGATTTATCTGTAAGTTCTGCGTTGTTGTCACTTACGATAGTTAATGTACAGTGCGGCCAGCGTTCACTTTTAAAAATGAGGTAAATATTGTCACTATCCATTGTAGATTTGGACATCATAATCTTTCCAGTGGACGTAGGTAGAATATCATTTATATCAAACCTGGCAGATGTTTTTGCACCCAGGCGCGAGGACGCTAATGCGCGAGGCCCGTAACATTTGATAAATCTTGCTACGTAGCTAATTCGGCACTGTCCGGGATGTGTACACGGCGACCGTTCGTGTTAACGGGAAATTCGTGTTCGAGCCCCAGTTCGGCACAAATTTTAATCTGTTACTGATCATTTATAGAGTTGGTGCATAATCATTCGCAATTTGTGAATGCATTTCATTAAATTTAATACAGCTGTAGATCGTCGGCAATGTCTGTTCCGTCAGACACGCATGCATGTCTGAAGAACATTGCATTGGACTGTGCATACACTGAATAATATAGACATTTCCAACCTGGTGGATATAAATAAGTTAGTTATATGTTCCATAGATCATTTGAACGAATCTTTTACCGGCATATATGCATGTATACGTACTGAAGCAAGTACACTTACAAAAAGGATTTTTTTCGTCTATGGAATAGGAATGGTCCAGGAGAAATGATTTTAGGTCATATTTAAAACTTGCTTGATTTTCAGTCACACGTTTTAAGTTATTGGCCAACTGAGAGAAAATGTTTGTTGCTGCGTACTGAATTCCTTTCTGAGCCACTGACACAGCTTTAATAACAGGCAATAAAGGTAGTTTTTTCCTCTCGTTTTGTAGGTGTGGATGAGACCATTCTTCTCAAATTGTGATGGATTGTTTGCGACGAATTTCACTAGCATGTATATCATGAGAGTGCAGTTAAAACGGACTTTGGAGGTGTACCTACATGACGACTGCGGGTGAAAACCACACTTTTTTTTTCTTACTGCTCGATTTTTTGCAATCAATATTTTCTTTTCTAGTGGTGAGCTACAACAGAAAATTATTCCGTAAGACCTTACTGGATGGAAGTATGCAAAAAGTGTCAGGTGGTTGATTCTTTTGTTTACAAGACTAGCAATTATACAAAAAATAAAAATAGCTGAACTTAACTGTTTGAGAAGCTCAATAATGTGCCACTACCAGTTCAAGTTCTCATCAATGGCTACACTCAAAAATTTGGAGCATTCTACCTTGTTTGCTGACTCCTGTTCACTTGCTAGAACTATTGTTGTTATGACTCTACTCGTACAGAATTGAGTATAGTGTGTTTTCTGAAAATTTAGGGACAGTCCATTCTCAGAGAACTACTTAATAACACTTTGAAAAACATCGTTAACAATCTCTTTTGTTGCACCTCTCTAATGGATTTGTATTATGCTACTAGGTCTTCTCAAAAGGTGCCACTTCATCTTGTCGAATGTTAATTGGTAGCCCTTTCAGACGTACAGGGTGTCCCATGTGGAATGGTAAAGTCTAGCAAACACGCACTCTCTAATGCGTACCTTATGAGCCGTGAGCACCTGTTGATGTTTGATACTGTGAAACAAATCACTTGGACTGCAAGCTCTTTGCTTTCAATATTTTGAGAGGTGGCAGTACGGAGAAAAAACAAGAAAAAAACGTTCAGTAAACGTAGGATCAAAGCGCACCCCTTAAGAGTAATGAGAACTTGTTCATCTTCGCTACTGAGAGACACATCTCTTCTACTGAACGACTGCTCACAGCTCAAGGTATGCACTTTAGAGCCACCGTTTACTACGCCGTTTTCTTTGTTTTTCTTTGTTTTGGTCCCTACAACCTCCTCCCGAAGTATGAAAAGCAAAGAGCTTGCAGTAGGAGAGATTGGCTTCACAGCATAGTTGACGAAGTAGTACTTATAATAGGTCTTAAGAAATGCATTTTCGAGCCTGTGTTTAGTAGACTTTTTTGCTTCGAACGATCGTACCTGTCAAATTCCTGAATATCGACCATTCTTCCAGGAACACACTGTATAGGGAGTAAGACTTGACTTAATTCCTTTGGCCCCTATCGGGGCATAGGGCATCCAGGAGAACTCGCCATCCGTCTCTGTCTTTGGGCATTTGCCTCAATTTTGCCCAGGTCTAGCCAACTCTTTTTGCTTCCCCTTCCACTGTCCTCTTCGATTTGTGTCCCTGGGGATTCCATTCTAGTGCTTTTTTGTCGATGGCTCCATCTGGTTTTCCCAACGTGTGCCTCAACCACCCCCACTTTCTCTCTCGTATCTGGTCTTCTACAGGTATATGGTTTGTCATTCGCCAGAGCTCCTCATTCATATTTTTTCTGGCCACCAGATATTCATGAAGCGACGGAGACATCTATTTATGAAGCTTTGTATCTGGGATGTTATCTTTTTATCCATTTTCCAGCTTTCACTGGCGTACAGGACAGCCTTCACATTTCTATTAAAAATACGGATTTTTGTTTCGTACCTGGTATTTCTATTTTTCCATGTTGGACACAATTGTATGAAGGCAGAATTTGCCTTTTTAATGCGGTTTTTCACTTAATTTCCAGTTCCAGCATCTTCCGTCACTATACTGCCAAGATACAGGAATGAGTCGACAGTCTCCACCCACTACTTCCCTTTTAGCATTGACACCTCCATGTTCACTGAATTTACTCTCATTTCCTTTGTTTTGCCTATATTTATCTTGAGGCCAACAGTCTCTGCTTTCAGCAAGTTTAGTTTAGCTTGCATACCAGTCAGCCTTTGAGCTAATAAAACTATATTGTCTGTAAAATCCAAATCCTCAGCCGTTCATGGATCCCCCATTGGATTCTTCGTCTCCTGTCTGCTGTGACTCTTCTCATAACAGCGTCTAGAACAAGTAGAAAAAGTGTTGGTGATAAATGCAGCCCTGCAGTACTTCAGTTGTTACTTTTATGGGCTCTGTCATATTCCCCTTTTGGAGTGCGCAACATTTGTAGCCATTATACAGATCTTTACGATGTTTAAGATCTTCTGTAGTATACCATACTTCCGCAACACCTGCCAGAGCGCTATCTTTCACGGAATCGAAGGCCTTTTGAAAATCCTTGAATGCCAGGTACATGGTTGAGTAGGAGTGGACCCAGAATTGAACCCTGTGGGACTTCCTTTGTGATGCGCATAGGCCAAGCTACACTACTGGCCATTAAAATTGCTGCACCAAGAATAAATGCGGATGATAAACGGGTATTCATTGGACACATATATCATACTAGAACTGACATGTGATTACATTTTCACGCAATTTTGGTGCATAGATCCTGAGAAATCAGTACCAAGAACAACCACCTCTGGCCGTAATAACGGCCTCGATACGCCTGGGCATTGAGTCAGACAGAGCTTGGATGGCGTGTACAGGTACAGCTGCCCATGCAGCTTCAACACGATACCACAGTTCATCAAGAGTAGTGACTGGCGTATTGTGATGAGCCAGTTGCTCGGCCACCAGACGTTTTCAATTGGTAAGAGATCTGGAGAACGTGCTGGCCAGGGCAGCAGTCGAACATTTTCTGTATCCAGGAACGCCCGTACAGGACCTGCAAAATGCGGTCGTGCATTATCCTGCTGAAATGTGGGGTTTCACAGGGATCGAATGAAGGGTAGAGCACTGGTCGTAACACATCTAAAGTGTAACGTCCACTGTTGAAGGTGCCGTCAATGCGAACAAGAGGTGACCGAGACGTGTAACCAGTGGCATCCCATACCATCACGCCAGGTGATACGCCAGTATGGCGATGGCGAATACAAGCTTCAATTTGCGTTCACCGCGATGTCGGCAAACACGGATGCGACCATCATGATGCTGTAAACAGTACCTAGATTCATCCGAAAAAATGACGTTTTGCCATTCGTGCACGCAGGTTCATCGTTGAGTTCACCATCGCAGGCGCTCCTGTCTGTGATGCAGCGTCAAGGGTAACCGCAGCCATGGTCTCCGAGCTGATAGTCCATGCTGCTGCAAACGTCGTCGTACTGTTCGTGCAGATGGTTGTCGTCTTGCAAACGTCCCCAACTGTTGACTCAGGGATCGAGACGTGGGTGCACGATCCGTTACAGCCATGCGGATAAGATAGCTGTCATCTCTCCTGCTAGTGATACGAGGCCGTTGGGATCCAGCACGGCGTTCCGTATTACCCTCCTGAACCCACGGATTCCATATTCTGCTAACAGTCATTGGATCTCGACCAACGCGAGCAGCAATGTCGCGATACGATAAACCCGCAATCGCGATAGGCTACAATCCGACCTTTATCAAAGTCGGAAACGTGATGGTGCGCATTTGTCCTCCTTACACGAGGCATCTCAACAACGTTTGACCAGGCAACGCCGGTATGTGTATGAGAAATCGGTTGGAAACTTACCTCATGTCAGCACGTTGTAGGTGTCGCTACCGGCGCCAACCTTGTGTGAATGCTCTGAAAAGCTTTATCATTTGCATACCACAGTATATTCTTCCTGTCGGTTAAATTTCGCGTCTGTAGCACGTCATCTTCCTGGTGTAGCAATTTGAATGGCCAGTAGTGGGTACTTTGTGCGAGCTCTACCTGTGACAGCCTACTGGTTGGTAAATGGAGGCTGAAATAATAACGGGGTTGAACCTATTGTGTGCAGACTGATGGCAGCGACAGTGGCGGCGGCGGTGGCAACTGTGCTGGTGGTGGCGGCGGCGGTGGGCGTGGCGGAGGCGGAGGAGATGTGCGGCGTGTGCGCGTGCGCCAGCGGCGGCGCCGCCCCCGCACTCAACTGCTCCGGCCGCGGCCTCCAGCGCCACTTCGCCAACGACAGCGAGAGCGAGGAGGCCGGCTGGCTCTGGGCGGACGACATGCTCGGCGTTGTCTCCGTCGACTTCTCCCACAACGACCTGGTGAGTCCGACGGCGACCATCGGACGGGCTGGACAGCACAGCCCCAAAACCCACCTGGTGTGCTGTGAAACACTCCCCACCCAAAATAGTCTGAAACCTGCTGAAGGTGTTATGCCTTACCTCGCAAAGTACCAACGCAAATTCCATCACGTACGCTGGAGGAACATAACAGAACCTTGGTACAAACGATATTGGGGAGACATGGCTTAGCCACGGTGTAGGAGATTATTTACAGATTGGATTTCCACTCTGCAGAGAAGCGTGCGCTGATTCGAAACTTCCTGCGGATTAAAAATGTTTGCTGGACCAGGACTCGCACCACTGCCTTTCACTGGAAAGTGCTCAACAAACTATCCAAGTACCACTCACGATCCGTCCCAACAGCTTCATTTTCGCCGGCACCTGATCTTTTACATGCCAAGCTTCACAGAAGATCTCGTGCATTCCTTGCGGGACTAGCTCTAGACCACAATACACGATCCCACTCATACCGCACCACAGACCTTTGCCTTTCGCTGGAAAGTGCTCAACAGACTGAACTATCCAAGTACCACTCACGATCAGTCCCCACAGCTTCATTTTCGCCAGCACCTGATCTCTTACATACCAAGCTTCACAGAAGATCTCGTGCATTCCTTGCGGGACTAGCTTTGGGCCACAATACACGATCCCACTCATACCGATGAAAGACATACCCACATTATTTCTGCAATGATATGCTCTCTTATTCACAAACTGGACACCCAATATCAAGAAAAGTCACTGCTCTTGTTTAAGAACGAGAAGATGTACGTTATACTGTGGATTCTTAAGGATGGTTCCAATACTAATGGATGGATTGGAATCATCAGTAGGTACACGATTCGCGAACTACTCCCCAAATGAAGAAGGCGTTACGTGAAAGGTTCCCCCCGCCCCATCCCCCGCACAATGGTGCCTGGTTATCAGAGAAGCTGCCAAGTATACTTTGCATAACATAAATCAAATTTTTATCAGAATGGATTTGCAGAGTACACCATCTGTCCCTGGCGTATAAGCTTCGTCGGCGCAGTCTCTACGGTTGCAGTTTTAACTAATAACATTCAACAACAGATGTGCGAAATTTCAAACAATTCCAACAGGAATCCTTCTGACGTGAACCAGCGACTACAGAAGAAACTCGTTATGACTAACGCGCTATAATTGATTTCACTGGTGGCGACCCTTGGCACTACCAGTGCGAACCTATCACATGGCGACAAAGTACAGAATGGGTTTATGTTGGCTCACCAGAACCGAAGAAGATGCAAATGACAAATCCAGTAGCACGTCCTCTTGCATTGATGCATGCCTGTATTCGTCGTGCCATACCATCCACAAGTTCATCAAGGCACTGTTGGTCCAGATTGATCCACTCCTTAACGGCGATTCGGCGTAGATCCCTCAGAGTGGTTCGTGGATCACGCCGCCCATAAACAGCCCTTTTAAATCTATCCCATGCATGTTCGATAGGGTTCACGTCTGGAGAACATGCTGGTCATTCTAGTCGAGCGATGTCGTTATCCTGAAGGAAGTCATTCACAAGATGTGCATTGTGAGGGCGCGAATCGTCGTCCGTGAAGACGAATGCCTCGCCAATATGCTGCCGACATGGTTGCACTATCAGTCGGAGGATGGCATTCACGTATTACACAGCCGTTACGGCGCCGTCCATGACCACCAGTGGCGTACGTCGGCCCCACATATTGCCACCCCAAAACAGCGGGGAACCTCTACCTTGCTGCATTCGCTGGACTGTGTCTAAGGCGTTCAGCCTGACTGGGTTGCCTCCAAACACGTCTCCGACGATTGTCTGGTTGAAGGTATATGCGACACTCATCCCCATCGACGCGCAAGTCACCGAAGTGGCGTCAAATTGAAAGACTTGCACCAGGCGAACGGTCTACCCGACGGGAGGCCCTCGTCACACGACATTTCATTTCATCGGTGAAGAGATCGTGGCGCCAATCCTGAGTGGTGCATTCGGAAGAGTGAGCTGTGTTATTTGCAGTATCGGCGCTCTGCCTGTTTGTCATCCTGACTGCTACATTGTGTGCTGACCTAGTTGGACTCGGCTTAACGCTGGTTGGAGAAAACTTTAAGAAAATTTTTCATTTGCCCATGATATCTTTCTGCAGTGCAACGATTACATCTCCACCTTTTGTAATCTTCCTCTGGTAGTTTCCTTCACCCTTCAGTTATGCATGATGGTTTCTCCTAGATATTTATTTATTGATTTGTTCTTCACATTGCAGCCTATTATCGTATAAAGCTAACATTTTTGCAGATGGTAATAAATATATCTCTTAATTATTTGTTTCTGACACTTATAAATACATTTAAAAATCTAATTCTACAAAAGTGGTATTACTACAATTTCTCTAACACTGCAAAACTACAATTTAACATAACCTTAATCAATTACCCAACTATTTACACTAATTTAGTGCTACAGATTCTGTTCTGTTTCTGTTCATATTTAAACTGTTCATATTTGTTTCCACTGCTGGATCCACCCTCATATGCTCCGATCAACAGACACCGTCTACTGGATCTTTGGGCTTAGCGTAGTATGTCAGCAGTGTTTCCACTTTACAAGTCTTTACTTTCTTAGGAATCACACTTCTGTGATCACTTGCACCAGCGCAATGTAAGTTCTTGAAAAACTATTTCATTCCTTGGTCGCCGACCTCAGCTGTCTTCTCACCATCTATAGAGTATCTCGTCGAGCGGGGATGGCGGCAACTGCCGTGTGGTTGAGTGACTTGTGAAGTCTTCCTTGGGCTTCCAGGACACTGCGGCCGCAGTGTCGTCCAAGATTCTACAGGATGACTCATTCCTCAGTGCTGCTCTGAGATCCAACGTACTTAATGACTAACGACTATTATTCACCGCGTCTTTGTAAAGGGTACAGTCCACAATGTGTCTGCCTTTTGATATTGTGCGTAGCATATAGGCCATGTCCAGTCAGGTAACGTATCAGTCTACTTGACGGCTGAAGAAATCTCATTTTTGTCTATCCCTGATGTTAGGGAGAAATTCGTACATTCTCCATCCAGTTGCAATATGCGATCTTGTATTAACTAGAATTTGAAGCCACTTTGACTATTTTTCGACCGTGACTGTCTCAAGAAATATGTAAAGGTATTTTTTTAAAAACTACCGCTACCAGTCACAAACTTTGTCAACTATTGTATTATTTATTTAGCGACATGTTTCGAGGTAAACCTCATCTTCAGGCTAAATGGCATTCCAATACAACATTAAAATAAGGCCATACTGATGTTGCATAGTCTTTCCGTAAATGTTGTGCACATCCTGTGGAACAAGAGAAAAAAAGGGATGCTGTCACTTTGGAAGCTGGGCTGATGTTTGCACGAAAATGTTTTCTAAAGTCACTCACTTTTTTCTTTTGGCGTGGCAGTCTCGTAGTGATGCGCTGGGGTACCTCTATTTCCGACCCTCTTCTGGTCACTGTTCACAAATTGCCACTAATATAGCAGTAACTTGGAAACACGATCACAAACAGTTCTGTAGTGCAGTGGACAAGATGGCGGTAAAATACAGCTGGTTTCGATTTGACTATCGATTTGATGATCTATGTGGTGTCAGGTGTTTACCTGTCTTCTGCACGTCTTGTTATCGTATTGCAGATGTAGGTTGAGGAAATACATTACAAATTGAACATATGTTACAATATTATTGAGCAAATCATGATATAAACTATTTATTTTAGAGATTGCCAAGTTATTGCTGGGGCTAGAGTCAAACGATTGTGTCACTACATAGCAGTCACTTGGAAATACGATCACAAACAGTTCTGTAGTGCAGTGGACAAGATAGCGGTCGAAATACAACTGGTTTCGATTTGGCTACCGATTTGTCGATCTATGTGGTGTTTTAACTATCTTGTACTGGTCTCAGTTCCGAAAACCGTTCGTACCTCCATTTAATTGCTTTTCTTTAAACAACAAAATGCTCCCCTTTTCCTAATTTCGAAATCCAATAGGCATTTCCTGGAATTACTGACAACATATCACTTGGGGTAGTGCTGTAGGAGCCTATTAATCTTAATAGCACTCCTCGTCGAACTCTTCTGCTGGCTTCATAAACTGCCATCTATTAGCCCAAATGCTCAAACTTCATTCTCCGATTGATGCTAATATAGATTCATAGTATGCTGTGATTGTGTTCAAGGGAAGTCGATATGTCGTATTTGCTATGGTTATAATTTTGTTCGTCATGGTACTACCTTTTCTGCCTGCCCCCTCTATATGATGAGCAAAGTTGCGACGTTCGTTCAAGAATACCCCTAGATACCTCGTTACTGCGCTTCTTCTAATAGTTACATCGTTTAATTTTATCTTAGGATTTCTTCCTAGATTCCTTTTCAGCAAGAGATACGTGGTTCTGTGAGGTGCCGGCGGCAATTTGACATCTCTAACCATCCTTCAACCTTATAGAGCGCTGGATTACAATTGTCTTCTATAATTTTTCTCGAGTAATCGCTTACAATGAACAGCATGTCATCTGCAAATGCAACCAGTTCGCTTACGTTACCACTGTCATGTAACTTTGGTAGTATAGGTTCCAATGTTATATCCCGAAACTCTAGACCGCACACTGACCCCCATGGACAGCCTTTTGTTATGGTCTTCGTTTCCTTTCTGGGGCCTATTGAAGTTGCATGTCTGCCACAGCATTAGTCTCTCAGGCAGTTGTACAGCGCCTCTGGATACACTCCATCTCCCTAAGGCGACCAAAGAAAGATGGGATTTAGTATCATTGTATCCTGGTCTTCCCCTTTACTGATAACCACTACCTCAGCATTCTTTCACAGTGCAGGACCCTTCCTAGCAAGAGAGACTCATTGTATAGTTCACACATGCAGATATCTATCTGATCACGTGAGGCTTCCATTACTTCAGCAGAGATCCCATCTGGTGTTGGAGATTTCTACTTTTTCAGTCTCAGAATATTTGTCTAATTTCTTCTTGTGCGAAGGGCTACACAAGCTTATTGTTTCTATAGTCCTCCCACAACATACTTCGTAATGTACGGTGATCTTCTTTCTCGTCGTTTTCTTCGTCGTCAAGAATCAGTGTTTCCATTAGCAGGACAGATGACAATTCCCAACTTCCTGTTATCGTCCCATCGTTTCTTTTGAGCGTGGACAAGACTGTTTGTGATCGTATTTTCTCGCATACTATTTTGTATGGCATTCCCCAGGGATCAGTTTCCAAGTCAGTCTCCACGAACTGTTTCTATCATTCCATTTTTGTCTTCCACAATTCTTCCTTAAAACGTTGTCTATCGTGCCTTTATCTATGCAGCCTTCTGATTCTTTCTTCTTGGGTCATGCTGCTCAGGTCTAGCTTCTGACTCTTCTTGTTTTTGGAGAGTCTCGGTCCAGGTGCGTGGTACTCCCCTAGGAAGATCCCTCCTGGTAGGTATCGACGCCACCATTTCATTCTTCACCTTTAACGTCTGCATCATCATCCAGAGATGGACTTTCTGGACACTGAAACACTCTCAAAAATGGCTCTGAGCACTATGGAACTTAACTTCTGAGGTCATCAGTCCACTAGAACTTAGAACTACTTAAACCTAACTAACCTAAGGACATCACACACATCCATGCCCGAGGCAGGATTCGAACCTGCGACCATAGCGGTCGCGCAGTTCCAGAGTGTAGCGCCTAGAACCGCTCGGCCACAGCGGCCGGCAAAACACTCTTCTCAGTTAGACTCCTTGATGTTGTACTTGGGCCTCAAGCGCTGGTTTTTTTTTGTAGAACCTCGGATTTTCCTTCCTGTGATGATATAGTGTATGATATTGTAATCACTCGGTATCACTTCACTTCCGACCTTCCAGCCTGCCACACGGCGCGCCGCTGCCATATTTGCCTGAGTGACGTCTGTATTTGACGTTCCTCCGACACTCCCTTCATACATTGGCGGACTGCGAGTTGTATTCAACACCCGTACATTGAGTTCAGTGTTGCTTTCTTCTAGCTGCCTTCCATGATCATTAATCAGGCGGCTATGCCACAATACTAACTTCCCGTTTGCATCAATGGCGTACAGAAGAGTCTTAATTCGTCCTAGGTGACTACTGTCCTGTAACTTTAGCGGATACTCATCGATCTCGTCACTTAACTGCGAATACATAGAAAAACCAGGATGCAACTCTCCTTCCCTACTAACATTTACAAACAGACTACGCGTTCTGATCAGTAATGTGATATTTTTGTAACTGTGATGGCATTGTTAAATATTACACTACTGGCCATTAAAATTGTTACACCAAGAAGATATGCAGATCACAAACGGGTATTCCTTGGACAAATATACACTACTGGCCGTTGAAATTGCTACACCAAGAAGAAATGCAGATGATAAACGGATATTCATTGGACAAATATGTACTAGAACTGACATGTGATTACATTTTCACGCTATTTGGGTGCATAGATCCTGAGAAATCAGTACCAAGAACAACCACCTCTGGCCGTAATAACGGCCTTGATAAGCCTAGGCATTGAGTCAAACAGAGCTTGGATGGCATACACAGGTACAGCTTCCCATGCAGCTTCAACACGATACCACAGTTCATCAAGAGTAGTGACTGGCGTATTGTGTCGAGCCAGTTGCTCAGCTATCATTGACCAAACGTTTTCAATTGGTGAGAGATCTGCAGAATGTGCTAGCCAGGGCAGCAGTCGAACAATTTCTGTTTCCAGAAAGGCCCGTACAGGACCTGCAACATGCGGTCGTGCATTATCCTGCTGAAATGTAGGGTTTCGCAGGGATCGAATGAAGGGTAGAGCCACGACTCGTAACACATCTGATATGTAACGTCCACTGTTCAAAGTGCCGTCAATGCGAACAAGAGGTGACGGAGACGTATAACCAATGGCACCCCATACCATCACGCCTGGTGATGACGAATACACGCTTCCAATGTGCGTTCACCGCGATGTCGCCAAACACGGATGCGACCGTCATGATGCTGAAAACAGAACCTGGATTCATCCGAAAAAATGACGTTTTGCCATTCGTGCACCCAGGTTCGTCGTCGTGTACACCATCGCAGGCGCTCCTGTCTGTGATGCAGCGTCAGGGGTAACCGCAGCCATGGTCTCCGAGCTGATAGTCCATGCTGCTGCAAACGTCGTCGAACTGTTCGTGCAGATGGTTGTTGTCTTGCAAACGTCCCCATCTGTTGACTCAGGGATCGAGACGTGGCTGCACGATCCGTTACAGCCATGCGGATAAGATGCCTGTCATCTCGACTGCTAGTGATACGAGGCCGTTGGGATCCAGCACGGCGTTCCGTATTATCCTCCTGAACCCACCGATTCCATATTGTGCTAACAGTCATTGGATCTCGACCAACGCGAGCAGCAATGTCACGATACGATAAACCCGCAATCGCGATAGGCTACAATCCGACCTTTATCAAAGTCGGAAACGTGATGGCACGCATTTCTCCTCCTTACACGAGGAATGACAACAACGTTTCACCAGGAAACGGCGGTCAACTGCTGTTTGTGTATGAGAAATCGGTTGGAAACTTTCCTCATGTCAGCACGTTGTAGGTGTCGCCACCGGCACCAACCTTGTGTGGATGCTCTGAAAAGTTAATCATTTGCATATCGCAGCATCTTCTTCCTGTCGGTTAAATTTCGCGTCTGTAGCACGTCATCTTCGTGGTGTAGCAATTTTAATGGCCAGTAGTGTATTATTGTTGTCATAGGACGCTGCCCTTGAGCGACTATCTGGGCAGTTATTGGCATACCGGGGACCTTTCCGGCTTTGGAGACACAAGACACCCATCTTCAGCTCATCTGTCGCTTTTCTAGCGTCATGTCGCACGCTGGGACGTCTCATGGGATTAAGCTGCCCTAGATAATTAAATTTGTCAGTTCTTCTGATATTTCCATACTTTGTCCGTACTGGAATGCTGGATTCTCGATTCTACTTCTTTTCGTTTCGGTCATCTGAGGACCACGTTAATTCGCGCCAATTTCGTTTCTTCCTTTACCAATATTAGTTCATTCTCATACTTGGCAACCTTCGTCGCACTTCTGTCCATGATGGTACTTTCCTGATTTTAATACTGCCCTGGAAACTTGCGAAAGGCTGAAAATTTAATTTGAAAATTGTTGTTAATCTCTGGTTCCTGTTATTCTAATTTCTTCCGCGTCTCTTTCTACCTCTTGGAAAAATGAAAATGTGTGTGAAATCCTATGGGACTTAACTGCTAAGGTCATCAGTCCCTAAGCTTAACACTACTTAACCTAAATTATCCTAAGGACAAACACACACACCCATGCCTGAGGGAGGCCTCGAACCTTGCATGGGGGCTTAATTATGATGCAATAATTTTAGTAGCTGTGTGTCCGGTTGCGAAGTCTCGTAGCCGGTTGGCCCTGAGTAGCATTAGTACGCAATCTGACTGCATAAAGTAACAATAAAGAATGAAAGGAAATTTCCGTTAACACAATCGATTAATTATGTCCCCTGCAACTATAAAAGCTACGAAACAACAAAGCACAAGTGTAACTGTTCTGTGTGTGGAAGTGTGATTCAATGTACATGTATCTGGCACGGTTCTTCCTCAATACGACAAGATATTACAATGAACTAATTGAAAAACCAGAAATACTATAATTGCACATAGAAACAAGAATTACATGTCTAATACATGAACACGAGCCAGATGCTTTGTTGACTGAAACTGTGACCAAGAGGCATTGTCATTAAGGAAATGTGAAATAAAAAATTTTTTTTTACCTCCATGTATATTGACGAAAAATACACTCTGATCATTGCAACGTCTTCCATCTATACATTACACCAACCGAACAGCATCTACTGTCTCGCCCAACAGAACAACACTTGCACACACCCTCTGAACTAGTACTGCTCTCGACATCCTCTCAACAAGTACTGCCCACGGCAGCCTCTGAACTACTACTGCACCAGTGGAGGCGGCGGAATAATAATTTTTGGCGCAATCTCTGGCGCTGTGACTCAGAGTAGCCACCTTTCAACCTCCGCCCCGACTCCACCTCTTGGGTCCAGCGTGCTTTCGTTCTCTTGTTGACAAGAAACTGTATTGTTTGATGTGTCAACTCCGCCTGGTTCATTCTGGGGATGTGTCCAAATAACATGATTTTTCTTCTCCTGATAGTGTCCGAGGTTATTACTATTTGTATTATTTCGTGTGTTTTATTATTACTTGCTTAACGTAATGACATGTTGTGTGATGTGTTATGATGTTACAATGGTCCTATAGGACAAAGAAAATAAGAATGTAAATAAACCTTTGGAATCCAAAGGACCTCCACATAAACTCGGAAGTCTTCCTGTGGCAGGTGCGAGTGCACAAGTTCCCCATGCTGCCTGCGCTGCGGGTGCTGGACCTGTCGCACAACCGGATCGAGGAGATCGACCCGGCGGCGTTCGAGCAGCTGCAGAACCTCACCGAGCTGGACCTCAGCAACAATGAGCTGGTGACCGCCGCGCTCAAGCCCATCGTCTTCCAGGTGAGTTCCCAGCTGCGGACGCAGACATCCTGGCTTTGGTTCTTAGTGACCAACTTGGTATTTTCTTGGCTGGGATGGCGTGGAATGGGTTCAATAGAGTGGGCAAACTCTTGTCGGAATGAATAGGAGGTGGCATTGACACGTAGTGGCCTGAAGTCGAAAGTTTCGCACCAGACTGTGAGTCATTTTTTAATTCATCATTCTTTCAACAGGTTTCAAGCTACAAACCATCTTTTCATCTTCGCTTAACTACCATATTCAACTATAATATGTTTAGCATATTCCAGCCTTTGACCACTCCGCCGGCAGGGGCGGCCGAGCGGCTCTAGGCGCTACAGTCTGGACCCGCGCGACCGCTACGGTCGCAGGTTCGAATCCTGCCTCGGGCATGGATGTGTGTGGTGTCCTTAGGTTAGTTAGGTTTAAGTAGTTCTAAGTTCTGGGGGACTGATGACCTCAGAGTCAAGTCCCATAGTGCTCAGAGCCATTTGAACCATTTGAACCTTTGTCCACTCCTATTGTTTTGTACCCTGCTCCTCCTTCCTCCACCGCCATGTTAACCATTCTCACATACTTATCAGACATCCCACTAATTTTCTTCTTGTAAAATTTTTTTTGTTTGTTTATAGACGCAGTCACATGCTTATGACACAGTCATAACCGGTTTCGGCCATACAATGACCATCTTCAGATTCTAAAAAATACAAAAGAAAATTTATATTAAAACTTAAAAAATAAATGCAATATTTAACCACGCTTATTATTAATCTACCTGAATTTATGCGGAATACATATAGTTCATACATAAAGGCGGCATGCACTGAAGACAGGTTCATGCGTTGTCAAACTAGGTGTAAAATGTAAAACACGGGCCGGCCAGTGTGGCCGAGGGGTTCTAGGCGCTTCAGTCTGGAATCGCGCGACCGCTACGGTCGCAGGTTCGACTCCTGCCTCGGGCATGGATGTGTGTGATGTCCTTAGGTTAGTTAGGTTTAAGTAGTTCTAAGTTCTAGGGGACTGATGACCTCAGATGTTAAGTCCCACAGTGCTCAGAGCCATTTGAACCATTTTGTAAAACACCGGTTTTATATAGATATAAAAATTTTGTTGGATTTTGTTCACCCTCATTGCGCTAGATGGGCACGTCTTTTTAAGATAGGCTTAATTTTTCAAAAGCCTAAAATGTACAAATTTACTATTAACATTTAGGTCAAATGTACATAAAATTTAACATTACAGATCAGAAATGTTATTTTACTGTTTTAACGATCTGTTCTGTAATCTTAAATTTTACGTACATTTGACCTAAATATTAATAGTAAATTTGTACATTTTAGACTTTTGAAAAATTAAGACTATCTTATAGAGGACGTGCGCATCTAGCGCAAGGAGGGTGAACAAAATCTAACAAAATTTTTATATGTGTATAAGACCGGTGTTTTACATTTTATAGCTAGTTTGACAACGCATGAACCTGTGTTCAGTGAATGCCGCCTTTAGATATGAACTAAATCTATTTCGCATAAATTCAGTTAGATTACTAATGGTTCAAATGGTTCAAATGGCTCTGAGCACTATAGGACTCAACTGCTGTGGTCATAAGTCCCCTAGAACTTAGAACTACTTAAACCTAACTAACCTAATGACATCACGCACATCCATGCCCGAGGCAGGATTCGAACCTGCGACCGTAGCGTCGTGCGGTTCCAGACTGTAGCGCCTTTAACCGCTCAGCCACTCCGGCTGGCTAGATTACTAATAAGCGTGGTTACATATTGCACTTATTTTTAGGCTTTAATATAAATTTTCTTTTGTATTGTTTTAGAATCTGAAGATGGTCATTGTATGGCCGAAACTGGTTATGAGTGTGTCATAAACGTGTGATTGCGTCCATAAATAAACAAAAAAAAATTTACAAAAGAATCAGTCACGCACTCCATAGACAAAACGTCGTTTTTTCCAAAATTTTCTTCTTGTCAGCCTCTTCCGCAGACTTCTTCTCTTACCTACCCTTTTCAAAATTTCTTAATTACGTACATTATCAGCCGACTTATTTAACATTCTTCGATGACATCACATTTTAAATAGCTCCAGTCCCTGGCGAAATCACCTAGTGCTTCCATCCCGGTGGCTGCACCGATATTAACCGAGGTTTCGATGTCACTCTCACGATCTTCTGGAGAGGTGTCGAGATTGCGAGGGCGCCCCATACATACATCCCTAAGCGGCAGCCGCATCACCCCACCACCGGCCCTGCACCCGGGATCGGTGTACTGTATTGGGAGGAGGGGACCACCGTTACACCCTCAACGTATTCAGTCTTGCCAGGCCAATGGTGCGTCAACTGCTGGTCGCGGTCTCTGAGTGTAGCTGCTATAGTTGGAGTCACGAACGATGCGGTCGAGTTTAGGCTTGTTCTGCTCACCTACCTCCCGTAGTCTCCGACAGCCAATGAGCGTTCAGTAGTGTTCTGAACGCTCTGCTGTGAATGTCGTAGCTAATGCGAGCATTAAAGGTGATTGTTTAGCTGTTTAGTGAATTTCGATTCCATTTGTTGTGAGTTGTCATCAGTGATTGTAGTGGTAAGTGATAAATTCTGCATAAGAAACGAGAGACATAATTTGCAGGATATACGCTTTTTCCAAGCAGAAAGCACGCGCTAGCGCGTGACGCAACATCACTTGCAAGGGAACCTCCCCATCGCACCCCCCTCAGATTTAGTTACAAGTTGGCACGGTGGATAGGACTTGAAAAACTGAACACAGATCAATCGAGAAAACAGGAAGAAGTTGTGTGGAACTATGAAAAAAATAAGCAAAATATGCAAACTGAGTAGTCGATGCGCAAGATAGGCAACATCAAGGATATTGTGAGCTCAGGAGTGCCGTGGTCCCGTGGTTAGCGTGAGCAGCTGCGGAACGAGAGGTCCTTGGTTCAAGTCTTGCCGGCACGGTAGCTCAGCGTGCTCGGTCAGAGGGTTAGCAGCCCTCTGTACTAAAAAAAAAACTGAGTCAATCGATCAACAACGAACTTAAATGGATGTCTTACGACGTCCGCCCCGAGCAGATGCAACGAACGAAAGCGAACAAAATGAGATTAAGGTTTAATTTTTTTATTTTCGCAAAGTTATGATCTGTCCGTTCGTTCATTGACGTCTCTGTTCACTGTAATAAGTTTAGTGTCTGTGTTTTGCGACCGCACCGCAAAACCGTGCGATTAGTAGACGAAAGGACGTGCCTCTCCAATGGGAACCGAAAACATTTGATCGCAAGGTCATAGGTCAACCGATTCCTCCACAGGAAAACACGTCTGATATATTCTATACCACACTGGTGACGGCATTTGCGTCACATGACAGGAATATGTTGTCGACCCACCTAACTTGTACACTTGGCAAATGGGTAAAAAGATTCTTCTACCTTGCCCGATTTAGGTTTTCTTGTAGATGTGATAATCGCTCCCAAAAAGTGATGAAAGCATAAGAGTTTGTCACATAAACTGCAACAAATGAATGCAACAGTTTCACAGTCGCACAGTTTTCCCTGTGCTCTGTCAGATAATAATCGTCTGAAAATAAAAAGTTAGACTTTTCACTCGAAGGGAGACTTGAACCATTGACCTCTGGTCCCGCAGCTGCTCACGCTAACCACGGGACCATGGCGCTCCTCTGCTTACACTATCCTTGATGTTGCCTATCTTGCGCATGGACTACTCAGTTTGTATATTTCGCTTATTTTTTTTCGTAGTTCCACACAACTTCTTCCTGTTTTCTCGATTGATCTGTGTTCAGTTTTTCAAGGCCTATCCACTGTGCCAACTTGTAACTAAATCTGAGGGGGGGGGGGGGGGGGGGTGCGATAGGGAGGTTCCCGTGTTAGAATCGTCAACAATGCAGTCGGTGCCTCGACTTCCGCGCACCGCCATCGTCCGTGGATCGGACTATATTGCAGTGTTCCATGCCGATCGTAACTGTTATCCTTCGTCCCTGTTGATGAGATTGTCGTCGACCCTTATTCAACTGATTTTCAGTAATGCTCATCCAAAAAGCCACTTACTCGGCACAACATTTTTTTCTCAAATTTTAAGGTATATCTCTCGTTGAGGCTGTGTTCTGCCACTGTTAATTTATCTTTATGTCATAAACGTACGCAGATAATGTAAGCCATGCAATGTTGTGGGATACAGCAGTGTGTCTGACTGGTGTACTGGATGCTACCCTCATAAAGGATGCTTTATATACCAAGTATTTGCATTTGCAGACCCAAACATATCTTTCGTTTCTCGTGGTGGTCGAAAGACGGCTTTGACGTTTTTTCCAAGAGTCTATGTAGAGAATAAAGAAGAGTTACTCTACAGCTGCGTGGAACACATTAGATGGGGCATAAAGATAAGTCACCAATGGCAAAACACAGCCTTAACGAAGGACGTACATGCGAAATAGTTATTCGATCCCTTCTTCTTGTCAGTGTTTTCTATATACAGGGGAGGTGGCAGGGTGGGGGGCTTGGCTTGGGGGCTACAGCCTCCCCCACCCCTCAGTGGAGTATCATATTACACTGGATAAAATGACTTCAGAAATCAGCGAATATATTACTCCAACACATTCAATCATTTTTTTAATAATTATGTAGCAATATATTTCAAATACACTTTAACAAAAGAATAAGAGCGGCAAATAGCTTACTATCTAAACCAATAAGTACCATTTAACTTAATATGGGCGTCTTATTATTTATTAATACACTTTTTTTCCTGAACTCCAAAATAGTCACCAAATTCTACCAATTTGTCTGTGGAGGACCCCAACTCTCCTTTTGTTAAGCGATATTCCATTTCTCCAAACCCCCTCCCCCAATTAGCCCCCCCCCCCCCTTTACCGACTTCTAGAATATTCCTTTCTTCGCCGATTCTGCAGAGAACCTCATTCCTTATCTTGTAAGTCCACTAACTTTCAACATTCGACTGTAGCACACATCTCAGACGCTTCGAATCCTCTCTGTTCTGATTTTCCCATAGTCCATGTTTCACTACCACACAATACAGTGCTCGAAATGTACCTTTCTTCCTCAAATTAAGGACGATCTTTGATACTAGTAGAATTCCCTTGGGGGTACCTATCCTCAGCTCCACACGTTGATCCAGAAACTAACCCTGAAAAATCTGGCGGGTCAGACACTCCAAAGATGGGCAATTTTAGCCACTGACCATCAGTAACTCATACTGCGGACCAGTGTCCATGGAAAATTGTGTGGAGGCTGCTCCACTGAAGAATCTGAAGAGTGAGCGTAGACCCAGGGTCCGATTCAACCACACCTGGCACTGTTGAACCTAGGTGCTCAGAACTTCTACAGCACTCTTGCTGCCAAGACTTCTCCCCTCACCAAGAAGACTCTACTGCATATTCCTGCCGTTGCTGTGCCCCTTTTATGCTCAAAGAACAGGCTGGATATCCAAAGACAGTATATGGGTACATGACATACAGTGTCCTGGGGCTTCATTGTGATCTATAAGGATCTTATACTAGCAGATGTTGACATTTCAGATTACTTACCTGGTGCATAAGAAGCACAGTTTTGCAAGAGCTATGTTTATAAAATGACTACTGACTTGACAGTGCGATGTGTTGATGACTGTGTACGCAGGGCCTGTACGCGATGCCGGAGTACATGCCACTGAAGTCGCTGCGCAGACTCAGCCTGGCTAACAACGTGCTGCATGCACTGGACTCGGACGTGTTCGACCATATCGAGAAGCTGGAAGTGCTCGACCTGAGGGGCAACAAGTTCAGCATCATCAGCCAGGTCACCGCAGACGCCATTGGATCGCTCTTCCACCTCAAGGTATGATCCTGTGTAACTGAGATAATGGTGATATATTCTGTAGAGAGAGGGATGGAGAATATATGCAGCTGCGGCAGTATGCTCTCTGCCTGTGTTCCACACCTCACGCTCCACTTGCTGCTTACCTTCACAACTGGCAATGCTGGGCTAAGTGTCATGCTCGGTCACTGTTTCAGCTTCTGACTCTTCCTAGAACAATTGGTATATGATCAGGATACCATCACTGTCGTTTCTTAACATAAAACTTGTCGTGTTTCTTTTATGTCACTCATGAGGAATACCATATTTTAACTAACATATATTGAGGTGACAAAACTCATGGGGTAGCGATATGCACAGGTACAGATGGCGGTGCACTGGAGGATCTGTCGATTGTACTCGAGTGATTCATGTAGAAAGGTTACCGATGTGATTATAACTGCACGATGGGAATTAACACACTTTGAACGCAGGATGTTAGTTGGAGCTAGACGCATGGGATAGTCTAATTGGGAAATCGTTAGGGAATACGGTATTCCGAGATCGGCATTGTCAAGAGTGTGCTGAGAAAGCCAAATTTCAGTCGTTACTTCTCACCATTGACAACGCAATGGCCAACAGCCTTCACTTAACGACTGAGAGAAGTGACGTTCGTGTAGTGTTGTCAGTGCTAAGGACAAGCAACACTGCGCGAAATAACCGCAGAAATTAATGTGGGACATACGACGAACATACCTGTTAGGATTACATTTGGGAGGACGACGGTTCAGTCCCGCGTCCGGCCATCCTGATTTAGATTTTCCGTGATTTCCCTAAATCGTTCCAGGCAAATACCGGGATGGTTCCTTTCAAAGGGCACGGCCGACTTCCTTCCCCTATCGTTCCCTAATTCGATGAGACCGATGGCCTCGCTGTCTGGTCTCCTTCCCCTAAACAACCCAACCCAACCCTGTTAGGATTGTGCGGTGAAATTTGGCGTTAATGGGCTATGACAGCAGACGACCGACATGAGTGGCTCTGCCACTAGAATGACATCATCAGCAGCGCCTCTCCTGTTCTCATGTCCACATCAGTTGGACCCTAAACGACTGGAAAACCGTGGCCTGGTCAGATGAGTCCCCCTTTCAGTTAGTAAAAACCGATGGTAGGGTCAGAGCGTGGCGCAAACCGCACAAAGCCATGGATCAATGTCGTCAACGAGGCAATGTGCGAGCTGGTGGTGTCTCCACAATGGTGTGGGCTGTTTTTGCGTTGAATGGACTGGGTCCTCTGGTCCAGCTGAACCGATCACTGACCGGAAATGGTTATCCTCGGCTACTTGGAGACCATTTGCAGCCTTTCATCAATTTCAGTTTTTATGAATGATGATGTGTCATGTCACCAGGTCACAGTTCTTCGTGATTTTTTGAAGAACATTCTGGACAATTCGAGCGAATGATTTGACCACGCAGATCGCTCGACATGAATCCCAACGAATATTTATGGGACATAATCGAGAGGTCACCTCGTGCACAAAATCCTACAGCAACAACACTTTCGCAATTAGGGACAGCTATAGAGGCAGCATGGCTCAGTGGTTTGTTGAGCCCTTGCTGAGTTGCTTCACTATGTTGGGCAATAGGAAGTCTGACTCAACACTGAAGTATCGCATGATTTTTATCACCACAATGACAGTGCTAAATGTTTCATGCCCTGCTGCTACGGTCGCAGGTTCAAATCCTGCATCGGGCACGGATGTGCGTAATGTCCTGAGGTTAGTTAGGTTTAAGTAGTTCTAAGTCTAGGGGACTGATGACCTCAGATGCTAAATCCCATAGTGCTTAGAGCCATTTGAACCATTCTTTGTTCTATGCCCACGCCAAAGTGGACTCTACAGACAGAAGTGGCCGAATGATGCTGTTGGCTGGAACGACATGTGGTACATTGCTCCTTGCAATGTGCATCGTCACACCAATCAGCTTCTTGCATGCACGCCACTGTAACTCATGGATCTGCCTAACAAAAACCGTGGTGCACCCAGAAGACAGGGTCAGATGACGATGTACACACTTTCGGCAGTGAAGTAATAGGATGGCAACCAGTGTGCATTAGTTTTGTACATGTTTAGTGTTGTTAAAAGGCCTGGCCTGGTACGTTATATAAGGGACGTCAACAGCGTGAGGTGTTGAGCAATCACTGTGAAGGAGACGGAGATGCCATGCACTCCTATCAGACAGTATTATCAAAAATGGTTCAAATGGCTCTGAGCACTATGAGACTTAACATCTGAGGTCATCAGTCCCTAGAACTACCTAAACCTTACTAACCTAAGGACATTACACACATTCATGCCCAAGGCAGGATTCGAACCTGCGACCGCAGCAGAAGCGCGGTTCCAGACTGAAGCGCCTAGAACCGCTCGGCCATACCGGCCGGCACAGTATTATCAGCACTTGACAGACATAAAGGGACGTCATTGTGTGTCGCACAATTTTCAGATTTGTGGGCCATTTGGAAGTAACAGTCGTGTGACTAGGGCCTCCCGTCGGGTAGATCGTTCGCCGCGTGCAAGTCGTTCGATGTGACGCCACGTCGACAACTTGCGCGTCGATGGAGGATGAAATGATGATGATTAGGACAACACAACACCCAGTCCCTGAGCGGAGAAAAATCTCTGACCCAGCCGGAAATCGAACCCGGGACCTTAGGATTGACATTCTGTCGCGCTGACCACTCAGCTACCGGGGGCGGACAATGAAACAGCGGCCCAGTGTTGGACTACATAGAAACGTGAGTGCAGGCATACTCTTCTTCAAGGCTCCGATCGAGTAAGTCTGGCTGCCACAAGGGAGGGTCGCTGTCTTGTGCACTAACCACATCGTAATCTCTTCACATCTGCGCCTGTCTTCCGAGAACAAGTAATGTACGCCTCGTAACATTCTGTGTAACCCAGGTCATTGGCCGTAGACTAGCAGTCGGGAATTAGCGTTCCATGTGTAGGCTTCCATTAACACCACGGCAGAACTGTCTGCAATTGGAGTGGTGCTGTGACTGGGAAGCGTGGAATTCTGACGAGCGGCGTCGCACTCTCTTCAGCGATTAATCGTGGTTCTGCACTACCCTGGATGAGCATCGACGCTGAGTACGGGAGCGATCTCGGAAGATGACCCTTCTTCCAATATTTTGGAGAGGCACAGTAGATTTACTGCTGGCATCATCGTGTGGGGAGCCATTGGGTAGGGAACTCTGATGGTACAACAGTGTGTCACAGGCATCCTGCGTCTTCATGTGTTTGCTCTCATGCAAGAGTATCATGCCCATTTTCAACAAGACAATGCTCGCCCATAGATATCTGTGTGATGTTGAGGTTCTCCCATGGCCAGCAAGATCGCCAGATCTGCCCTAATGGAACACTTGTGAAACCATATCGGATGTCAACTCTGCCCTAGTGCCAGAATCCAGTTACAACAACTGTGGGCCATTTTGCCTCAGGAGACGATGGAACGGCTGTGATATCCTTCCCAACCGAATCAAGGCCAGAGGTGGTGCAACGCCATCCTCGTAAGTGGGCTGTAACCGCCTATTTCTTTGTAAACTTGACTCAGTTCTGTAGTCACTGAAATAATATCACATACACTCTCATCCCGTGAAGTTTCATTTCATTTCTTTCTCCCTTGCTGGGTCCTTCACGTTTTTTGTCAGGCAGCGTACTAGGCATGGTCACGCAGTACCACCATTATAACTACAGTGTCCCATAAAATGGCTGCTCCATCTTGTGCATTTAGTCTGCTTACTCTAGTCAGGTACTATTCGGCTGCTACCAGGAACAGCATCGCTACGGAACTGTCCACGAGTTGGACATTGGCTATTCACATGTTCTGTTGACGACTCAGTCATTCCCCGCTTATCTGTATCAGTACGCTGCTATCAAAGCTTCATGTGTATTTTGTCTTGCGTTCTACCAATTGCTATATGCACTTTATCACTTCCTTTCCGGTCTGTAACTACAGCGGTTATGGTTAGCGCTGACGAACGCGTCTTTGCCTCAGAGTCTGGACCTGTCGTTCTGCGACATCGAGGCGCTGCCGGAGACATTCCTGCATCCGCCGAAGGACCTGCAGCAGCTGTGGCTGGCGGGGAACCGTTTCACCAAGCTGCCGGACGAGCTCAAGAACTCACACAACCTCAGCCTTCTGGACCTCAGCCAAAACCCAATCCCTGAGATCTCCAAGGCGCAGTAAGTATCGAGTACAACGTTGGGTGCCGTCTAGAACATGCACGTAACAGCCTAGTGGACACTGCGCAGTAACGGCAGTCAGCATTCGGAAGTAACTACTACTAAGTGATAAGTCAACCAGGGAGAGGTAGTTGGACAGGGGTTCGTATGGGTCGGTGCACACTGGGACAACTACACTCATACTCATAAATTAAGGATAATCGCAGAATGTGGTGCCACACAACGTGGCACTACACAAAACTGGCGCTAATAGCATAGGCACATAGGGAACACGCACGACACAGATCTTCCATGATATTTGTGATAAGTTGAGAAAACTGTCCCGAAACACATGTGCTACAAAACGCCACTGTTTCCTGAGCCTATATCCCGACATCAATATGGGATATGATCACCATGCGCATGTACACAGGCCGCACAATGGGTTGGCACACTCTGGACCAGGTGGTCGAGCAGCTGCTGGGATATAGCCTCCCATTCTTGCACCAGTGCCTGTCGGAGCTCCTGCAGTGTCGTAGGGGTTTGAAGACGTGCAGCGATACGTCGACTGAGAGCATCCCAAACATGCCCGATGGGGTCTAGGTCTGGAGAACAGGCAGGCCACTCCATTCGCCTGATATCTTCTGTTTCAAGGTACTCCTCTACGATAGCAGCTCGGTGGAGCCGTGCGTTATCATCCTTCAGGAGGAAGGTGGGACCCACTGCACACCTGAAAAGACGGACATACTGGTGCAAAATGACGTCCCGATACACCTGACCTGATACAGTTCCTCTGTCAAAGACATGCAGGGGTGTACGTGCATCAATCATAATCCCACCCCACACCATCAAACCACGACCTCCATACAGGTGCCTTTCAAGGACATTAAGGGGTTGGTATCTGGTTCCTGGTTCACGCCAGGTGAAAACCGCGGGAGAATCACTGTTCAGACTTTACCTTGACTCGTCCATGAACATAATCTGGGACCACTGTTCCAATTACCACATACTGTGTTCTTGACACCAGGCTTTACGGGCTCTCCTGTGACCAGGGGTCAGTGGGATGCACCTTGCAGGTCTCCGGGCGAATACACCGTGTCTGTTCAGTCGTCTGTAAACTAAGTGTCTGGAGAGAACTGTTCAAGCGGCTGCAGTAAGGTCCCGAGCAAGGATACCTGCAGTACTCCGTGGCCGTCTGCGGGCACTGATGGTGAGATAGCGGTCTTCTTATGGTGTTGTAGACTGTAGACGTCCCGTACTGTAGCGTCTGGACACGTTTCCTGTCTGCTGCAATCGTTGCCATAATCTTGAGATCACACTTTGTGGCACACGGAGGGCGCGTGCTACGACCTGCTGTGTTTGACCAGCCGCCAGTCGCCCTAGTATTCTACCCCTCATAACGTCATCAATATGTGTCCTTTGAGCCATTTTCAACACACAGTCACCATTAGCACGTCTGAATATGTCTGCACACTTACTCGCTGCACCGTGCTCTGACATGCACCAACACACCTCTGCGTTTGTGGGCTGCTGCCAACGCCACCGTGCGACGATCGCGGGTCAAATGCACCGCATGGTCATACCCCGAGTTGATTTAAACCCGCAAACCGCCGACCAGGGCGTTGTTTCACCATGTATCAGCATTATCCTTGATTTATGAGCATGAGTGTAGCTTCAAAACCTGGACATAGCAGAAAAAGTATATAAAATCCTACAAAAATGTGTTCTTTGCAGGCTTATGTCGTCGCTGTTTACGAATCCGATGTCGGAATTACAAAACTGAAAATGGCGGATTCAGTACGGCTGACCAAAAGTTTTAAGTTCAGCGGATTGGAGTAAAAATGAAGGTGAAAAGCATTTTAAGCTGGAACTATCGTACTGAGATGCTTTATTCCACATTTTATATTTTTTCATATAAATCGCAGTCAAATTCGTCGCTTGCATCATTATCACTATCAGAAAGTTCACTGTCGGTTCGAAAAGCAGATCTTCTTCCTCAGGTGATATCTGTTTACCTCCTTCAGTTGTCATTTTCTGGAAGTTCGAGAAGAGTGGATCCCAAGACGCCAGAAGCCGAGGCAATACAACATGCATCATTCTCTCATGGGAATATTTGCTCGTGAAATTGGGAAGCGACCTTCGAGTTTCCTTTTCTACCGTGAGGCGATATGCAAATGACTTATTTACTGAACTCGGAATTCTGTTACAAATTCGCCCAATGCGATTCTTAAGCGCTTAATGACGTCTGAATATGCAGTACAGGCCTTTGTTGAAGAATGGGATTGGGTGAGGTTGCTTGTCTCATAGAAAAAGAAGTGATGCATATAAATTATTAACATCAAGGTAATTCCACCAAAATTTTTGACTGGGTTGTAGGATGGGTCGGTGTATCAATACATGTAGTCTGAAATATTTAACGCATGGCAGTACAGCCTCATTGCTCATTCCTTAGCCAGCTCTGTTAGTATAGCGTGATGAACCGCAAATTTGTTCACGTCAATGCTGCTACGTGTCATTACTGCCGTAATTAATTACTAAAAAAATGCAAAGAGGCGATTGATGTGAGCCTTGCACTCCTAGTGCACGGTTCATGTAGGTTCCACCTAACAAAATCTTCTCGGTAACGTCGGACATCCTTATTCCGAGCCTCCTGCGCATCTTCACTTCGACCATCATCCGTCGGCAGAGGATGGTTGAAGTGCTCACTATACCAAAAATCTACTAATACCAGTATTGCTGGCCCCTGTTTTGATCACAGCCGAGATAGAATCTTCCTATACGTCGGTCAGGGGCCTGAAAATTGCGTAGTAAAACGTTGAAACTGGTTGCCAAACAAAATAAGTTTGGAAACTAGACGGTTGAAAGGTGTTTAATTTGACATCCTCATTCGTGAAATGGTCGTACGGGAAAATCTCCACTTCATCGCTAGATCGGAGATGCTGCGTCCCATCGCTCGTGCGCCGACTGTGACACCACGTTTAAACTCACTTGAATCTTGACCTGCCATTGTAGCAGCAGTAACCGATCTGACAACTGTGCCAGGCACTTGATGTCTTATATAGGCGTTGCCTATCGCAGCACCGTATTCTGCCTGTTTACATATCTCTGTATTTGAATACGCATGCCTATACCAGTTTCTTTGGCGCTTCAGTGTATTATCTATTACGTGCACCCCACGTTTCTCGTTTCAAATTTTACAAGTATTTTTGTAGATATTAAAAATTCTTAAGCACAAATGTTCAGGAGTAACTGTACGGGGATAAGAATCTGGATGGGGCTACGAGAAATTATTATATACTTTTTAATACATTTTATATTGAAAACCAAATTTAAATAATTATTTTCTGCTTTTTAGTGTTGAGTATATGAAGTTTTTCAGTCGATTTCAAACATTTTTATGAGATTACAACAAAGACGTGTTAGTCTACTGAGGTGCTTTGCCTTTCGTAACGTAATGTTTAATCACCGCACTAAATTCTTTTCCGTCCATTTTTTGACAGTCACTCGACTTCCTTGATTCACACGAATGCCAAAGACAAAGAAATAGACCAATATGGCTGAAACTTGGTGTGCGTTCTTTCCAAAGATGCTACTATAAGCATGACCTCGATACGCGCCGCTAGTGCCATCTCTCGGACTTTGCACGGACTTTCCAAACGCCCCTCGTATTAAAAAATCGTAGCCCCAGGAATGCTTCCCCATGTGCGAGTAACTGCTTTCCTAAGCTGGGAACGCATAAGGCGAGAGCCGGTGCTGAGTGTTGCTTCCTGCGTCTTCCCAGGCCGTTCCCGGCGTCCCTGGAGTCGCTGACGACGCTGGTGATGACGTACATGCCGGCGCTGCGCGTCGTCGACGGCTCGGCGATGGCCAACCTGACGGGCCTGCGCGAGCTGCAGCTGCACCACAACCCGCGCCTCTCCGAGCTGCGAGGCGAGCTGCCCTACTCGCTCCGGAAGGTCAGTCTTTCGCCCCACCAGCACACGTCGCAACTTGGTGCCCTAAGTCTTGTACCATACTACAGAGACGAGACTTTGTTTAACGTTGTCGACTAAAATCTCGAAAACTTCTAGGCCAACAGACTTCAAATTTCTACACAATATTCTATTAAACATTTGGACAGACATAGGCCATATATTTTTTAATATATGAGGGGTTGAAACCATAAGAATCCAATGCACAGACACAAAGTTTTGAAAAAAATAGACCTTTTTCAAATGCAGATTTGCAAGAAAGCACCAGTCTCATAGGTCTGACTTGTCTTTTAACCAAGTATCATCATTTACATTTTTAAAGAAATTTAGGTACCAACTTATTGTTATGAATTCTTAATTAATACTTACGATTATTATTATTATTATAATTATTAATGTTACTCCAAAACATTTTCATTTATAGACTAGTAGCAACAGTGTCTTTTTGACTGTTATGTAGTTTGTAATTAATCTGATACTAGAATCAGAACAAAAAGAACTACTAAATGCACCACACAGAAATTATAGCCTATCCCTACACTTCATGGTCCTCGTTGACATCATTTTCGTTAAGCATATTCTCTGGCTTGAGGTTCAGATGAAACTGTCTGTTCACTTCAGGCATTAAATCTAGTGGTTTAGCCGGCCGCTGTGGCCGAACGGTTCTAGGCGCTTCAGTCAGGAACCGCGCTGCTGCTACGGTCGCAGGTTCGAATCCTGCCTCGGGCATGGATGTGTGTGATGTCTTTAGGTAAGTTAGGTTTAAGTAGTTCTAAGCCTAGGGGACTGATGACCTCAGATGGTGTCCCATAGTGCTTAGAGCCATTTGAACCATTGTAGTGATTTAGTACAAGTCTATGCGTTTCAGGTTCCATCTAGTAGTTCTGTTAAGTCTTTGTGTTTCAAGTTTGACGTTTTCTTTCCACCTACATATTTGGACATTAGATTCTGCAAGTCATCCGTAAACTGATGGGATATAAAATGTGATCTGCCTCGGTGTGACTTGAAGGAAACAGTGGGCTACGACGACTTCGGAAGAATTTGTTATTTTAAACAACACCTCACTGAGAACTGTTGAAAATTTCACCACTGTAAAATTTCTGAATTGTACATTGTTACCATAAACACCAACTATTATTTCGTAGTGAAGTCAGTAACACTTAAAGGTTATAAAATCCTCAGCATCCAGTTTACACACTGGAATGCTGAAATCATGGAATGTGAAGTTGTGGTGGGGCATTCCTTCAAGAACTTCCAGCTTTTACGAAAAAATGGGCGTCAGTGTACCCATTGAGCATTCCTGAACCAACGTTCTTTGGGCCCATATGGAAATGAATATGTGAATATCAAATTGTTGAGACAGTTTTTCGCAAATGTACATATATACAGTGTAGGGGCACAGCACTGATGAAGCTGGTCAACAGATGTGAGAAGCATGCATACGAGCTACAGTCTCAAAATCGACGAAAGTATGCTTTAGGCCCTTATGGTTCTCAGCGCCTCAAATGAATAACATACGATAGGGAAACATTGTCAGCAAACATCTCGATTAATTCTTCATCGATTTACTTCAAATTTTAGCACGATACTCTAATGAGCATTCAGACAGACACTGCCTATGTAATTTTTTGAAGAAGAAAGTTCAGTTTTAATGAAAAGGATAGACTGCTACTCACCATAAAGATGGCACTTGGAGTTGCAGACAGTCAGAATGAAAAGACTTATACAATGAGCTTTCATCCAAAGCCATCCCCAGAAAGGAAAAGTAACACCTACACATATTCACAGAAGCAAACATACCTCACACACACATGACAGCTGCCTCCAGCTGCTTTAGTCAGAATACAACTGCGTCAGACAGAAGCAGCAATATGATGTGGGGTGGGGAGGGAGGATGTGGAGGGAAATCGGGGTACGATTGGGGGAGGAAAAATATCAGGACTGTCTGTCAGATTGTGCACGGACTAGATGGTGGCAACACAAGGCTGTCAGGCGCAGCGTTGGGAGGCTGTGGGGGAGTGAGGGGGGCAGTCAGAGAATTTAGAATTTGTGCTAAGTTCCTATGGGACCAAACTGCTGAGGTCATCGGTCCCTAGCCTTACACACTACTTAATCTAACTTAAACTAACTTACGCTAAGGACAACCTCACACACACCCATGCCCGGGGGAGGACTCGAACGTCCGACGGGGAGAGCCGCGCGAACCGTGACAATGCGCCCATAGACCTCACGTCTACCCCGCGCGGCAGCAGTGGATACAGAGCAGAAAATAGGAAAAGACCGCTGAGTACACTGGTAGAGATAAGCGTGCAATGAGGGTGAGAGGACATGACTTGGGAGGTGGTGATAGGACAAAAGGACAGATGCGTGTAAACTGTTGTGTGGGGGTGTGTCGACAATAGGTTACCAGAGATTAAGGCCGGAACAGTTTCAGGAGCAAGGAATGTGCTGTAAGGATAACGCCCTTCTGAGCAGTTCAGAAAAGCTAGTGACGGTTTAGGGGGGAATCCAGATGGCCCAGGTTGTGAAGCAACCATCCAAATGACGCATGTTGTGTTCATTTGCATGCCGTGCCACAGGTTGGTCCACTTTGCTCTTGCCCACATTTAGGCAGTGGCCACTCATTCTGGTGGACGGGTGCTTGGTAGTTATACCAGAATAAAAAGTTGTGTAATGATTGCAGCAGAGCTAGTGTATGACATGACTGCTTTCACAGGTGGCCTGGCATCTGATGGGGTAGGATAAGCCTGTGTCAGGAAGGGGCATGTCTTGCACGTGGTTCTTCCATAGGGATATAATCCGTGTGCCAGGCGTTGGGATTGGGAATGGGATAGCGATATGTGTGGTTTTATATATCAATAGCGCCCCATGGGCGTCATAGCAACAGAATTGCAAGTTTCCGTTTCACATCTACATCTACATGGATACTCTGCAAATCACATTTAAGTGCCTGGCAGAGGTTTCATCTGAAACGTCCCCTTAGAAAAATTATACAAGACTGTGCTTAAACTGACACACAATATTTTTAGCGCAACGCAATCTGACTTTCAATAATCCCTACAAAAGAATGGCCCTGACTAACATTAACCTATACCTTTCACAAATCACTTACCTCGCAAAAATCTTCGTTACTCGAACTACTGCAATACAGCGAGCGCCACTACTGCCAGCTAAATAAAAGATTCGACTACGGAAGGCACTAACTACTGATAGGCATAGTTAGCAAATGAAAGATTTTAATAGAGAACAAACAATGTATTTACCTTAACAGTGTTGAAAAATCATAATATACATAGCAGTTCATGACATCCAGTTTTACAAATTTCAAAACTCCGCCATTTCTCTCCCCACATCCACCACTGCTGGCGGCTCACCTCCAACTGCGCAACGGTACGCGCTGTTCACATCCAGCTGCCCAACACTACAATGGCAGACAACAATGCAAACTAGCCACAGACTGCACACAGTACAGCCAGTGATTTTCAAACACAGCGCTACGTAACGTTGCCGATAAGAAAACATAAACAGCCTACTTACACATCAAACCACCTTCACGATTCTCTTTATTCCATTCTCGTATAGTGCGCCGAAAGAATGAACATCTATATCTTTCCGTACGAGCTCTGATTTCCCATATTTTATCTTGGTGATCGTTTCTCCCTATGTAAGTCGGTGTCAACAAAATATTTTCGCATTCGGAGGAGAAAGTTATTGATTGGAATTTCTTGAAAAGATTCCGTCGCAAAGAAAAACGCCTTTCTTTTAATGATTTCCATCCCAAATCCTGTATCATTTCTGTGACACTCTCTCCCATATTTCGCGATAATACAAAACGTGCTGCTTTTCTTTGAACTTTTTCGATGTACTTTGTCAGTCCTCTCTGGTAAGGATCCCACACTGCGCAGCAGTATTCTAAAAGAGGACGGACAAGTGTAGCGTAGGCAGAGTCCTTAGTAGGTCTGTTACATTTTCTAAGTGTCCTGCCAATAAAACGCAGTCTTTGGTTTGCCTTCCCCACAACATTTTCTGTGTGTTCCTTCCAATTTAAGTTATTCGTAATTATAATACCTACGTATTTAGTTGAATTTAGACTGATTTATCGTGTAACCGAAGTTTAACGAGTTCCTTTTAGCACTCATGTGGATGATTCACACTTTTCGTTATTTAAGGTCAACTGCCACTTTTCGCACCATTCCGATACTTCTTATAAATGGTTTTGCAGTTTGTTTTGATCTTCTGATGACTTTATTAGTCGATAAACGACAGCGTCATCTGCAAACAACCGAAGACGGCTGCTCAATTGTCTCTCTATATAGATAAGGAACAGCAAAGGGCCAGTAACACTACCTTAGGGAACGCCAGAAATCACTTCTGTTTGACTCGATGACTTTCCGTCAATTATTACGAACTGTGACCTCTCTCACAGGAAATCACAAATCGAGTCACAAAAGCAGTTGCGTGGTTTTTCGCGGATTCAGTCATGTGTACCCATTGAGGCACACCTCCAGGAGCTCTGTACGTCGAGTTCCCTCTGCTACCGCAGTACAGGACAACCGGTGGCGGTGGCTCAGACCACTCGCACTTGGAGCCACCTTGCTAAGGGATGCCTAGCAGACGCTGCTCCAGCTCCATCATTGTTACACTCCTGGAAATTGAAATAAGAACACCGTGAATTCATTATCCCAGGAAGGGGAAACTTTATTGACACATTCCTGGGGTCAGATACATCACATGATCACACTGACAGAACCACAGGCACATAGACACAGGCAACAGAGCGTGCACAATGTCGGCACTAGTACAGTGTATATCCACCTTTCGCAGCAATGCAGGCTGCCATTCTCCCATGGAGACGATCGTAGAGATGCTGGATGTAGTCCTGTGGAACGGCTTGCCATGCCATTTCCACCTGGCGCCTCAGTTGGACCAGCGTTCGTGCTGGACGTGCAGACCGCGTGAGACGACGCTTCATCCAGTCCCAAACATGCTCAATGGGGGACAGATCCGGAGATCTTGCTGACCAGGGTAGTTGACTTACACCTTCTAAGCACGTTGGGTGGCACGGGATACATGCGGACGTGCATTGTCCTGTTGGAACAGCAAGTTCCCTTGCCGGTCTAGGAATGGTAGAACGATGGGTTCGATGACGGTTTGGATGTACCGTGCACTATTCAGTGTCCCCTCGACGATCACCAGTGGTGTACGGCCAGTGTAGGAGATCGCTCCCCACACCATGATGCCGGGTGTTGGCCCTGTGTGCCTCGGTCGTATGCAGTCCTGATTGTGGCGCTCACCTGCACGGCGCCAGACACGCATACGACCATCATTGGCACCAAGGCAGAAGCGACTCTCATCGCTGAAGACGACACGTCTCCATTCGTCCCTCCATTCACGCCTGTCGCGACACCACTGTAGGCGGGCTGCACGATGTTGGGGCGTGAGCGGAAGACGGCCTAACGGTGTGCAGGACCGTAGCCCAGCTTCATGGAGACGGTTGCGAATGGTCCTCGCCGATACCCCAGGAGCAACAGTGTCCCTAATTTGCCGGGAAGTGGCGGTACGGTCCCCTACGGCACTGCGTAAGATCCTACGGTCTTGGCGTGCATCCGTGCGTCGCTGCGGTCCGGTCCCAGGTCGACCGGCACGTGCACCTTCCGCCGACCACTGGCGACAACATCGATGTACTGTGGAGACCTCACGCCCCACCTGTTGAGCAATTCGGCGGTACGTCCACCCGGCCTCCCGCATGCCCACTATACGCCCTCGGTCAAAGTCCGTCAACTGCACATACGGTTCACGTCCACGCTGTCGCGGCATGCTACCAGTGTTAAAAGACTGCGATGGAGCTCCGTATGCCACGGCAAACTGGCTGACACTGACGGCGGCGGTGCACAAATGCTGCGCAGCTAGCGCCATTCGACGGCCAACACCGCGGCTCCTGGTGTGTCCGCTGTGCCGTGCGTGTGATCATTGCTTGTACAGCCCTCTCGCAGTGTCCGGAGCAAGTATGGTGGGTCTGACACACCGGTGTCAATGTGTTCTTTTTTCCATTTCCTGGAGTGTATTATTGTATGAGATGGACTCTGATTCTTACTCATTTGTAATGAATCTTCCTTCCCGTGGAAAAGTGTAAGTTAAGGAAATCTTCTGTTTAGTGTGACTGAATTGCTTGCCAATGATTTCTGCTCCTCTGCAGCTTTCCTGTGACGACAGTGCTGCACCACTTTTTAGCCCACCTCTTCCTACTGTTGTGTACAAAGTAATACAAAACATTATGGAACACAGCGTTAGTATGGATGGGAAAGATCTTGGGTTGGGTGTCCCTAATTTCAGGGCATGATGATGTATAGTCAATGCCCTGATGAAGGATATGGTTCACTGTTCCAGTCTGGTGTTGTACATGGTTCTTGGGATATAGGGGAAGGATTGAGGAAGTGTGGGGATATGTCATGGGAAATTTGAATGCAGACTACATCTGGGGGATAGTGCCTGCCTGTGAAGGCCTTTGTGAGACGTTTAGCATACTTGGCAAGGGAGTTCTTGTCACTACACATATGCTGTCCCTGAGTGGCCAGGCAGTACGTGAGGGAGATTTTGGTGTGCAAGGGTTTGCGGCTATAGAAATGCAGGTATGGTTGACGGGTGTACAATGGATAGAGGCGTGCATGGAGCCATCAGAGAGAGGGAGCACAACGCCCAGGAAGGTAGCACGCTGAGTTGAGGACGACTGTGTGACTTGGATGGGAGAGAAGGTGTGGAAGTTGTGAAAAAATGGAAATATAGTGACTTGGCCCCAAATCTGGATAACGAAAATATTGTCAATGAACTTTAACTAGACCAGGGGATTGGGGTTTTGGGAGGCTAGAAAGGCTTCCACTAGATGGCCCATACGCAGGTTGGCATAGCAAGGTGCTATGAGGATGCCCAAGGCTGTGCTGCGTATTTGTCCATATATATATATATATATATATATATATATATATATATATATATATATATATATATATATATATATATCCCTTCAAAGGAGAAGTAGCACTGTGTTAGGATAAAGTTGGTATCTTCCCTTCTACAACAAAATATCACTCCCATGCAGCCAGGCCACCTGTGCACATCGTGTCTGCAGTGACAAGAACTCCCTTGCTCAGTATGCCCTGAACTGTAGGGCATCCTATACAAGATCTCTCCACCTCTCCTAATATGGTGTCCCGTCGCCCACCCATCTCCACAACATCCTAGTCCATCGCTACGTTGCTCCCAATTCCAATCCCTTGCACAGGGGTCATATCCTTGTGGAGATCCTACTTGCAAGATCTGCCCAGTCCATCCATCCAGCACTTCCTACTGGATTCCTATCACAGGCTTATCCTACCCCAGCACACGCCAATCCATCAGCGAAAGTAACCACTCCACATACCAGCTCTGCTGAAATCATTGCACAGCTTTTTACATTGGAATGGCTACCAAACAGCTGTCCTCCAGGATCCCACCCTGTAGCACAACATTCATCTGAACATAACATGTTTCATTTCAATGGCTGCTTCACAAGTTGGGTCATCTTGGTCCTCCTTTCCCCCACTAGCTTTCTGAACTGCTCATATGGAAGTTTTCCTTACAGCACATTCTCCATTCCTCAAACCAGCTTGGCCTCAACCTACGATAACCTATTGTCCCCACACACTTCAAACAATAGTTTTCCCCCTCCCCCTGTTGTGTGTTGCTCTCTGCCAGTCTTTTCCGATTCTCTGTTCCTCTCCTTTTCGGCTCCCCGTTTCCTCCCCACTCTCCTGATGCTGTGCCTGCAAGTGTTGTCTTGCCACCATCCAGTCCCTCCACACTCCCCCAGGCAGCACTCACTTCTCTTCCCCATACATACCCCGCTATCCTTTGCCCTTCTTTGTCACACTCCAGGTTGTTGTTTCCGTTGAAGCAGCTGTATTCTGGCCGTAGCAGCCGGATACAGCGGTCATGTGTGTGTGAGTTTTGTTTGCTTGTGTGCCTGTGTGTGGTCTTTTTCCTTCCTGGAAAAAGCTTTGGCTTAAAGCTCAATGTGTAACATTTTGTTCATTGTGCCTGCCTGCAGCTCAGTGTGTCATATTTACGGTGAGTATCGATCTATCCTTTTCACACTATTGTTGATCTTCCAACCTGGACTTTCTATTGTTTGAATGTACAGGTTTTCTGCTAAAACCGAATGCGAGAAAAAAATGTGTTGCTCTACTGTGCTGTGAAAATGTGCGATTTCACTTTCTTCCTCGCTGTCAGTTTTAACAGTGGTAGCAGAGCATTTAAATCAAAAGGCAATTTTTTCTCCCACATATATATTCTTCCTCCCTGTAAATAATTTCAAAAAATTGTATTCACAACAATGTGCTGTTTTGTTTCATTGCTTGCAGTTGTTTTTAACAGGAAAGTTGTGTTTATGGTTTATCGACTTATGTCTAGAATACTATGGTACCTGAATCTTTCGAAACTTTGCAATCTTGCCCATTCACAGACTAAAACTACGCGAGATACTCTCATTGAAGATACTATGCTCACAGATCCAGCAGGTGGAGATGCATCTCTCATAACCTGTACTCCAATGATGCCAACTGATCTACCCATTCATTTCAAGCGAATTCATTCCTCAATTTAGGTTTCGTTTGCAACAATAGCAAACAAAATTTTTTTCATAATGCGGGGCCGGCCATGGTGGCTGAGCGGTTTTAGGCGCTACAAAAAAATGGTTCAAATGGCTCTGAGCACTATGGGACTTAACAGTTGAGGTCATCAGTCCCCTAGAACTTAGAACTACTTAAACCTAACTAAACTAAGGACATCACACACATCCATGCCCGAGGCAGGATTCGAACCTGCGACCGTAGTGGTCGTGCGGTTCCAGACTGAAGCGCCTAGAATCGCTAGGCCTCCCCGGCCGGCCTAGGCGCTACTGTCTGGAACCGCGCGACCGCTACGGTCGCAGGTTCGAATCCTGCCTCGGGCATGGATGTGTGTGATGTCCTTAGGTTAGTTAGGTTTAAGTAGTTCTAAGTTCTAGGGGACTGATGACCTCAGAGGTTAAGTCTCATAGTGCTCAGAGCCATTTGAACCATAATGCGGGGCCACAGTCATAACATACTTCTTTAACGTCAGTACCGCCATTAGACTGTTGTTTATTTACAATGTTACATTTACACTTACACAATCATGATTTCGGCTTCAAAGTGCCATTATCAAGTGTTTTAAGTGTTATAAATTGCCTAAGATGGCATAGTGTCGTATTAAAATACACTATTAGACACATTTTCTAAGAGTCGATACTTCCGGCTGAGCCTACTGCTTTGTTTCATCATTGAGTACACCATCTTGACTGAATGACAGTTGGCTAAGATGGTGTACTCAGTGATGAAACAAAGCAGTAGGCTCTGCCAGAAATATCGACTCTTAGACAATGTGTCTAATAGTGTATTTTGATACGACACTATGCCATCTTAGGCAATTTATAACACTTAAAACTCTTGATAATGGGACTTTGAAGCCGAAATCATGATTGTGTAAGTGTAAATATAACACTGTCAATAAACAACAGTCTAATGGCGGTACTGACTTTAAAGAAACAATAAACAAGACTCAATGTCAGAGAGAGAGAGAGAGAGGGGGGGGGGGTGAAGAGGAGAGAGACAGGTGTGGGGGGCGGAAATGGACAGAGATGGGGGGAAGGACGAGATAGACAAGGAGAGGGGCAGGAGGAAGTGGAGAGAAAAGGAGAGAAGGAGATGGCTAGAGACGACATATCAAATTCCCATACAAATTTACCGACTGCGAAGCATAGCCAGGTTCACTAGTTTCTAATAAAAGATCTTGGAAATTAAGAAAGCATTTATTTTCCTTAAGGTTCAAATATACTTATGAGAAACATATCCACATGTTGCTGATGTGGTCTTCAGTCCTGAGACTGGTTTGATGCAGCTCTCTGTGCTACTCTATCCTGTGCAAGCTTCTTCATCTCCCAGTACCTGCTGCGGCCTACATCCTTGTGAATCTGCTTAGTGTATTCATCTCTTGGTCTCCCTCTACGATTTTTACCCTCCACACTGCCCTCCAGTACTAAATTGGTGATCTCTTCATGCCTCAGAACAGTTCCTACCAACCGATCCCTTGTTCTAGTCAAGTTGTGCCACAAATTCCTCTTCTCCCCAATTCTATTCAATACCTCCTCATTAGTCATGTGATCTACCCATCAAATCTTCAGCATTCTTCTGTAGCACCACATTTCGAAAGCTTCTATTCTCTTCTTGTCTAAACTATTTATCGTCCATGTTTCACTTCCATACAAATACTTTCAGAAACTCGTGAAAAAAAGAAAACTTTATGTATGGAAACATCGATGTATTTTTTGACGTATCGTTATGACATCAATGCGATTTATCGCATCGAATCAAAAATTGTATTTTTTAATTTCCATCCCAGTTTGCTTCGTCCATGGGCAAAGAAACTCTAACCTATTGTACTTACCATATACCTTCTTGCCAGTACAGAATATTTCTACCCATTGTAAATCTTAATGAGACTATAGTACAGGGCAACGGAACAATGTAACGTTGCATTATGCATTGCGAATGCAATGCTAGTTCCATTGTGCTGCCTGATGAGAGTAATTTCGATGATGCTATCAAAGTTTTATGGAGAGAATGGCTACTGAAGTCTTAGTTTACATTTTGAAGTTTGAGTATACTGCTTTAAATATATTATTGCCAGCGAATTTATTTATGTTATCTCAGTCAGCAAATTAAACAGGAAGTGATGAATAATAAATAATAGTTTTCTGCCCTTCAAATAAACTTTGAACATTTTGAGTGCACCTCAGTTTGTGCTTGACGAAAAACTATATAACCAACGGTAACACACAATAAGTAATGCAACACTTTTTTTCTGAAAGTAGGTTGGTTTTATTCGGATTCCCATACATCACGTTACTCCCCCTCCTTTGGCTGCAAAACCCCATTTTTCAACACGATCAGCGTTCAATACGGTAGACTAAAGTCACCTTACTAGGAGGGCCTTAATACCCCATGGTACCACTCTGCTGGTCGATGTCGGGGTCAACGACTTGCTGCATCAATAACCTCTCCAGTATCCACATACTGCTTCCTGAGGAGAGGATCCTTTGTTGGGCCAAACAGATGGTCCTTCGTTTATCTTTATGGTCTTCTGTTAGGCTGCAAGGAACCCACCGGGCACACATCTCTGAGTACCCCAACTGGTGGATGAGTGTGTCAGCATTACCAAGAGACGCGTTTATTTAAGCGGCGAGACGTTTGATTGTGATCCGTCGATCACCTCGAATGAGAGTGTCCGCACGGTCCAGCACTTCAGGGCTGTTGTGTACGGCCAGTTGGCTTGCGGGACATCGGACAGGTTTGCGCGACCTTGCTATGATGATGACCGACGCCTCTGGGTGCTTTCGTTCACTGCCAGGTCTTCCTAGACATTCTGCAAGAGCCTATGAATATCTGCGATCCTCTGGTTTTCCGCCAAAAGAAACTCAATGACAGCTCTCTGCCTGGAACGCAATTCCGTTACAGAAGTCATTTTGAAGGCTACATATAGCGCCGCCACCTATCGGAGCTTCATGAAAGTATAGGGGCTGAAGCGGGAACATTCCACGATGTCCCCTAACGAAGTCCGCACTTTTTCAACCAAAATTGGTGGAGAAAAACGCCCCTTTTAGTTATGGCCCATTTTTGTCTGTTGCGGTTTATTTATGCAAAACTAAAAGAACAGAATGGGAGACATTTGTCGTGAAATATCATGTCTGCACATGACATAAAAATCACTGACTGAAAGATAATGTTGTAACAGCTATGATTTAAATGTGTCGAATGACTCGTTAGTAAAAGTGTTTCGTCAGTTCAAGACTTAAAAGTAAACACATGTTTCGAAACAAACATGGTATCGAACAGTTCATATTATGAATTTGAACCACTTCCTGGTTTATTACGAGACTAATCCGGAAACATTTGCCAGTGGAGAGATCACAATGAAACTTCTTCTTATTACAGGATTCATGTTCTACATATTACTTGCCTTTAATGCAGCGGTTCCAGTTCTTTCTGCTTCCTCATGCCTCTGATCTTTGCTGATTCTTCTTCCTTTAGCGACAGTTTCCCACCGTAAGAGTAAGAGGGTGCCTTGAGTCTCTGTGTGTTCCTCCACGCTCCTTGACAAGGCCGCTGGCAGTCTGAAGGTGACTCTTCAAACCAGGAGTCATTGCTGACGGTATTTACTTAAGATCTGATCAGTGGCAAGTGTCAAAATTGCGACCCAGGAGTTTTCAGTAGTAGTCCAAGACGCTACAGGGCATCTGGCTCGGATTTGTCCTCGAAGTAACCAATTTGTAACAGTTTATTGTGTCACTGTTGTGACAACAGCTGCTCAAATTTCTGCTGCAGATGTAGTACGATGTAACAGAACCATACGCGAATACGATGGTGTTCCCTCTCGGTAGTTCCACGTGGCTCTTCGGAGCGAGTTGTTCTTGCGACCGTACACAGCCGTGACAACCGCTGCCAACATTCGTGTATATTGGCTACGTTCCTCCCAAATCTTTCTCCAATGTCGCAGAAGGAAGACCTACTTCTCGTAGCCGTATTACACGATCTCGTTCAAACTCAGCGACGTGTCTTTGTCGCCTTAAACTCATTCTTGACTAACGTCAGCCCACCACATTCAATCTTGAACGCTCACGACCTTTACAGCATGTATTTAAATCAAATCTGATTTTCATCCTCATAGTAGCGACATTAGCGCCACTCTTCCGCGACTGGCGCGAAATTTTAATAGACATCATTTTTCAGACCTAGAAAACTCTCCCACCAACTTTAGTTTATGTCGCACCATTCATTTTTGGTTTTGGTATTTTTTCCGTCAGTGTAGTATTAATTAAAAGACACGACGACAAATTTTATGCTGTAGCAGTTTATCATATTGAATGAGAGGACGGAAAGAAGATGTAGACTGATGTTTTTCCCGGCAGATATGGCTGAACGACAACAACTTGAGCCGGCTGGATAGCGCGCAGGAGCTGGGCCGCTCCAACATGCTGAAGCTGGTGGACATCCGCTACAACCCGTGGGTGTGCGACTGCGACACGCAGTGGATGGTCACCGTGCTCACGCCCCTTATCAACCGCACGACGCCGGAGCTGCTCACTGGCGCTGGGTAAGTCTCTCTTCTCTAGGGTTTTCAGGTCATAACCGCACGAATTCCCACCTGCGTTCTGCACGCAGTCACGGCCGTGTCGGCTCGTGATCCGGGAGTGCAAGTTTGGAACAAGCCGTAACCTACAGCAATACATTAACAGACAGTTATTAGGTTGGACAGTTATAAGAGTCGAGGGACATGAAAGGGAAGCAGTGGTTGGGAAGGGAGTAAGACATGGTTGTAGCCTCTCCCCGATGTTGTTCAATCTGTATATTGAGCAAGCAGTAAAGGAAACAAAAGAAAAATTCGGATTAGGTATTAAAATCCATGGAGAAGAAGTAAAAACTTTGAGGTTCGCCGATGACATTGTAATTCTGTCAGAGACAGCGAAGGACTTGGAAGAGAAGTTGAATGGAATGGACAGTGTCTTGAAAGGAGGATATAAGATGAACATCAACAAAAGCAAAACTAGGATAATGGAATGTAGTCGAATTAAGTCGCGTGATGCTGAGGGAATTAGATTAGGAAATGAGACACTTAAAGTAGTAAAGGAGTTTTGCTATTTGGGGAGCAAAATAACTGATGATGGTCGAAGTAGAGAGGATATAAAATGTAGACTGGCAATGGCAAGGAAAGCGTTTCTGAAGAAGAGAAATTTGTTAACATCGAGTATAGATTTAAGTGTCAGGAAGTCATTTCTGAAAGTATTTGTATGGAGTGTAGCCATGTATGGAAGTGAAACATGGACGATAAATAGTTTGGACAAGAAGAGAATAGAAGCTTTCGAAATGTGGTGCCACAGAAGAATGCTGAAGATTAGATGGGTAGATCACATAACTAATGAGGAAGTATTGAATAGGATTGGGGAGAAGAGAAGTTTGTGGCACAACTTGACCAGAAGAAGGGATCGGTTGGTAGGACATGTTCTGAGGCAGCAAGGTGTGGGGCGGCGGATGTGTTTTGGTGTAAAATAATAATTTTCTGCATATAAAAGCTTGCGTGTTGAATCAGTTTCTAGCTTTTAGAATGTTGTTAATGCTGTCTTTTGCCGTTCTCAACACTGGCTCTCTATTTACTTCGTGGCCCCCCGAAAGTGATTTAATAAAACTTGGAGCCAGTAAATAGATATCCTAGTGCCCACTTTACCTGAGAATGTTCTTATAGCTGCAGCTTATAGCTCTGAGGAATTAGGAGATTGTCCGGGATTTCTAATCAAAAACGGTTTTCCAAAATAGTTGAGTATATTCTGAAATTCACTAATAAAAACCACAAGTATCCCTGCAACCTAACTAACAGAACAGTTCAGAGTCTAATGCGCTGATGCAACTATAAATGTCCGAATCAAATGTTAAAAAGAATGCTCGCCATAATTTGATGAAAATATTTCATCAAACGCCACGCTAAATATTTGGTAGAATGTCTGTCCCGCGACGGCGCGTGAAAAGTCATTCGTGCATGTGGACGTCCTACAGTAAGCCTCCCCAATGCATCCCACAGGTGCTCAATGGGTTTTAAGTCAGGTGAATGGGCAGGCCAGTCCTTCCCTGAACATCTTCTCATTCCAAGAGCTCCTCCAACTGTGCAATTCGATGTAGTCATGCATTGTCATCCATAAAAAAGAAGTCACAGCCGAAATCACGCAGTGAAGGCGTACAGCATACGAGCACATTGAACTGCATGCATTGCTGCCCACGGTTATCACACATCCTATTAAAAGGTCCCACTTTTTGTAACGTCCAGGGGACCATCATAGACCGCGGTGACTTCAGAGTGACTATCACCTTTGAATAATGTTGCCATTTCTGTTGTTCTAAACACGTCTCTCTTTCAGTTACCTTCTTTCATATACCGTAGGGGCTCTTTCAATGGTGGTCCAAGTTTAATCGAGCTCTTTTACTCGGTTGCGACACACCATGCGAAAGTTACTTTTTTGCTCGCCTATGTAGATTTTAGGAGTTTCCTAGGTAGTTAACATGAATAGCTAATGGTCATGTTGCGTAATTACCGCCCTTGCAATGGAGTCACTAAAGCTATGCTGTCTCTGCCATTGGTGCATCTTCATCCATCAGTGGCTAAGATACAAGAGAACACACACACACTGAACATAAACTTGAACAGTGAGCATTCATTTTCCCAATTGACTACAGAGGCTGCTAGAGGGTTTGTTTAAACAACCCATCAGGTGAGGATGACGGTTCAATCCCGCGTCTGGCCATCCTGATTTAGGTTTTCCGTGATATCCCTAAATAGCTCCAGGCAAATGCCAGGGTGGGTCCTTTGAAAGGGCACGGCTGACTTCCTTCCCCATCCTTCCCTAATCCGATGAGACCGATGACCTCGCAGTTTGGTCTCTTCCCCCAAATCAACCCAACCCAACCCCATCAGGTGAAGACTATAGACTCGGATGTTGAGAGCTGTCTGGATTAGGTTGCTGTGTGTGTGTGTGTGTGGCAGGTGCGAGCATCCGGAGGAGATGCGTGGCAAGACGTTCGCGTGGATGTGGCGCAGTGGCTACAACATGCGCTGCCTACCCACTGACGGCTCCAAGCCGGAGCGCGACGCAGCCATGCTGGTGGGCGTGCTGCTCGGTCTGCTGCTGGGCATGGCGCTGCTCGGCGTCGCCATCTTCCTGCACCGCCGCCGCCTGCTCCCCACATGCCTCACCTGCGAGACCGGGCCAGCCGCCTTCTCCAGAGGCTTCTACAAGCGCGCTGGGCCCGCCACTGACGAGATGTACTAGCCGGTAAGTGGTACAATCGTGCCAGAATCTGTCCATCATGATCATCATCCTCATCCTCATCTTCAACATCCTCATCCTCAATATCGTCATCCACACCATCATCTTCCTCAGCATCCTAATCCACATCATTCTCATTCTGATCATCCTCATCCTCATCCACACAATCAACATCCTCATCCACACCATCCATATCCTCATCCAGACTATCCTTGTAGACACCACTCTCATTCATACCATCCTCCTTATCATCCTCCTCCTTCTCCTCCTCCTCCTCATCATCATCATCATCTCCTCTCTCTGACTGCATGAACTGTCCATTACTTCATCCACACCATCCATATCCTCATCCACACTATCCTCATAGACACCATTCTCATTCATGCCATCCTCCATATCGTCATCATCCTCCTCCTCCTCCTCCTCCTCATCATCATCATCATCATCTCCTCTCTCTGACTGCATGAACTGTCTGCTACTATCTCCCAAAGACTTTCCAGGCTGAAATCCATTACTTCTGATTCTATCAATCCATCCCTTTGCTGCTTCTTTGTGCCTTCGAACTTCTGCAGCATTATGATCTTTTCTGCAAATCATTTCTTCTCATGATGAACATAAAGAAGGCTAGTTTTTGTTTCAGTATCAGATCTTCCAAGGAACAATTTTCTGTAATACCGACCTATTTGTTCTCCTTGAAGTCCATGGATCTTTTAAGGAGCTTCCTCCAACACCATAGTCAAAAGGAGTCTATGAAGCTCAGCTTTTCTTATGGTTCACGTCTCGCACCTGTACATCGCAAATGGAAAGACCATAGTCTTTACTAAATGGATCTTTGTTGTTATCTGTACTCCATCAAACAATGTCAAGGTTGGACTTTGTCTTTCTAGCAAGTAACAAGCATCTCTTGATTTCGTGGGTGCAGTTAGCATCAGCAGAAAAAAAAGTCTGCGAGTCGAGACAAATGAAAATAGAAACTATCCTCATTCTTTCTCCTCCTACATGTAATCAATTGATAGTTGTAGTTGCCAGAATTTAAGTTTTCTTGAAATGCAGTATTAGTCCAGCCTCTGTGTGTTCTTCTTTCACCTTCAATATCTTTAACTCAATTTTGACCATCAGGATGGTACCATCTCATCGTATTTATCTTTATTCTATTTTGATTCTATAATATGTTTGTTTTAATTCCAGTTTCTTCTTCATCTAAACTGACATTCATCATAACGCTCCCTACATACAGATTGGCTAGATAAGGTGATAGTATACAGCATGGCCTTCACCTTTCTGAATCTTGACCAACTTAGTTGCTCCATATACGATTCTCACCATGCCCTCTTGGTCAGAGTATAAACTCCATATGTGGTAAGTCAGATGATCTGTTAATCCCACTATTTTGAGTACATCTAGTAATTTGTTGCGTTCGACAGTCAAAGGCTTTAGTATAACCAATAAATCTGAGGTACACATCTTCCTAGAATTCTTTTGTCTTCTCCATAATCCACCGGATGCTGTAAATTTGTGAATTACTTCCTTTACGATATCCTGCTTGTTCTTCAGGTAGCTCTCGGTCTATGTAATGGTGATCGGTTCCAGAAAGAAATCTTCACTTTGCAGCGGACCGAGTTCAGGTCTCGGTCGGGCACACAGTTTTAATCTGCCAGAAAGTTTGAAGGGATTGGTTGATAGGACACATTCTAAGACATCAAGGGATCACTAATTTAGTATTGGAGGGAACTGTGTGTGGGAGGGGGGAGGGGAGAGGGGTAGGGGGTAAAAATTGTACAGGAAGGCCAAGAAATGAGTGCAGTAGGCAGGTGCAAACGGATGTAGGTTGCAGAAGGTATTCGAGATGAAGAGGTTTGCAGAGGAGAGAGTAGCGTGGAGAGTTGCATTAAAGCATTCTTTGGACTGAAGACCACGATGACGATAACAACAATAACAACATCAGAATATCCGAGGGCGGAGGAGTAAGCTTAATGAATTGCTTGTATGTGTTGAATAATTAGAGCTGAGCAAACCAATTGATATAATCTGCCTCTCTGAACATCCTGTGGACACTGGTATAGATATATTAAATGCCACAGGATTCCAGTTACTCTATGTGATCAAAAGTATCCGGACACGTGACTGAAAGTGACTTACAAGTTAGTGGCGCCCTCCATCAGTAATGCTGGAATTCAATATGGCGTTGGCCCACCCTTAGCCTTGACAGCTTCCACTCTCGCAGGCATACGTTCAGTCAGGTGCTGGGAGGTTTCTAGGAGTGCTGCACTGAGGAGAGGTATCGATGTCGGTCGGTGAGGCCTGGCACAAAGTCGGCGTTCCAAAACATCTCAAAGGTATTCTATAGGATTCAGGTCAGGACTCTGTGCAGGCCAGTCCATTACAGGGATTTTGCTGTCGTGCAACCACTCCGCCAGAGGCCGTGCATTACAAACAGCTGCTCGGTCGTGTTGAAAGATGCAATCGGCATCCCTAAGTTGCTTCGACAGTGGGAAGCAAGAAGGTGCTCAAAACATCAACGTAGGCCTGTGCTGTGATAGTGCCACGCAAAACAACAAGGGGTGCAAGCCCCCTCCATCAAAAACACGACCACACCATATCTCCACCGCCTCAGAATTTTACTCTTGGCACTACACATGCTGGCAGATGACGTTCACTGGGCATTCGCCATACCCACATCCTGTCATCGGATCACCACATTGTGTACCGTGATTCATCACTCCACACAACGTTTTTCCACTGTTCAATCGTCTAATGTTTACGCTCCTTACACCAAGCGAAGCGTCTTTTAGCATTTACCGGCGTGATGTGTGGCTTATGAGCACCCGCTCGGGCATGAAATCCAAGTTTACTCACCTCCCACCTAACTGTCACAGTACGTGCAGTGGATCCTGATGCAGTTTGGAGCTCCTGTCTGATGGTCTGGATAGATGTCTGCCTATTACACATTACAAACCTCTTCAACTGTCGGCAGTCTCTGTCAGTCAACAGACGAGGTCAGCCTGTATGCTTTTGTGCTGTACATGTCCCTTCACGTTTCCACTTCACTATCACATCGAAAACAGTGGACCTAGGGATGTTTAGGACTGTGGAAAGCTCGCGTACAGACGTATGACACGAGTGACACCCTATCACCTGCCACGTTCGAATCCCGTGAATTGCGCGGAGCGCCCTATTCTGCTCTCTCACGAAGTCTAATGACTACTGAGGTCGCTGATATGGAGTATCTGGCAGTAGGTGGCAGCACAATGCACCTAAAATGAAAAACGTATGTTTCTGGAGGAGTCCGGATACTTTTGATCACATAGTGTAGCTTCTTTCTTCTGTACAGAAAATACAGAGAACGGAGAAGTTGCCACATTGTTAGAAACTGTTTTGTTTTCAAGAATATTGATGTTAATAAAATTTTCTCAGAACAGCGCTTACAAGCTTGTGCAACAGAAGTAGTATTTCATAATATTTCATAATAAGTCGTTTGTAATAGTAAGTATATACAGATCACCTTAAGGAAATTTTAGCCTCTTCATCAAAAAGTCTGGAATCTCTGTCGTCCCATCTCACAGTAAAAAACAAGGAAATAGTGGTTGCTGGTTATTTTAATGTGGATTTATTGAAAATCTCTGTCAGTGAACAAGTAGTGCAACCAGTAAAACTATCATTCAATTTAGTTCCTACTGTCAATTCCGCAACTACGATATGTAAATTCTCTGAGATTGCTATTTACAATATGTTTGTAGACAATCTAGGGAAAAGAGTCATATCACAAAACCAGTAGTAAATGGGCTAACTGATCATGACATGCAGTATCTTGTGTTAAATGTTGAAAATCTATTAAATCTGAGTACAGGAGCGTAATTGATCAGTCAAAAATTGAGAAATTCAGGAAACTGGTCAAAGACATGAACTGCATAAATATTTACAATAGTTCTGATTCAAATGGAAAATACAAAGCACTCATTAATAAAGTTACTTTCACTTTTGAAAATTGTTTTCCCTAAGAGGTAGCTCAAATCACACAGAAGTCAAAAAATAAACCGTGGGTTACACAAGGAATAAAGATATCACGTGGGTCAAAAAGGAGACTATAACTACTATCCACGAACAGCTCTGATGTTAGCGTTGTAATGCATTATAAAGAATACTGCAAAATATTGAAGCAAGTAACTCAGAAACTGAAGCAGCTTTATTATGAGAAAAGGTAATTACATCGGGCAACGAAAGAACTGCATGGGATATAGTGAAGACAATGACAGATGGGGCCAAAAAGGAAGAGGAACAAATAGCTCTAAAAACAAATGAGACTTTGGCAACAAGTGCATGTATTGTTGCAAACCTCTTAAGCAAGTACTTTATTTATTTTACTGACAGCTTGGGGTTATCAGGTACGGTGAACAATGCAACGGAGTATCTGAGACCAGTTTTTAAAAATAACTTCAGTAAAGTGGAGATGTCACTCACATCTCCCAGAGAAGTAGCATTCATCATAAAATCCTTAAAATCTAAGTATTCTAGTGATCATGATAATATATCGACAAAAACAAAGGGTGTCACTGCGAAATACCTGTGCACTAAGCAGTCAGTCTTCATCTTGGGTCAGCTTCTTTTTCTTGTGTATATTAATGATCTCTCAACTGTTACATTGCCAGAAGCTAAATTTGTTTTGTTTGCAGATGATACATACATTAAAGTAAGTAGCAAGACAAGAACAGATTTAGAAATAGCTGTTCATCAAATTTTCACTGACATTAATAAATGGTTTAAAGCTAATTCACTGTCATTAAACCCACTACATGCAGTTCAGAACCTGCAAGAGATTTGCTTCCAGCATGTGTATAACATATGAAGACATGCAGATCAAAGATGTTGACAGTGCTAAATTTCTTGGATTACAACTCTAAATTCAGTTGGGAAGCGCATACCACACAACTGCTTAAATGCCGCAACAAGTCTGTATTTGCAGTGAGGATGATGTCAGATGTAGGAGATATAAATGTAACAAAATTGCATACTTTGCTTACTTTCATTCTATTACTTAATACAGGATCAAATTCTGAGGTAACTCATTAAACCAAGCAAAAGATTTTAGCATGCAAAAGCGTGTAATGAAAATCACTTGTGATGTAAATTCTAGAACATTATGTGGAAACCTGTTCAAGGAACTTTGTTATCTAACAACTGCTTCTCAGTATATTTATTCCTTAACGACATTTGTTGCAAGTAATATTTCTCTATTTCCAACCAATAGCTTAATACATAGCATCAATACTAGGAATAAGAACAATCTACATAAAGACCTTAAATCACTTGCCTTGGTGCAGAAAGGCTTCCAATATTCAGAAATACACATTTTTAAAAAAAAATGCCAGCAACCATTAAACACTTGATTTCAGATAAAGCATGGTTTAAGCAGAGTTTGAAAGACTTTTTGACAGGTACCTCTTTCTACTCCATAGATGAATATCTTAACAGGGAGTGTTAGAGCAGCTTAAGTAAATATGTCTATTAGATTTCAGTTTTGACAGCACTTGGTCCCAACAGTCAAGATTAGGTATTTATGTATGATCAGTTTATTAACAGTGCATTACAATGTTTCGTTCTGACATCGTATTATTTATGTAAATATTAGCAGTTCAGTTTACTGTAATGTATTCACCTATTTTCACAACCTCCTGACAAATAACCAGAGTAGTAAGTATTGTATTCAATTTTTTATGGTTTTTTATGTTATAATTTCTGACATTTTCCACAACTACGAGAATCATCTCATTTTTTGGGTCCATGGAACGAAAACTGAATCTAATCTAACAACAACAACAACAATGGAGGAAACGCTGAAACTACGTCAACGAACGTAAAGACCCTGACAGCCATAAGCAAATTGTGAGTTCCTTACATTTGTGAAATGTGGATAAATTTCTGCTGAGGTTGGGGCAGCCCAATGACAGTTGTGAATTGCTACCCTCCACTCGCACGATCGGTTTGATGGACGTGAGGATGGACTAATACGTTTACTTAGCGGCTAAAAATATCTTATCTAAAAATAATGAGGGCGTTGTGATTGGCATTGCTGAAGATGATGAGAAACTGTTGGCTTCTTCCAACATTTATTTAGGATTACAGGTAGCGTAAGTTTATGCCTTTTTTGCTAGCGGTACGGCATTATAAACCCAACCTTCATTGTACACTAACAGTCTTTATATACCTGAGAATGCAGTAGGTTTAGGTAAGACCACAATCTATTTCTGAAATCAATTTGATTTTTTAAAGTGTTTGAACTTCTGTTCACAACTTAGATTGTAGCTTTGTGTTCTCTTTGTAAATTTCTCCAATTATTATTGACTCCTTCGTTTTCGAATTGTACTTTTAATGATGTCATTAAATTAATAATTGCTATTTAGTCATTTTATTTGAAAAGTCAAGTCATTGCCACACAGTTTTGTCTTGTTATTTGTTGAGACTTACGTCTTAACTAATACGAAAGAGCCGAAATGAGTGATATCTATTGTTAATTAACACCTTACTTCTTTAGGATGCCGTTCGCTGCAGAGTTTAGTAAATATTTTCTCGTTTTTAAGTGAGAATAAAGACGTAATAATTATTAAAGAGAAGGGTAAAGAAGGGTTACTTTACTATTGTGTTTCCTGATTCTAATTTGTTTTCTTCTTTTTCAGGTTCTACTCGCGTCATGTCATAGCCTGGAGCTAGGCGACAACGAGTACCACCTGTCTAGTCGAAGAGACTACAGTTATGAGCCATGCGTTTAGTTCGCATTTTTAAGTCATTTGCGAGCGTCGATGTTATGTATAAAACGCTTACAAATAAAGACATTCGGTGTTTCAGGATTTGATGTTCAAAGGAATCCATTTAAGTCGATATACACATCTCATTCAACGGAGTCTGATTTATGATTTCTCTCATTTTCATTTTCTCAAGTAAGAATGAGATATAATTTTTTTAATTTTCAATGGGCGACGACAATTATTGTATTTGTATAGATGTTGTTCATCACTTGTTTTACGTCTATTAGGAGACTGAAGCTCTCATGTTCTTCTACTTATGAATATTATTAGTGTGTTATACGCTGTCGACGTTAAACAGGAATATTAGTTCAAGATTTCTATCCGCAGAATTTGACATGTACTTAATTTATAATGGTTTGCTCAAAGAGTTATCATGTTCTGTCAGCTTTTGGAAACGTATTACAGAGTGTATTGTATTTGTTATATGTAGAATAGTTCCATTTTCAATAAAAAATTTTGTGTAAAGTTGTATTTTACTGGCTGTCCAACATGCCAACAGGAAAAATCCGGATGCAATTCAAAAGCAAGTGTGCAAGAGTGCAGCAGAGTACCAACTGCGGTATATTATGACTAGAAATCGGATTGTATGCAACATAAAAAGCTAGAACTTTATATGCAAATATACACGAAAAATGCTTAAAATATGCATGAAAAGTGTCGAAACATGCAAGCTCAAATAATAAAAAACATAGTAGTTGCTGCATGCGATATATCTTGAAGTCAGACCTGTGCATATCGATTGCGATAAAGCGAAAAATCGGAATATTTAGAATGCTTGTTCTGTGTCTTTTGTGGTAGAGGTTAGGCAGTGCTCTCTATGAGATCAGTTTTTAAAAAACTGCAAAACGAAGACGCACACCGTGTTTCAAATATTGTTCCTTCCTTGCTATTGTCGGAAACAAGCTAATTCGATACGAGTTAGTTACCGAGAGACAATCGATACGCATAGGTCCATCTTCGAGAAAAATCACACACAGAGGGGCACGCACAATATCTCCGTAATATTTTATTTAAAAAACAACATACAGTAAGGAATATTTTGGACGACATCAAAATTTGATAAATATTATCGGACTAAAGTATCGTTTATAAATTATTTTAGACTTTCGTACTCTTGTAAACGTAAACAGTCAGGTACTGTTCCAAATGTTCGGTAGTAAGGTTGTCTTCGATCACTAAAAATATTTCTATAAGCAGAAAAAACCGTTCTACATCAGCTGAAGTGGGCAATATTTCAATTTGGGTAGTACGTTGGCACTTATTGTTTCTGGCAAAACTTCACCCGTCCAATTAATGAAACTATCAATTTGGGACAAAGATTCAAACGGTGCGTTAAGGTTCAAAGTGTTTCCAAATTTTCCTTTAAGTTTTCTCGGGATTACCTGCAACAATGAGGAGTTCACTAGACTAACTCTATTCATTAACTGAATAGATTCATTCAACGCCGAACCCTGAGTTTCAAGCTTTTTAATATTCGCAGGTGTATGGGAAAAATGAGTGCTAATCACAGCAACGTTTTTTTTAATGCTGGAATCATTAAGTGCTTTCTTGCACTGGAAAACTGCCAAAGCCTCTGCACTATCGGAGTCGTTTGCTACACCTCTGATGGGCTAGAAATGCTCATTGAAAAACTACACAGCTTCGACCCAAGTATCCATCAGGTTACCACTGGTTCGAAGAGTAAAGACACATTTGGTAGGTTTCCTTGATGGGAGCAGGTGCCTTAAGAAACACTTTCTCTGTGAATCACATCAGTTTGTTTATATTCCCAAACGTGGTTCGTACTTCCTCAGCAGGGCGATGTACTCCGTGAGTAAAGCACGTCACATGAATCAAATTGGGATGAAATACTTGGAGGTCTTTTTCTGCTCTGGCAGCATCTGACAAACACCCTTTCATCTGCAGAACATTCTGGAAATATTTTCCTAATAACTTCATTCACGAATCTGGCGATCGTAGAATGATTTCTCTTTTGAAGTTCTTTGCAGGCCACTAAATAGGAAGAAGGAGACTCTTGTTTTAGCGCACCAACAATTAAATTTGCAATTTGGCGGCCACAAGTGCCGTTAGTTTCGTAAACAGGAATCCAAATAATGCTGTCCTTGATTTCATTGCGTATTTCTTCCAATACGTGTTGGTAAATTATCGGTATGTAATTTTTACGGAATGTTGATTCATCTGCTCTGTGTTGATTTAACCAATGTTTGCGAAGAAAACCTCTGAGGACAGTGTTTGTAACTTTGTGTGGAGGAATACTACTAGCAATGAATGCTTTACATAGATCCATAACTGCAGCATGGTGCACAACGCGTTAGACACTACACGTGAACACGGTAAACTTTGTACAAATAAAGCGACAGCTAAACTGAAACAATGGACGTGCGACTAAGAACTTGCATAATTTAATTTTTTCCGATGCGTCCGATACGACCGGGCAGTCGCGTTGACTCTGCCTGCCTGTTCCTGTTCAGTGAACAGTTCGTTAGCCAGTAGCCTCTCTGTTAGCGATCACATGCAGGTCGCGGTCACTCTATAACACATCAAAACTAACATCTTCCTTAAGGATGCAATTTTCACGAATGTTACTGTGTTTAACCAGCTCCTATCACTATGAAAACGTCCAATACAAATGCAGTAGTTAGGGCACACTGTTTTCCTGTGCTTGAAGAAGCATTTCATGAAAATCGTGAAACTGATAACTGAACTGGCTGCAAATGAGGATTTATGTACGTGGCCCAAGGCTGGTTGAAACCCAGCCTTTTTTTGGAAATGTCTTCCCCCTGAGGGCATACATTTACCGAAAGGAGATGACATAGCAGGTTTCCCGCACTTTTTTCAGAGTTTTTGAGCACAGATCTGCGCTCATGAATAATTGGTATGAATATTTACGTCCCCATAACTAATGATACACTTACAAATACATGATAAATCGAGCAGTTTAAGTGATTATTGTTCCCAAATATTACATACTGAAATGTATTTCATTGTTATTCTGTATAAAAAAATTTGGCAGTTATATATTTAAGACGTCAGTAACAACCAAGCTAAATTTAAAACATAAAACCAGGTCAGAAGACGTCAAATATCACCGGTAAATATTCATACCATTACTCACTTGTTCGCTGTTATTTCAAGATTATCGATACTTAAAACATATAAATGGTGTTCAAACTTATACTATTGTGAATATATTAACACCAATGAAATCGATTGTTGGTAGTAAATAACAGCATTTGAGAACGTCGGTACACAAATTTACCACTGTCAGTTAAAAAGTTAACATGATGTCGAATGACATTCTCAGGCAAGTGAAATGACAATTCGGTGCACAATAGCATGTTAAAAATGGTACTCAATTTTGTACAGGCATCGTGAAAAACTAACAAAAGAATAATTCATAGCATTATACTATCATTCGTCCGTAACTGTAGATCCACGATTTTTCTCGATGATAAGTCGAATTTACATGCTGGTTAACGAAACTGCAAACAATGGAAAATCCAGAATGGAATGTAACAATATTATGAAAAGGGAAGTTGCCAATCACTATACATAGCGTAGTCGCAGATAGGCACAGCGAAAAGACTGTCACAAATAAAGCTTTCGACCAGTGAGACTTTCGTCTTCCGCGCGCGCACAAACGCAACTCACACAGGCGACTGCAGTCTCAGGCAGCGGAAACCTGAAAAACTGCGTTTTCGCTATTCTTCTTTCGTTTGGAAAAAAATAGAGTAACAAAACAAAGTTGCGCTGTGCAGTTAACTGAATACACTACTGGCCATTTAAATTGCAACACCAAGAAGAAATGCATATGATAAACTGGTATTCATTCGACAAATATACTATACTAGAACTGACATGTGATTACATTTTCACGCAGTTTGGGTGTATAGATCCTGAGCAATCAGTACCCAGAACAACCACCTCTGGCCGTAATAACGGCCTTGATACGCCTGGGCATTGAGTCAAACAGAGCTTGGATGGCGTGTACAGGTACAGCTGCCCATGCAGATTCAACACGATACCACAGTTCGTCAGGAGTAGTGACCGGCGCATTGTGACGAGCCAGTTGCTCGGCCACCATTGACCAGACGTTTTCAATTGGTGACAGGTCTGGAGAATGTGCTGGCCAGGGCAGCAGTCGAACATTTTCTGTATCCAGAAAGGTCCGTACAGGACCTACAACACGCGGTTGTGCATTATCCTGCTGAAATGTAGGGTTTCGCAGGGATCGAATGAAGGGTAGAGCCACGGGTCGTAACACATCTGAAATGTAACGTCCACTTATAATAAACACTTCTTGTCTAAAGTTCAACTCAGCATTCACTTAATGAATCTGATTCAAACCGATAGACATTTAAATAGTTATTCTAAATTTCTATCTACAAAAATTTAATTGTATATTGTCTGGCCTGAACGACGTTCTCGTAGGTTGTGGCGATACTGTGACTTCTGGAACAGGCCTCGTCTTCTTTTCTCTCGTGCACATGCAACATAAAATTCACACAATGTTTAAGTAATGCTCAAAAATGTGTCCTGTCACAGTGAAGCCAAATTTATATTTCTAAAATTTAAAAAACCTCTCTCGCACCGGCCTGATTTACCTTCACTAATCAGGATAGTAAAAACATGCGTATATTAAGGGAATTTTCATTGACAAAGCAGGTTTATCACATTCACACAGTTCAATACTGTTCTATCCTGATTAAATTGAGCTTAACTTAAATTCCATAAGGCAGTGAAGCCATTTCGAAGTCTCGGTGCGACGAAAATTGTCAGTCGATCTCCTGAAAACATTTGTAACAATTATTAACTTTCGGTGATCACATGGGGAAGACCGGAGATCTGCTGGTAAGACCGTGTTAGCCTATTTATTTGAAGTAACTGGATATCTTGAGCACACAAAACGGCAGGTTCGTCCAGTGTAAATCAGACGTTCCCCACTGATCCCGTGCAACACAGCGTAGTAAGCAGACACTGTCAATAATAAACAGTTAAATAATACGCGAACACACTTACTTTAGTTTAGTTCATGTATTAAATTCCTTCTCATACAGAATCTCATCAAGATGGCGACTATCCCAACAATACATACATATACATCCTTCTTTCACGACTAATCGGCAAGAAGTCCCTATTCTTTTCATAAGAGAAAACATAGATAGCAGAGAAGCTATTCCATGAAGTAAATGGACGCTCCAAGGAAGAATTGGGCTTGAAACTACTTTGCATTGATAATCGGTAAGATAAGAAGAGATATTTCGAGATATGTACTGAGTTATATAATTTATAAAATTTCTGAAAATATCGCGGAGAGACCGCTGCAAGAGACATTACATTACGCCTACTCAAATTTCACGCCAGTAGCTTAAGAGCGGCGCTAGTAATGCCACTATGAGGATGAAAATCAGGTTGCTTTAAATACACAGTGTAACGAGCATGAGTTTTAGTTACCTTTGAGACTGGAGGTGGTGAGCTGATGTTAGTCAAGAATGACTTTAAGGTGACAAAGACGCCATTATCAACATCTCACTGAATGTGAATGAGGTCCTGTAATAGGACTATGATAGCTGATTGTTCCTTCTACGATACTGCAGAAAGACTTGGAAAGAATGTTAGCACTATACATGATTCTTGGCAGCGGTGGTCACGATAATGGGCGGTCGCAAGAAGACCGGTCTCGGGACGGCCACGTGGCACTGCCCGGAGGGAAGACCGTGGTGGTCGGTATGTGACCCCGGCGCGTCGTTCTGCATTTGTAGCACAAATCTGAGCAGCGCGTGGCACCACAGTGACACAACGAACTGTTAAAAATCATTTACGTCACGGACAGCTCCGAGCTAGACGCCCTGTAGCGCGCATTCCATTGACTCCAAACCACCGCCATGGGGTTAAGCAACAGCTCACTGGATGGAAGAGTGAAGGTTTGTTGTTTTTTATGGGTTTGTCTCGGTACCAGTGACGGCCATTTGATGGTTAAGAGAGCCAGTAGAGGGCCTGGAACCAACCTGTCTGCGTTCTAGACACACTGGACCTACACCCAGAGTTATGGTCTGCGGTGGGATTTCGTATTCACCATAGGAGCACTCTCATGGCTATGCCACGCAGCCAGACAGCGAATTTGTACTTCAGTTTGGTGTTTCGAGTTGTTGTACTACCATTCCTGAACCGCACTCCAGTGTTTCCAACAGAATAACTCTCGTCCACGTACCTCTGTTGTAACCCAACATACTCTACAGAGTGCCGATATGTTGCTTTGGTTTGCTCGATCACCAGATGTGTCTCCATTGGAGCACATACGAAAAATCATCGGACGACAACTGCAGCGTCATCCACAAACAGTATTAACCGACCCTGTATTGACCGAACAAGTGTATCAGGCATGGAACTCAATCTGACAAACTGACTTCCGGAACCTGTACAACAAAATGCATGGACGTTTGCATGCTTCTAGTCAACATTCTGGCGGTTACGCCAATTATTAATGTACCACTATTTCACATCTGCAATGGCTTGTCTCACGCTTGCATCAACCTGAGACCTTGCTGTGTTAATCCCTTAAATATTTCACCTAGGTAAATGTATTCCCGAAGCGTTAGTCTACATTAATTATTTTTTTGTAGTTGCGATTTTTTTTCCATCAGTGTATTTTACTGTTGCATGATGGAAAAATATTCCAGCATTAGAGTACTTAAATAATGGTTCGAAGATATAACGTCAGTTTGGTTGGACATAGAATTTATACACATGGTCATAAGGAAAAGTAAAGCACCAAGAATGGGAGGTGCAAAAGGAATGAAGGTGCAAGGGTTGAGAGGAAATGTAATCTTATTTCAGTGATTACAACATCTAATCAAATTCACAAAGAACTTGAAAGTACCAGTACACTTACCAATACCCCCTCTGGCCTGGACACATGAGGTGATTAGGTCTGAAAGTGTGTCATAAAGCCGTTGTATGCTCCGCTGAAGCAAGCTGCCCCACAACTGTTGTAACGGGTCGTCGATATCCTGGATACTTGCACTGAGCTGGAGTTGACATCCAAGTTGGTTCAACGCATCTTCTATAGAGGACAGGTCTGGCAATTTTTCTGGCCATGGCAGGACCTCAACATCACACAGATAGTTGGTAGAGACGTGTGCCGTGAGTGGACGAACATTCTCCTGTTGCTAACTGGCACCACAATGCTGCTGCACGAGAGGTAGCACATGTAGACGCAGGATGTCTGATACCTACCGCCGTTTCATCAGAGTGCCCTCATTCACTACCAGCTATGACTTGGAAATCGTACCCTATGGCTGCCTGCTCCATGACGCTAGCAGTATCACCCCTGTGCCTCTCCAAAACATTGAAAAAATGGGACCTCTCCCAGGTCGCCGCCAAACTCGCTGACGATGGTTATCGAGGATAATGCAAATAAGGGTGTAAACTAGCTCGCGTCCGTAGTGGAATCTACACGTGTACGCTGGGTGAGAAAATGTGAGCCAGGAGAGGGAACTAAGTAAAGGTCTGCCATAGGACTCCGTCTTAGCCCCTCTGTTATTCAACCTATGTATCTCCGCTCTCCCCAATACCATGTAAAAAAAATTCTGCTATGCGAAGGATATCGCTCTTGCCTGTAGAACCAAAGATCTCTGACTAGTGGAGACAATTATCACACAACATCCAGCCGTTATGAGCTCCTCTTTTAGGAATTGACGACTTAAGCCCATTACAAGTAAAACTGTAGTATGTATATCCTATCTGAACAACAAACAAGTCAATGCGAATCTGAGAGCGAAACTTCAAGGAAACACTCTCTGCCATAACAAGTACCCTAAGTACCTTAGTGTCACACTTGACCACATCCTTTCATATAGAAAACATCTTGAAAATACTGCAGCCAAGATAGAAACTCGTAACAATATGATTAAAAAACTGTGTGGAATGACATGGGGAGCTTCAGCAGGCACCTTCCGCACATCACCCATTGCACTGGTCTTCTCAGCAAGCGAGTATTTTGCCCCAATATGGCTAAACAGCTCCCACACCAACTTGACTGATGTCCAATTAAACGACACAATGTGGTTAACAACTGGGACAATCCGACCAACACCGATTTATTGGCTTCTGCTGCAGAGCAACATCTATCCACATGCAATCGGTAGAAGTAAGGTCTAGATTAGGGAATATCGTGAGCTACAGGAGAACCTGGAATCAACCATACAGGAAGACATACCAGGTCTACGACGAAATAGACTCCGTTCACGAAAACCACCTTTAGGGCAAACAGAACAGCTAGGTGTCATTAATACACGGGTGAGAGACCTGAAGGGCTTGAGTGGCTCTGAAAGCATAACTGTCATACTGCTGGCACAGAACTCAACAGGATACTATGGATCAAATTGAACACAGCTCGCACTGGGCATGGACGATGCATAGGCTCTCTCTACAAATGGGGTGTTACAGAGTGTCTGGTTTGTGAATGTGGGGCTCAGAACCATACAGTCAACCACATTAGAGATGAGTTCCCATTGTATTCTTATCAAAGAAGTTGGAGCGATCTCATGAATGCTGAAGATACAGCTCTTATATGGATTAGGAACTTATTGACATTTAGTTATTACATATACTATGTTATATACATGTATCTTTAAACTGGATGTGAGACATACAAATAAATAGAAATAAATCACTGAACGATGCCATTAATCAGCATCCCACACTTCCCAATCATGCCATCACTCCAAATGCAGCTCTTTGTGTTGTGGTGTTAATGACAGTATACGCTTGAGACATAATTCCTTTAGTCTGTCTGCTGCTAGTCTGACTAATGGTGCGGGTTGATACAAAATGTTTCTGGACGATACTCCATTATGGTGGTCGTACGTGGTCGACCAGAAACTTGACAAAGAACACGCCTGTACTCACGCATTAATGCACTCCTACATGGCGCCACTCTCATATCTGAATGCCCCACAAATCTGGACACTGCTCTCTTTGAACAACGGCCCAAACGGAGACCCAAAATGAAGCCCCTTTCAAATGTTATCACGTGTTGATAATGCTGTCTCATGCGAGCACCCATTATCTCCGTGTGCTTCGCAGTGATCACTCAACATCTGCCGCTGTTCACGCCACTTATATACTGAACCAGGCCTGGTAAGGACACCAAACACGAAGAACATTAATGCACTGGTGACCGTTCTACTTGTCACAGAGAATTTCAGCTGTAGTCGAATATCCGCCAATGGTGCGTACATATACGAATTACACTGACATCCGAGCATATCTTCTGGGCGCTTCACTTCTTTCGTCAGTCAGTGTATTTATAAAACTAAAATAATAAAATTATTTTCTGTAGGTTACATTTTATACATAAACTATAGATGTTTCTCAACAACAGGTTAAGTGTATTCATTGCTATACATTATCTAAGCAGACTCCAGAACTATTTTTATGATATTTCTTCAGTATGATAAAATGTCAATGTATATTAATGATCACATTTTATTATTATTGCAGCTTGTTCGATGGAATGTAATTAATTTTAAGTAATTGAAGTTTGTTTCACAAACCATATAGTATAACTATAAAATGGAACACTAATTCTGAAACAGATACTATGATTTAAGAAATTTGATTGAATCATGACCAAAGGTCCCGAACGACCTGAATTGTGTACCGCCTGATTTGCATGCAGCCCCCAAACGTCACCTTCTTGCAGGTCTTCTAATCTCTTTTCGTTACAGTCGTTTGATAGTACCAAATGGTTGCCACAACTCAGCACTAGAGTACACTGCTCTGTAAGGCAATAAATCCAGATATACAGATACCAAGACATTACAAATATCAACGATCACCTTATTAGAGATGAGACAGTCCTTGGCGCTTGTAAACTCAAACTTACCACGCCAAGTGAAATTTATAAAATGTTACCACTCTCATTAGTATCTGAGGAAACTAATGTCTGTATCTCAGCCATATAAATCATTCCTTACTCGTTTCGTTACGCACAAGTAATTTTTTTTTTTTTTTTTTTTGCTTGTAAGAGACTTTTCAAGAACATCTGTACTCAACCCCCAGCCCGTTGTCACGCCTTCACCGTTGCGACCAACCCTCTCTCCATCTCCACATTCTCCGCCTCCTTTCCCGATGCAACTTCACCATCTACCCCTCCCGGATGATGAGCTTCCCCCTGACGTCTATGCTTCCTACCAACTCGAACCCCATCCTCCTGCCTCCTCCTCAGGGTTCCCTCTCCTCCCCCTCCCTTTTTCTGAGCGGCTTTCCCCTCCTACACCCCCTCCCTCTCCTGTGCTCCCTTTCAGTGTTCTGCACTCCCTCCTGCCTTGTCTTCCCTCTTCATCTCCCACCCCACCTGTCTCCTGCCTCTTGGTGCACACCCTCACGCCCCTACTCTTTTAATCCCGCCCCCTCCCCTGCTGCCCCTTGCTCTCCCCTCCTTTTCCATCCTCTCAGGCCTCTCCCTCGGCAGGTCCCTCCTGGCAGTTTCATTCTTCGTCGTGTGTGCTTCATCTCTCCAAGTGAGTTTAAAGTGTCTTGTTCTGGAGTGTTTTTAATACTGGGGTCAACTTTTAACGTGTGAGTGTAACTTCAGTGTCTATTTTGTGCTCCACGAATCGCCAGCTGTGTTTTTTTTCACTTTATGTCGACTTTTTTTAATTGTCCCCCACATGAATGTCTCCATGTCAGTGTATTTTTACCTCCATTATCTCCCCTTGCCGTGTTTTTATGTCCCCCATTTTTATCGCCTTTCTATTCATCATTTTCTTCTTGTATTAGCTGTCATGTCACTCGGCTGAAGAGCAGGGAATTGTGCTACTGACAGCCTTCCCCTGCCCATATGGGGCAGGGGAATGAAATCACAATAAATACAAAAAAACTGTACTCCAAAGTTCTATGATAATCCAAGTATTCTTAATTTCTAAAAGGTTTTATTATCCACCTATTAAACGTCGTTCGCTTGGGGAGTGGTTTTGCATAAACTAGTTAATGAACTAACCAGTCGGAAAAAGCGTGATTAACAGCATCAAGCACTCTATGGAAACCTCACCATCAACGATGTATCACTAGTAATTTCGCTGCACTAAAGATGGCACGCAGATCTATGAGGGCGAGCTGGAGAGTAATGCCTCCGAATTTTTTTATGTGAAAACTAAATTTTTTAAATAAAGCAGACGTTATTGACATTCAACATCTTTATTCTTCTTATCTGCATATTTATTTCTCAACTTAGTCTCCCTGGCGACGAACACACTTCTGCCTACGAGAGACCACTTTTTTGATGCAGTCACTGTAGAATGTTTGACTTTGTCGATGGAGTCACAATCTTTCCTCTGCTTGCACCAATTCATCATTATGAAAGTTAAGTCCTCCAAGGGGTTCTTTAAGTTTTGGAAACAGATGAAAATCGGATGGGGCCAAGTCGGACTTTATGGAGGATGATCGACAACAGTGAATCCAATGCTCCGGATTATTGCAGACGTCGTGGCGCTCGTGTATGTCTGACGTTGTCATGCTGAAGCAGGCGGAGGTGCTCCATGTGGGGACGACCTCTCGAGTTTGAAACTCGATTGCAGCTAGCTGTTTCTCACGCACTCACATAGTTACGTTACACACACGTGACGTTACAAACTACAAATCGGAGCCCTCTAGCGGGAGAGGGCTGCAAATATACAAACATGAGGAATAAAGATGTAGAACGTTGATAACGTTCTTTTTATACAACAAGCTTTAAGAGATTTCACACACAAAAATTTGGAGGCATTATTTTTCAGGACGCCCTTGCATGTGCAGTCTGCAAGTTACTTATCCCCCTTGTTTCCCATTACAAAGTCACATTAAAAATCACGAGGAGCTAGTTGTTTATATGTTTCAACTCTAAAAGCCATGACGAACTGTTTCATTCCAGGTATGGATTTAAACCCAGCAGGTGTAGGCAGTGCTACGCGAAGTTTTCGTGCCCGACCAAGTCTTGAACACAGCACTGCTTGACATTGCTGACGAGGCATACAGAGACGTGATATACCTCATTTTTAGCCAGTATCAGTAGCAAATATGAGCTTGAAATTATATGACAAAAATCTCTGTACACTCCAGAAACACGTATCCAGCAATTAGTGTCCCTGTTAATGGACCACTAAAGATGTTAAATTTTCGTTTCGTTCACAAGTAATAAACATGAAATGAATTTGTGTGTTAGATGGGAATCCAACTCAGTATGTAATAGGATTGTCAACTAAGCACAATAAAATGTCAATATCGGATTTTCGCTGCAGTTGCGAGATATTTGAACCTGAAATGAAGAGACGAACAATTTTTGGCCTTCCGGGATTCGAACACAAATCTGAAAAGGTCTCAGAACGCCCAAGGGTACCGACCGACCGCCGTGTCATCCGCAGCCGATAGCCATCACTGAATGCTGATACGGAGGAGGAAGTGGTCAGCACAGCGGTTTCCCGGCCGTTGTCGATTTCGTGAGCGCAGGCGCTATTACTCAACCGAGCAGTTCCTCAATTGGTGTCTCAAGGGCTGAGGGCATGCCGCTTGCCAATACATTCGGCTGATCCGGATGGTCACCCATCAAAGTTCGAGCCAAACGCGATAGCAATTAACTTCGGTTATCTGCCGGGAACTGGTGTTACTACTGTGGTGAAGCTGTTGGCAAAATGTTCAACATCTTCAGCTCAAATAAAAGACGTAAAAAGTGCGTTTGCCTCATTGTCTAAAAATTACTAGCGTAAGACAGGTTACTGGCGCCAGGGTTTCAACATCCCACCACATCCGCATCTGTCGTAGCCCAACCTAACCTCCGGTCGGTAGCGAAAGGATCTCATGTTTAGAATGAATCTGGAAATACAGTGTTATGCTACGTCCTTCAGTTGGCATAAACAGAGGTGAATGGGATCTGTTTGTCCTATAGGTGCCTCAGTCATGATTTTGTCTTAACGCAGTTTCACCACACTGGACAACAGTAACCGACTCCCGGGAGTGGATTACAGTCTGATCAGGCATTCATTTCCTTCTTCGATCGAACTGCCATAACCAGCTAAGTGCCTTGCCAACCCAATGCGTACATTCGGGTTGGTTTTGTAATTATTGAAATAACATCACATAACGGGCATCTACACAAACTGAAAACACAGTAGGATGCGGAAGTTTCGAGAGGAGGTGTTGGCTTCCGCTTGAGAGACTGCTACACTATCTGTTAGTGGTAAACGTCGCGAATTGCAAAAGAAAGGCTGAGTTACTGAATCACTTCTTCCGTAAGCTCAGAGTTTATTTACTTTATTTTCTAAACCTTCTACACAACAAAAACTAGGAAAAACATTTCCTTCAAAGAGTTGGTGGCTACCTGTCCTGACAGGAACAATTTCTGCTCCACCAGCCTACGGTCGCCTGACGATAGCCGGCGCCAACTCACGTGATCTACGTGCATCGCGACTTGAGCGTACGATGTACAGTGTCTTCCCTGTACAGTGGTAAGCATACGATTATGCTCCATGTGCAAACAATCAAATTGCAGCAATAATTAATTGAAACCAAAAGGCTTAAGGTTACCAGATTAAGGGGTCGATAAGCGAGTGGAACAGATGGTTCGATAAAACAATGTCGTGTGACGAGGGCCTCCTGTCAGGCAGACCGCTCGCCTGGTGCAAGTCTTTCGATTTGACGCCACTTCGGCGACTTGCGCGTCGATGGGGATGAAGTGATGGTGATGAGGACAACACAACACCCAGTCCCTGAACGGAGAAAATTTCCGATCCAGCCGGGAATCGAACCCGGGCCCTTACGATTGACATTCTGTCGCGCTGACCACTTTTTTTTCCCTCCAATTTATTGATCATAACATTCCACAGTAGCACATAATTTTCAACTGACATTTAAAAGTAATAATACAAACTAAAATTAATTACAGGTTCCTTGACAGTTTAGAAAAAAATCCAAGTCTAAACCAGATAGTGATGTTCGTCACTTGATCGTATTTGTTTTTCAAAGATCAAACTGTCTCTCATTTCTTCATGTTCTGAATCGCATCCTCGAAAATGGAGTTCACATGATTGTTCTTCTGAGGAAGTTGGCGTATGTATCATAATAATTATTCATGCGTAGTAGCTTGTGATGCTGGTCGGAGATGTACGTCCAAAAATCTCCTTCGCTGCTTTCTTTACTGGACAGCAGGTAAAATACCGCGTGTCCCTTCAACCAGTTGGCGGCATTTTTCTTCCTGGTGGGGTATAGCTCTTCTTTCGGGTATAAAAGGCACGATAGCGATATCAAATACGGCGGTTTTCTCTGCATAGTTGCTAATTTTTTTCTGATTGATAATCATATATTATTTGCATTTCCACAGACAAATTGATGTTCCTCCGTGTCAATCAGGTTGCAAGTGCTACACAAAGGGGAATCAGCCAGATGAATGGAATGTAGTCTGGAGTTCGTTGGAAATTTTCTATTCACAAAATACTACCACAATGACCGCACTTTTGTTGGTAAATGCGGGTGGTGTATATTCTTCCAGATATCATGCCAAGAGTGACCGACGTACTTTTGCTCTATGATGTTCTTGGTCTAAAAGCTCATTAAGTTTTGGTATATTTTCTTGACTTTGATGACATCTTTCTCAGGTGTTCCCAGTCTAATGTAACTATATTCTACGAAGAAATGTTTTAGGTGGTAAAGTTCATTTGGGATGTGGTGAACGTCTATTGGGCCATCCTGGCTGTCCGGCGCTATTTCATTTAACAGAAATGCCGCAACACTGTCGACTGACCGCTTCCACAGTTTATATGTTTTACAGACGTACAGTGCTTGTACACGTCTGTGAGATTCAATCCTCCGTTGTCACTCGGTAGAGTCAACGTTTGGTACTTGATTTTGAAGATGTGGCCGCGGCTGACGAAGTGGCCAAAAGCAGCCAAAATCCTGTTCGCCACTTCCTTAGGCATGGTCAGGGCTTGCGCCACGTAATTTAATTTAGAGGATAAATAGATGTTGACGAGAGCCACTCTTTGTATCTCATCAAGAGTACGGAGATTGTGCTGACGTGTACAAGCACGGATGGTGTTGAGGATTCTTCTGTAATTAACTGCGACGGTCTGTCGAATGTTCCTTGTATACTTCACCCCGAGACATGTCATGGTGACAATTTCCTTTATTGGTCCATGAATGGGAACTCCTAATCCGCTTCCAATATTCATTATGCCAGACTTATTTCTATTCAGTTTCGCACCAGATACTTGTTCATATTTATTTATTATGTCGAGTGCTTTCTCTATGTCGTCGTTGTCTTTGACAATAAATGCAACGTCATCGGCATATGCCCTGCAGACAATCCTACGGCCGCGTGTAGTGAATCCTTGTAGGTTGTGGCACAGACGAAAAAGTAATGGCTCGATTACTATTGCAAAGAGTGACATAGAGATCAGGCACCCTTGTCGCACCGAACTTTTCATTACAATGGACCTACTGGACTGCTGTGGCCGTGCGGTTCTAGGCGCTACAGTCTGGAACCGAGCGACCGCTACGGTCGCAGGTTCGAATCCTGCCTCGGGCATGGATGTGTGTGATGTCCTTAGGTTGGTTAGGTTTAATTAGTTCTAAGTTCTAGGCGACTGATGACCTCAGTGCTTGGAGCCATTTGAACCTACTGGACTGACCGTTTACCAGAATTGTCTTCTACAGAAGATTTGTAATAATGTTGATCAAACCTTGCAGAAAGTTCATGGTACGCATGATGTGAAAAAGGTGAGCATTATCGACTCTGTCGAACGCTTTCTCAAAGTCCAATGATACGATGGCGCACTTTATTTTACAGGCTGCGGCAATGGAAATACACTCCTGGAAATTGAAATAAGAACACCGTGAATCCATTGTCCCAGGAAGGGGAAACTTTATTGACACATTCCTGGGGTCAGATACATCACATGATCACACTGACAGAACCACAGGCACATAGACACAGGCAACAGAGCATGCACAATGTCGGCACTAGTACAGTGTATATCCACCTTTCGCAGCAATGCAGGCTGCTATTCTCCCATGGAGACGATCGTAGAGATGCTGGATGTAGTCCTGTGGAACGGCTTGCCATGCCATTTCCATCTGGCGCCTCAGTTGGACCAGCGTTCGTGCTGGACGTGCAGACCGCGTGAGACGACGCTTCATCCAGTCCCAAACATGCTCAATGGGGGACAGATCCGGAGATCTTGCTGGCCGGGGCAGTTGACTTACACCTTCTAGAGCACGTTGGGTGGCACGGGATACATGCGGACGTGCATTGTCCTGTTGGAACAGCAAGTTCCCTTGCCGGTCTAGGAATGGTAGAACGATGGGTTCGATGACGGTTTGGATGTACCGTGCACTATTCAGTGTCCCCTCGACGATCACCGTGGTGTACGGCCAGTGTAGGAGATCGTTCCCCACACTATGATGCCGGGTGTTGGCCCTGTGTGCCTCGGTCGTATGCAGTCCTGATTGTGGCGCTCACCTGCACGGCACCAAACACGCATACGACCATCATTGGCACCAAGGCAGAAGCGACTCTCATCGCTGAAGACGACACGTCTCCATTCGTCCCTCCATTCACGCCTGTCGCGACACCACTGGAGGCGGGCTGCACGATGTTGAGGCGTGAGCGGAAGACGGCCTAACGGTGTGCGGGACCGTAGCCCAGCTTCATGGAGACGGTTGCGAATGGTCCTCGCCGATACCCCAGGAGCAACAGTGTCCCTAATTTGCTGGGAAGTGGCGGCGCGGTCCCCTACGGCACTGCGTAGGATCCTACGGTCTTGGCGTGCATCCGTGCGTCGCTGCGGTCCGGTCCCAGGTCGACGGGCACGTGCACCTTCCGCCGACCATTGACGACAACATCGATGTACTGTGGAGACCTCACGCCCCACGTGTTGAGCAATTCGGCGGTACGTCCACCCGGCCTCCCGCATGCCCACTATACGCCCTCACTCAAAGTCCGTCAACTGCACATACGGTTCACGTCCACGCTGTCGCGGCATGCTACCAGTGTTAGAGACTGCAATGGAGCTCCGTATGCCACGGCAAACTGGCTGACACTGACGGCGGCGGTGCACAAATGCTGCGCAGCTAGCGCCATTCGACGGCCAACACCGGGGTTCCTGGTGTGTCCGCTGTGCCGTGCGTGTGATCATTGCTTGTACAGCCCTCTCGCAGTGTCTGGAGCAAGTATGGTGGGTCTGACACACCGGTGTCAATGTGTTCTTTTTTCCATTTCCAGGAGTGTAATATCTCTGTAATCGCACAGTGTTTGGTAAATGGATCTGTCTTTTCCTACGCTCGACTGATATGATCCAGTAACTGTGTTCAATACTGATTTTAATCTTTCATTTATGATGCGGGCAAATATTTTATAGTCAGAATTTAGGAGAGTGATAGGCCTAAAATTTGTTACAGAGATTCCTGCAGGATGTTTCGGGATTAGAACTATGGTTCCTTCTAGGAAGTCGTGTGGGACGCCATTGGCGTGATTCATTAGTTCGTTACAGATACACGCTAATTTGAGAATCAACTGCCTTCTGAACATTTGATAAAACTCCGCCGGGATTCCGTCAGGCCCAGGAGACTTATTTTTCGGGTTTCGTGTTATAGCGTCTGCGACTTCTTCTTCGGTAATTTCATTTAACAAGTTGTTTGCTTTTACCGAGTCGAGCCTGCGTGTGAATCCCGTCATGAAGTCATTGCCCGCCGGGATATCCATTGTCGTATTGCCTAATAACTCTGTGAAGTACTTGTGAATTTCGTTCTTGATGTCACTTTGCTGCGTCAGTAATCTGCCGTCAGAAGATCTTAGTTCGGTTATTATTTTCCTAAATTGCCCCTTCCTCACCTTGATCACATGATATATAGATGTTTGTTCTCCTTTTATGGCATCGTGAAGTCCTGCTCTTACTTGATGACCTTCCAGCTGTTTCCGTTTCAGTCTGTGAAGTTTAGCCTTAATCCGTTTTATTTCCATGTAGTTGGCGATTACGGACATATCAGATTGGTACAGGTCACGAAGGACTTGGAAGGAATATTCTATCGTCCGTATTTGCCAAACATTTTTCTCGCGGGAGTAATTCATCAGCGATTTTCTTATCGCGGGTTTCACACATTTAATCCACCATGCCAGTGCCGAGGTATATGAAGTGAATTTGTTCTCGCACGCGTTCCATACGTTATTGAATATTTCATGGTATTCAGGGTCTTTTAGGTGTTCTACGTTCAACTTCCACAAGGCTCGTCCCCTGTACGTTTCTTGCCGTTTTAGGTTCATGGTACGTATGTATGCAGCGTGATCCGAAAAGATAGTGGGCCATAACTCTGTCTTGAGGACGTGCGGTTCCAGGTCGACTGTTACATAGATCCTGTCGATGCGACTAGCGGAATGATTCTTAATATGAGTGAAACCCGGCAATGCAACGTTCTTGAGCTTCCAAGTGTCAATTAAGCGGAGTTCTGTAATTACGACTCCGAGTTCTGCACAGTTATTAAAATGCGGCGTCTGGTCTTTTGGAGACAGCACACAGTTGTAGTCACCTCCAAAAATGATATGCTCGTAGCGGACACTCAAAAGGGGAACTACGAGTATATCATCTTGATAAAATTCAGCTCTTCGCCTCCTGTTCCCGGTACCAGGTGGTGCATAGATATTTATAAAACGCGTATTGTGAATGGTGACAGCTAGACCTCTGGCGTTTGCCAGTTTCTCGAGATCTTTGATGATGATTCCTTCTTTGGCGAGTATCGCCGTTCCGAGGTCACGGTCGCTCCCTGGATTTACGACTGCATTGTTACCTGTGATGGCATCCAGTCTAATATCTGTTACTTCTTGTAACATTGTAAGATCAATATCGGCGGCATAGAGCGTATCTTGCAAGTTCTTAAGGTTTAATTCGCTTCGGATCTTGTTTAGATTCAAAGTCCCGATTCTATAAGCTTGTAATGGATTCGTGATTAATTAAGTAATTATACAAGTCGTTATAGCCCACCGTCGACGAAGCCTAAGGTTTTCCATGTAGTGGCCGAGACGATGTCTCGTACCTCATTTGCTTGTCTTTCTGCACTGGAATCTTTCCTCCTCGTAGGTGTGACACTTCCTTCATTTCCTCATCTGCGGGAAATTCTTCAATGTCATCTGCCCAGTTTTTCGTATCACTGCATTGAGACAACTCTATCTCTGGCCCACGTTGAGATGGAGTCCTGTTCTTCGTTTCCTTACTTGTGGACCGTTTCGTTTCGCCATCCTGTTGTGCCTGCGTTTTCACTTTTCGAAACTCGTCCTTTCCCGCTGTGTGCGGAATCTGTGGGTCTACGTCAAAATTGACAGATGTCATACCACTGATTTTGCGACCGATTTGTTGTGCCATTTCACGAACTTATTGTACCTTTTGAGGAGCGTCAGGTGGAGCTATAGTCCGTTTTTTATGCTTTTTGGGAAGAGATCCAGATTTCTGTCGCTCTTCAGTCTCCGAAGCCGTGCTGGGATCTTGTGCAGCATCCTCGTTCTCGTATCGCTGTACATCTTGCTCAATAGTTCCGTCATTTTTGGAAAGACATCCTGCTTCTGTGATGGGCGCCGCTTCAGGCGACGGAACGACAGTCGTTACTTCAGTAGAGCTAGTGGTCACTGACAAGCTTTGGTCGTCATCTTTTCTGTCGCTACTGCTCTTCAAAGCGAAACTCGATGTCGTAGCAGTGTGGCCACGGGTGGCCGTAGCATATGTCACTGGTAAGGTCGTCATCGTCATGGGAGGGACTGCTTCCCCCGCCGGTACCTGCGTGACTCTCCTCTGTATACATTCAGAACGTACATGTCCAGTCTGTCCACAGCCAGAGCAAGTACATGGCTGTCCATCATACATCACAATAACTCTATAACCGCATACGTAAACATACGAGGGAATATGCTGCTGAAGATCTATTTTTATTTGCCTGACACCATTTAAAACTGGAAACGTTTGAAAGGTGGTCCACTTTTCCGCAACATTACTAATGACCTTCCCGTATGCTCTGAGGACGCACTTAATTTGTTCCGTAGTTATTTCAAAGGGAAGTTCAAAAATCCGGATCGTTCTTATCCCGAAACCTGCATGATCTACTTTGACATCACCGACGTTTCCATCACAGTGATTAAATTTAAAAGATCCTCCACATCCTTCAATAATCTTATCACAGCATTTAGCATTCACCATCTTTACATAAACTGCGCTACTCACAATCGATAAGTGGATCCCAATTATATCAGTGGAACTGAGCTTTACTAAATCGCGCCAGAACTGTTCTACTTCGAATGCTTTAGGTCGTGCAAAGCGATCATCGAACGTGAACTTCAAAGTATCTTTCCGAAGCGGTTGCGTCATATTCATGTTCGATTCATTTTCAATTATACAATTGACGTGTAAGCCGCAAGAGCGCCCACTTACTTGTCAGCACGCGGACGGCCGCAGCGAGCACGTAGACAAGGCCCGTCCGCACGACTTGGCGCTGCTCAGGGATGCGTTGATACCGCAAAAAAACACACGGCAACACTAATTTGTAGGCGAACAGACACTAAATTATCTATATTTTTCAATATTTCTCGAGAACCACACGAAAACTGATGGTTGTTGACGTTGCTAACCAGAGATACTGACCACTCAGCTAGCGGGGGCGGACATTGTTTCGATGACACTATGAGACTATGAATTGGCTGCATTTTCATGCACAAAATAATAATTACAAATCTCAGGGTCGATCCGAGTGGGCATGAACACGATTCAGTTACCAGGGGGAATTGGGGGGGGGGGAGGGAGGGAGGGGTACGATGAAAAATCTCACCATTCTTCATGGTCATTTGTCGTGTGGTGATGACGGCAGCAGATGCTGTGTCGGGATGGCGAATTGCCTCGGAGCTGTGTGGTGGCGAGTCCGCTGCTGTCCTCGGTGGTCCGCGGCTGTGCACCGAGGACCTGGAGCAGTCTCCACGTTGACAGGTCGCCGTGGGTTAGGTGGGCGAATCTGCGATATCGCCATGTCGGGAGGGAGATGTAAGCGAAGACTGGAAGAGCCCCCACGTCCGCTTGATCACCCAACATCTCACCGATTGTCTTCTCACTCCTCTCTTCCATCTCTCGACTCGTCGAATTTTTCCTCCTCTCGACGTTGTCGTTCGTGGACTTCATTTCCAATGCCGCAGTGACTGACCCCCGTTTCCTGACCGTACCTCCCAGTGCACGGTGGCAATTTTCTAGCTGGTGTGTGACTCGACCATTGGTGTCTTTCCCAGCCGATTAGTGTTGCCGAGCGGTTCTAGACGCTTTAGTCCGGAACCGCCCGACTGCTACAGTCGGCCGCGCTGGTTTAGCCGAGCGGTCTACGGCGCTGCAGTCATGGACTGTGTGGCTGGTCCCGGCGGAGGTTCAAGTCCTCCCTCGGGCATGGGTGTGTGTGTGTTTGTCCTTAGGATAATTTAGGTTAAGTAGTGTGTAAGCTTAGAGACTGATGACCTTAGCTGTGAAGTCCCATAAGATTTCACACACATTTGAACATTTTCTTTTTGCTACAGTCGCAGGTTCGAATCCTGCCTCAGGCATGAATGTGTGTGATGCCCTTAGGTTAGTTAGATTTAAGTAGTTCTAAGTTCTAGGGGACTCATGACCTCAAATGTCACGTCCCATAATGCTCGGAGCCATTTGAACCATTTTGTCTTTCCGAATTTTCACTGCCAGGGTTGGTAGCACGTGGTTCCGATGGCTTTTTGCATTCCGAAGTTGCTGTGAAAGCAACCGCGCAACAATTATTTGTAAAACAGCCCTTTCTGTGTGAGGCCTGGGCAATCTATTGTTTGCGGTTCGTCTAAGAATCTGCTGGCGTTCGTGATATATAAGCAACATTCTTACTGTTCAGCAAACTTTTTTTTTAAGCGCTCCTTCTGAAGTTCTTTAGTTTTACAAGCCTCTTTGTGCGAATCTTTGGCGAAATGTGTCTGCGTCCCCACCCAGTGCCTGTGGGGTGCTTGAGTTCATGACACATTCTAGCTTTCTAAGGCAAGTAAAACTGGCTGCTGCCAGCCAGAAGATCCACACGTCTTCGTATGTGCATTCTTGACGCTTTTGTGGCTATGCTCCGTCCCAGTGGCTGCAGGGCTCCATCAGTTTTCCGAACGCAACTCACTGTCTGCAAGGCTCTTCACACGGCATCCATTCTTAAGCGAGGCTATACTACCTGCCAGGCTACCTCCAGTGTATTTGCAGAATGCGTCTCTGGCGCTCACTATACGGGGTCCAACTTTCTCCTCGTGCTGGGCTATAGCACTGTGAGTCGGTGAAAGTTGCCACCAGTAGAGGTATCACAGCATGTAAGCTACCACTGCGGGCAAAATTTATTGAAGAACGTAATCGAGATGAAAACGGTTTAAACCCTTGTTCGGCCATCCTACTTCAGGTTTTCTGTGATTTCCCTAACTTGCTTAAGAAGAAAGCTGACATGGTCCTTTGGAAAGAGTACGGCGTGTGCTCCGTCCCTATTGACCTCGTTGTAGACGGGACGTTAAGCACTGATCTCCACCTCGTCCTGAAGAAAGTAGGTTGGTGCACTAGTTCGTGGCGATTTTGTTTGGTGTGTTGGGTGTGTTTTGGAAGCGTATTTATCAGTTCTCATTCTTTATTTGAGGTTCTAGTATTGTTCTTGCAATGGCATCTTGAACGTTGCATATTTGAAAGCTAGGATTAGTGGTAAAACTTCCCGGCAGATTAAAACTGTGTGCCGGACCGAGACTCGAACTCGGGACCTTTGCCTTTCGCTCTACCAACTGAGCTACCCAAGCACGACTCACGCCCCGTCCTCACAGCTTTACTTCTGCCAGTACCTCGTCTCCTACCTTCCAACCTTTACAGAAGCTCCTGCGAACCTTGCAGAACTAGCACTCCTGAAAGAAAGTAGCACTTGCCCGCGAAAGGCAAAGGTCCCGAGTTCGAGTCTCGGTCCGGCACACAGTTTTAATCTGCCAGGAAGTTTCATATCAGCGCACACTCCGCTGCAGAATGAAAATCTCATTCTAGGATTAGTGGTGTTTATAGAAAAATCATAAACGGAAATATGTCTAATATGTGTAACAATTTGTTCTCTTTGGGTTCAATAGAGGGATGAAAACAGTAGAGGATGCTCGAACAGTGACATGTATGGAGCGTGTGCTATCGAAGAAATCATGTAATAAGCTGTTTTCTAGCTTTACGTAGGACTGTTTTGACACTGTCAGTGCTTGCTCATTGTCCTAGCGATGGCTGAGGCAGACAAATCGTATGAAAGAGACGAAATTAGTTGCAGTTTCTGTGTGTAATGACCTTCCTGGACTAAAAACATACATTTGGTAGATAACACACCATAAGTGAAAATCCTTTAGAATATTGAATTGATATACCAAGAAAGTATCAAGTGAATTTAGCAGGCTAAATCTATGTCACTCTGAGAAGCAACTCAGCTATCACAGGGTTTCCAGGCATATTCTGCAATGTTGTGAAGTTCAAATCATCCTCGCACAAGGAGTGAGTATTGTTCCACAGCCAAAGGTCTTCTTGACCACGCCAGCAAGCCAAGAGTAAAGCTTGTGTCTCAAAGATGCATCATAAACAGCTGCCAAATTGGTGGATAGCTGAAATGCGACAGATGAGGTAAGCAGGTCTGTGTAATACAACTAAACACCATAAATTAAGAGCTGGGGAAATTAACCGGTTAGTCCTCCTCATGATAGCTGTCAGTATTTTAGTTTTGTTTTAGTATCTAAGTTATCAGAATTTTCATGTGAGGATTATCAAAGAGTAATTGTTAGAACAGACTGCTTAGTTAGTAGATTCATTATGTTAAACTACCACAATTCATTAACAGTGCTCACTGCCAACCACATTTTTACCTAAAGTTAATTTCTGGCGTTGAAAGAATTGCTCAAAAATGTGTGAACAGCATCAACATTTTTGTATCTCACATACAACACAACCCCGTCACCTTCTAGTTTCTCAGATATCTTGTCGATGGAGCTAGCCACCTGAGGCAACATCATGGGAAAAGGACTGAGGCTGCTGCTAGGGACTGACAGCAAAGCACAAGTTGCCTGTGTGGGAACACAGCTACAAGCAGCATGGGCAGCGTCGTGATTGTGGTGGCGATGGCAGCACCGGCACTGAAGATGTTGGCGGAGGTGGTTGTAGCGTGCTGTGCCCCCCTCAGTTCTCCAAGTAGTTGCTGGAGGCTGTGGGTCTAAGCCTTCAATGACCGGTGGCCCGTCGCCATGCAAGATGTCTTTGATTACGGCATCACTAGAGCTGTCAGACGGGTGGCGTTTTGTTTGCCCATCTTCTTGCAACGCCAGTGTATCCCCCCCTCCCCCAGCCTTAAACTTCCCTCATGATCCTAGTTTATTTCTCTATTAGTTGATAAATCTCTCTAGCTGCACGTCTCCTCTCTCCCCCCTCCCCCTTTTGAAATTTTTTAGCGATAATGTCTGTGCACAATCGCCAAATGTGCTTGAAGAATTTGTTTAGTCCAGCAGAAAACAGTAGAATGCAGTCACTATGGCTACATGCCTCGGATCTCATGTCAGACCAAAACTCTGATACGAGAATTGTGGCAGTCAGAGTTTAGGTGATGTAGCACAACCTGGAGACCCTTTTCAAGACCCATTTTGGACCCGCACTAATCTCAGATGGTCTCCTTCCACTGACGACATACCGAGGGGCGAAGGTAACAGCCCCATGCTGAAGCATTTCCTTCAGTTGCCCATTTACAGTCTAATGAGTCAGCCAGCCCCCCCCCCCCCCCCCTCAGTATTTTGCTGACCTATATGAATGTGTGTGGGCACACTGCGACTCCCAGCCGTATGGCAGCTTTCGTCATACCACAACAAAAGGGAAATGTGCCGAGTGTGGTTAGGCAGGTAGTGGTATAGACTAGCAGGTAGCAATGCGCTGGTAGGACACTCCTGGGTTACGGACCCCACTGCTATAAAATTGCTCACACAGAGGCAAACACGTTGGAGCCGATCCACTTGGAAGGGGGAAGTTAGCGAACTTGTTTGTCTGTGAATGGGTGACTTAAAGCTGCTACCGGCTAGCCCCAATTGTCACTGCACACTCCACCCTTCTAACACAGTGAAAGCTGTCACCCGACTGGGCACAGGTAGGGTCTGCCACACAGTCGCAGGGTGCTCCCACGCAGACTTGGGGGTTGGCGACCAGCTCAGCAGGTCTGCCTGTGAATGGACGGCTTAAGGGAACACTTCATCTGGGCGGCTGTTAACACCACCCCTCGCCCTGCTGTCGGTGACAGGAGACCACCTGTGGCTGACATGGATTTGAAATGGGTCCTGAAGATGGTCGCCAAGTTGCATTCCTTCGTCGGCCAGAGTGGCCGAGCGGTTCTAGGCGCTACAGTCTGGAACCGAGCTACCGCTACGGTCGCAGGTTCGAATCCTGCCTCGGGCATGGATGTGTGTGATGTCCTTAGGTTAGTTAGGTTTAAGTAGTTCTAAGTTCTAGGGACTGATGACCAGATAAGTTAAGTCTCATAGTGCTCAGAGCCATTTTTCTGCATTCCTTCATTAAACTAACTGCCACAGCTCTCGTATCCCAAGCGGCCTGAATGAGAAGAGGTTGCTCCGGCTTGCGACGAGATAAATATTGATAGGCCGTCGGGATCTCATATTCTATCCCGTATCAGATTGTGGGGAGGCATAGAATACGACCTTACTTGCAGGGAGCCACTGATTTGAATGGACACTGCTGAAAGGTGTTAGTAATCGCAAAACTAATAGAAGATTAGAAGGTACTCTTAACAGAGGGCAGCATGCAATGACAAAAAAAAAAAATCATTTCCAGAACTACCTATAGAAGGAGCACTGACCTGTAACTACACAAGCTTAAACTGAGAACAGTTTAGAGAGAGAATACTGAACCATGAAAACTAGGTTTAACCAACAAAAGGGGGATGGCAGATTTCGATGAACCTTACCACACTGCTGCTCTTCTGTAGTGAAGCGAAATACTCGCGGTCACCAGACGACCGAAACGGCGATCGAGTCCGAGCGTCATTACTAGATTGTGCCCTAAGTAGAGGACCTATAAACTTTTTGTCCGAAAGGTTTCCTAACCTGGTGCATCCTCAGCCGTTGGAACGGTGACCCTTCAAGACCAAGAAGACACTCTATTTAAGCTTTAATATTTTAATGGCTGTCACCAAACTGAAAAATATTAATTCCTCTCAAAATGATGGTAGCCACAATCTGGTTATCTGCTTTAACCGAGTTTCGAATTCGAACAGTTCGTCCACCCTCTCCTTCAGCATGACAATGCCAGACCACACACGACTGCTGCAACATCTTCAACAATCCGACGCCTTGGCTTCACTGTCATCGATCACCCTCCACACAGCCCCGACTTCGTCTCATCTGCTTTTCACCTGTTTCCTGAGCAGAACACCTTTGAGGACTTCACTTTGGTAGTGAGGTTGTGGCTCTATCAACAAAGTCAAACATTCCACAATGACGGTATCCACAAACTAGTGTCTCGTTGGGAGAAATGAGTTCGTCTTCAGGGTGTTGACAATGCAATGAAATGCAGCAACTACAGCCGAACTGTTAAGATGCCGAGAGAGGGTGGATGTATTAAGAAGGTACTTCTTTTAGTGATTAATTATCATGATGATGATGATGAGCCTTCTTGATGCTGTTTTTACAGGGACCAGAAATACGTCCATTTCATGGGAGTTTCCGGATTGTCCTCAGAACCTCGTATAGTGGTTTTACTGGAAATGTGAGTGAACCTCTTAGCTCTGAACCAGGGCTGGCCGCGGTGGTCTAGCGGTTCTAGGCGAGCAGTCCGGAACCGCGCGACTGCTACGGTCGCAGGTTCGAATCCTGCCTCGGGCATGGATGTGTGTGATGTCCTTCGGTTAGTTAGTTCTGGGGGACTGATGACCACAGATGTTAAGTCCCATAGTGCTCAGAGCCATTTGAACCATTTTTTGAACCAGGAACCAACTACCTCCAACACGTTATGCGCTGTGTTATCTTTTTCGCGGCCTGAAAAGCAAAAATCATGAGTCCACCTTCGGCAAACCAAACAGCACAGCTTCACTGCTGAGTGCTTTGATAGATGGGCTTACGTTTATCTGTCTTATCTAAGATTAGTCACGAGTACCGTTCGACTTTCTCCTCGGCGCTGTTCGCTCTCAAGTAAGCACTGAAATGTTAAATGGGTTATCGTTAGACCGAGCTACCTCCCTTTCAACATTAACGGGGTTTGTTTAGCGTATACAAATAGCTCACTTCACGCTTTGAATGTTACCCACTCCCGAGGGCATCACGAAGCGCCGCTGTCGTCAAACAAAGGGAAGAGGAGGGGGGGGGGGGTCTTTGCTTGGATGAACGGGGTTCAGATCCCTGTTTGGTCGTCAGTTTATTTTTCTAAATTACGGCAGAACGATTCTTTTTCACGCGTGGTACCTCAAGTTATGTCTTCTAGATAGTAATGTGTAGTTTCTATACCAGAAAGGACTAACAGCGGATGTTGAACATATATTAGGAACGGCGGCGCGAATGGTAACAGCTTTGTTTGATCCGTGGGGCAGTGTCAGGCGAATGCTGAAACAACTGAACTGGCAGAAGCCTGAAGAAAGACGCATAAAATCCCTGAAAAGCCTGCTTAGAAACTTTCACGAACCAGCTTCAAGTGATGAATCTAGGAATATACTACAATCCACAACGTATCACTGCTATAGGGACGGTAGGACAAGATTAGAATGAGAAATAACCCTAATAACTGGTCCAGTTGGAATTACCCTCAGGCATAAACTTCACAGTCGTCTGCAGGCTATAGATGTAAACGCAGACAATATCTGTGCACTAAAGATCGTCTTTTCGATCTTTTAGTTCTTTTGATTTCCGTGGTTCCATAGTAATTTGATATCAGAAATCCAGCATATGACTCAATTTATTTTTCCTTGAGCAACATGCACTTCAGTATCTTATCTCCAGAGGATAGTTAATTTATTTCAAAGCCGGTATCTTTATGCCTTCTTGTGACACCTGTTCATACAATTAGCCTCAATACTATTTATACTAGAGAGATATAATATTTGGATTTCATATCTGAATTCCGCTAAAGTCTGTGACAAACTTTTGCTGTGAGGATGTGCAAAGTCACATGCCTGTGTATAATGTTAGGTGGAACTTTATGTCCAGGAAATTGTGTTTAAATATTAAATATTGTTCTTAAGTAAGAAATACTTCACGTTGCCTTACATACATACTAATGAGACGAAACGTAATGACCACCGGCTACCGCGAGGCTAAATGCCGTCTGGTGATGATGTGGGCATGTGAAGTAGCAAGGAAAGAGTGTAAGCGGAACAGAGACGGACGGCAACCACGTATCGGTGATAGGTGCGGCAAGTAGAAGAGTCCACGGACATTGACAAAGGGCGGATTGTTATGGCCCAGTGCCTCGGAATGAGCACCTCGGAAGTGGAAAAACTGGTTGGCTGTTCGAATGCTAATGTCGTGAGCATCTAACAAGGGGACCCTTCATACTGTAAATCACAGATTTTGTTGCGCTTCGAATATGTTGTAGAGGCACTTGGTTTCTGAGAAAATCGATTTTTTGAATTTCATTGCCTGCTTTGTATACCTGTAACATGAGATTTTTCCAGGGAAGTCAGCGTAGCGTAGTGGTTAAGGTTAATGGCTACCACGCTGCTCGTGTACTTTTTTTTCAAAATCGACCGCTTTTTTCAATTTTATTTCAAAGAATATTAACAAACAGTGTAAGGTGTGCGAAATTGTAAATATATAATCAGGTATTAATGTTTTCTGTCATACAATATCACAAAATCTTATTTTTCATCGTCTACATGGCTTGATGTGCCAGAACAATATTGTGGGTGATACTTATCATAGAAACAACCGAAGCACAAATTTTCGCAGCACCACGCGCATTTTATGAAAGCAACCGTCTTGCAGGCGCACGGTTTCATCATGAGCGGTAGCAGGAAACACAATTCTTTTGCATTCAAAAAGATTTCTCTTTCAACCGCCAATTTCGATGCGAAGCTTGCGTTTCGAATCATGTTTTCAAAATTATGTGCCCTGAATTGATGTAGGATTAGCGAATGTAATTTTATCGAATCTTCCGTAGAAGCGATCTCCCAATTATCTTCCATCAAGTCGGGACGATTCTGAATAATTCTCGTGAAAATTTTCGCCTGTCCTTAAAAATAAACATCGCAGGGCTGGCAATAAGGAGTGCACTTTGGTGGGACCACTTTTAAGGTGCGGGTGCTCGCCTTCCTTTTATCAGAGAATATCGTATAAAGTTGAATCGGTTTGCCCTCCCTACGAATCGATAATGTACAAAAAAATGTTGTGTCCCACGTACGGAAGAATTACAGAACGCAAAACTTCTTCGTATACCAGTTTCGTGAACTTCCCGCATTTCGTGCAGGACACGACTACGTTTCTGTATTTCCCAGTTAATTCGTCTACTCGTTTTTGAACGTTAAGATCAAATTTTCGGGACGGTCTTGCATACATAAAAAAATATGGGAAGTGGATTCGAACACAGTGCCTCCAACGCGGTAGCCGTGCACCTCAAGCACTGCGCTACACTGACTTCCTCGGGTTGCGTGTAATGTTACGGGTATACAAAGCACGCAAAGATCTTCAAAATCAATTACCTCAAAAACCAAGGCCCGTCACTAAAAAACATATTTGAAGCGCATCAAAATCTGTGATTTATATTATGGAGGGTCCCATTTTAAGTAAATTTGCTGAAGGAGAAGTGGGCGACAAGGTGTTGGGATGTTCATGTTTCATCACAGAACGTGGAGGTCGGAGGCTTGCCCGCTCTCTGAAAAGTCTAGGTGACGATGGGCCATATCTGAAGACAGAATGTAATGCTGGCGCAGGTCAAGCGTTTCGGAGCGCACCATTCAGTGCACACTATTGAACCTGGGGCTCTCGGCAGAGAAATCCTACATGTCTCCACGTTGGTTCACGACATCGTCAATTACGATTAGTGGGTTAGGTTAGTGTTGTTTTAACGTCCCGTCGACAACGAGGTCATTAGAGACGGAGCGCAAGCTCGTGTTAGGGAAGGACGGGGAAGGAAATCGGCCGTGCCCTTTGAAAGGAACCCCTGAGGTGGTAGTAATCGAAGGCACCTTGACAGCTGTAGACTATGAGAACGTTACTGCGGAGCAAGTGTATCCCTCCATGCATGATGTTTTCCGTGACGGCAATGGCATCTTCCAGCCAGACAACAGTTCGTGTCACTAGATGAGAGCAGTGGTTTGGCAGTCGGAAGAGCATAACAGTGAACTCCCGTTGATGCTTGATCTGAACCCGATGGAAAACATCTGGGACGCTATAGCGTGACAGCTTTTCGTCCGCAAGCCACTAGCCCGTAATTTAGGGGAATTACGTGACCTGAGTGCAGACATCTTGTGTCACATACTTCTAGAAACCTACCAAGGCTCTCTCGAACCCATGCCACGCCGAATGGCTGCCGTATTGCGTTCCTAAGGTGGACCATGTAACGTCCTTCGGATCTTCGGTCTTGGCTAACACTCAGCGGCAGAGCAATGAGATTGTTATTTCTTATGTATCGGTATCGACGTTACAAACAGAACATTGATGAACTGAACTCGCGACTTGTGCGAGATATTTACTTCACCAAATCTCGTAATTAAATCGTTTATAATCGATGGTTTATCAATTGCTATTTAAATATTAATGATAAGTTCAAATTAGTTCCACCGACACCAAATTCCCTATAGACTGGTTGTAATCTCAAATCTATAATCAGTCGTAACAGAGTTATTAATTACTAACGTCAAGGAGTTTCTATATAAGCGCCGAGCGCTTCAGTCAAATAATATCGCAGCACGTTATCTCTATAAATAATATTGTAAAACTTGAATGATAAATGCGTGAATTGACACGATATGCTGGTTTATTACACAATATTAGACACTTCCTACCAGAGCCCTGAGGAAGTAGTTTTCCCAGGTGTTGGGGGGAATTATAAATTATATGCTTCGTAACTATCGCCAAGTTCCATAGTCCATTAGTTGTTACGAATGAAATTGTCTATGAGTGTTCACTTCCTAAATAGTGTTAACTCCAGGTTATCTAATTAAAAGTCACTTCTGTCTAATATATGCCTCTATCTGAATTCTAAATAACGCAATATTTGAAGCCAAAGTATCGTTTCACTGCGTCATAGTAGATCGCAATAATCAATTCTGAAAAAACAATCTAACTGCGCCTACATATACGAGCATTCAAAAGTGTGACCTGCTTCGGCCAACTCTCGTAACGCAGTGACAATGGATTGAATTATCCTTAGCCATTACTCACGAATCTCAAAGAGTACTCACACGCAGTATTCTTTGGGAACGTTGGTACTGCTTTGCGAATTTTAATTATAATGATTTTGCGATTTACTATGATTTTGAATTTTGAGTTTGATTTTACTGGAATCCTATCTTTCTTTCGTATGTTAATAAATTACTAAGTATTAGATTCCTGATTCAGTTACTGGTTAATATCCAAATAATAATGTTAGCTGCAAATTTGTTTGCTTGTTCATTTTTCATGGACTTTGGAACTTGTTTTGAGGAAATCTTTGGGAATTTTGGAGCTAATTTTTGATTTTCATTTCTCGTCCGCAGAAGTGGCATTACAACCACTGCGGCCATTGGCAAATGATCATGATGTTTTGGCTCAGCAGCGTGTAGCTGATGCTATCGACAGTGCTACGGGAAGCATCTCATTCCAAGGCTTACATGCCGTGATCAGAACAGTGTTCTGTGTAGTTATGAGTGCGTTACGTAGCAGCCAAGTAACGCCGAATGTGGGCAGATTGTTGGTGCTCCTATCCTGGGTGCTTCCCATAACCAAGGTAGCGAAGTGCCTCACATTTCAAGAGGCACCGCGTCGACAATTTATACTGCATACAATGAAAGAGAAAAACATTATCCGCCAAGTGACAAAACGTACGAAAATGTGTGCTGAATTATCTTGACATACGGTCGCTGAAAAGTATTGTGACGAAAAATAAGAAGACGATAGCTGTGAACTCCCGAAACCTTTCAGTACCAAAACAGCATGAAGGGAGCTCCATAAGCAGGGAAATGCAGTAACGCGAACTGGAATTCCAAAACCACTTATCAGTAATGCAAATGCTCCTAACAGAAAAACGAAGTTCTGTGAAGCAATGGAAAAATATCGTTTGGTCTGATGAGTCTTGTTTCACGCTGTTTCCAACTTCTGGCCGAGTTTACGTCCCGAGAGTGAAACATGGCGGGGTTTTCGGTGGTGATTTGGGCAGCCATATGGTGCTATTACATGGGCTTCAAGGTTACTCTGCAAGGTGGCATTACTGCCAGGATTATAGGATCAGTTTGGCTGACTAGCTCCATCCCAAGATATGACGATTCTTCCCCACTCGAAATGCATTTTTCCAAGACTTCAGAGCCACTGTTCACACAGGTCGCATAGTTTGTCAGCACGAATATGAAGCGTCGTATCTGTCCTGCCCACCTCAGTTACCACATCTCAGTATTAATATTATTGAGCCTCTGCCAGTGCTTTGCAGGAATAATGGTATAAGATTCCTTTGAAAACCGCATAGGGCCTGTATTGATCCTTCCGGAAGCACTGGAAGCTGTTTTGAATGACAACGGCTTTCCTGCACCGCATTATGCCCGGTAATAAGTTGTGCTTTTGCTGTTTTTATTTACCCTCTGTATAATATCACAAAAATATTTATAGTTTAAGTTCTTTGTTATATGCCTCTCTTACACTTTGTGTAAAGTGTATTGACAATTACCCTTTCGAGGAGGCAATCTGTGTCTGCACTGACACAGGAAAACGTGTCAACTAACGTAGAACCGCAGAAACAAATGAACACGTCAACAAATTATACAGAGAGCAGTCGTAGTTGCAATAAAGATGGATTTATTTATTCTTCATTTTCGACGCGTTGCGCCTATATTGAAAGGCGTCTTGAGACAATCGAACTATTGCTAAATAATCATCTCATGAAACGAAGAATCTAACGCATAAAATTACAACCAGGAAAGAATGGGCCAAGTTCGTTCTTTACATGCACAAACCAAATGTGAAAACTGTCAAAGCATCAATAACAGTTGCATTTTCCAAATCGATACGATTGGAGACATATATTGTGGACACGATGCCAGTTTAGACATCTGGAAGATTTATGGTTGAGTGGACTAAATTCGCAGTTGCTTCCGTGCGCCTGCGCTTACCGATGATTGTTTATGCTGTTGACAGGATCTGCGTTTTTAAAAAGGCACTTTTGATCTTACCGTATGAGACTGCTCCTTTATTACCATTACTGAACCTGTCTTGTGCTACCACATTACTGTAAACTTTCACAGGGTACAACCTGCGACCGTCGGCTTCGTACTGTATTTTAACGTAACACATGCACTTGCCCCCTTCTTTACTGAGTGTAATTTTATGCGTTTGACTCCTCATTTCATGAGATGATTATTTACCCATAGATCGATTGTCTGAAGATGCCTTTCAATACAGACGAAACGCGTCGCGAATGAAGTAACAAAAGCATCTTTATTGCAACCACGATTGAATTCTCTCAGGCCGGCCGGTGTGACCGAGCGATTCTAGGCGCTTCAGTCTGGAACCGCGCTACCGCTACGGTCGCAGGTTCGAATCCTGCCTCAGACATGGATGTGCGTGATGTCCTTAGGTTAGTTAGGTTTAAGTAGTTGTGGTTCTAGGGGACTGATGACCACAGAATTTAAGTCCCATAGTGCTCAGAGCCATTTGAACCAACTCTGAGCCATTTGAACCATTTGAATTCTCTCAACAACATTAGAACGGTTGATGTACCAATGCCACAGAGTTTGAGAATGGAGTGGATTGACTTTCGTCAACAAATTCGTCATTCGTTTTGCATTATAAAAACAAATAGTGTGCTAAACTGTATAATACGTTTCAAAACTATTACACTAGACAAATGCAATGAGTTAAACGTAAAACATACACAAAACTTCAAGGTGTTGCACGGACAGTTTGGCAAATGTCTTTCTGTTTTCAACTGAGGCGAGTTTCGAACAGCATCGGAATAAAGTCATGAAAAAGCATTGCACCATTTAACACTTCAGATTACTGTGTCAGTAACATCTTCTCACAGAGCTGTTTATGACAAACTGCCTATTGGCTTCTGTCTCGGGTTCTTCGGCCGACGTTCATCTAATGATTTTTCTGACGTTTCGCCAGCACGAGTGGCTGGCATTGTCAAAGCTTCACCCTCCATTGCCGGTGGCGAACTGGAGCCGAGCTCGCGGCCGCAGACTATATGTACCTGGCGCCGACACGGAAGTTCTGGCTGTAGAGAAGCACTATCACACGCGCTTGTTTAGAGAAGCTGTAGAAATACAAAAACACGCGAACAGTTTCAACAAGAAAGAGGAAAGCCTTAAGGTAAACGGATCCTGGCTTCCCGTACTGCAGCGAACGACCGTCGCAGGTAGCAAGAGGAGAGCCGCACCGGAAATGACCGCGGAGAAGCCCTCGGACACTGGCGCGCCAGGTACATATAGTCTGCGGCCGCGAGCTCAGCTCCAGTTCGCCACCGGCAATGGAGGGTGAAGCTTTGACAATGCCAGCCACTCGTGCTGGCGAAACGTCAGAAAAATCATTAGATGAACGTCGGCCAAAGAACCCGAGACAGAAGCCAATAAGCAGTTTGTCAACAAGTGGCCACGAAAGCCTTCACAATTTTGTAGAGCTGTTTATACCTGAAAACGTATGAAACAGCGGTAGTGCGTCGACTGACCAATCCAGATTCTGTTGCTCGACGTTTGCATGGCAAATGGCGCTTCCCGTCTGTTCACGCTGTTAATCTCCTTTTTCCGATCACGCGTGGTTGTATTTATCAGCCTACTTGAACCCAGCTAGCAATCTAGTTCTGAAAATGCCCATCAGCTACATGAAGAGCCTGTACCTGGCGTAGAAACATGAACGTGGTGTGCAGTTATTGCTGGATGAATAATTGTTGGACAGATCTTTTCCCATCAAATCACTACCTCTGTTCAAATGAGTGTGAATTCCTAAGGCATCAAACTGCTGAGGTCATCGGTCCCTAGACTTACACACTACTTAAATTAACTTAAACCAATTTATCATAAGAGCAACACACGCACACACACACACACACACACACACACACACACACACAACCACCAATGCGTGAAGGAGAACTCGAATCTCCGGCGGAAGGGACCGCGCAATCCGTGACATGGCGCCTCAAACCACGCGGCCACTACCTCTGTTAGGCACATTGGCGTGCGAAACTTAAGCACGAAAGTAACTTCTGTATGATGTGTCACTGCCAGATAACACAGCGAGACATTTTTTCCATTAGATCAACATCTTTGATTGGTGGTAGAGTTAAATTTCAAACACGGTCTCGGGCCTGGTTCAGACATCGCTGAAGTGGTTTTGGTTCTACTCGCTAACTATTAGACAGATATTGTTTAGCTGTGAATCGGCAGAAGTCGGTCGACTTCGGACCGCTCATGTTGTGTATCCATCCGTTGCCAACCTCAGAGATCTAATCCACAGCCTCACATCTGTGGCCATTGCAAACTGATTGTTGAACCGTGTTGTGCTTTGTCGCACATTAACAAATCTATTGATGAATTACACAGCGGTTCCTGGATCATTACGGCCAGCGCCACATATTCTTTCCACTCGCCGGAACAGGGCAAGCGGTTACACTTGTAAAACATGTACCAGTGGAAAATGCTCGAAAATAATAAAGATCGTAATCACTGCAAATAATGAACCTGTAAAATTACAGGAGATACTATTGGGACAGCTGCCAATTTCGATCACAGAGAGATAAAAGCTCGAAAGTTAAATGTACAACTATTAACAATAATTAAAACTTACTCAGCTTTGGGTACTGCAAAAATAAATTGCCTAGATTTGTGGTAATTACAGTGACTATAATCCAATACCTTCCTTTAAAGTTACTTTTCATTTACTGCACAAGATAAAGAAATACACTGCTACACACATTTCTGGTAACGACCAACACACACTATCTGCCTTCAATGTGGCTAAAACTGCACTAACTTGTCGGGTGCTTCTGTCGCGGTATAAATAACACGAAAATAAGCATATTTCACAGCTAGATTACATAATTGGTATTATAATTAAAAATTACAAATCTTTGACAGTTTGAAGACGAGACGAGTTACTACAAAATGTGGCGACATAAGCAGAATGTAGGTAGTAAAACATTTTTGGATTGAAAATCAATGCAACACATTTTGTAAACAATTCATTTTGTAAACAATTAGCACAGACAAAAGTTAATTTATATTTTAAATACTTAGCAATTTTTCCTGCAACCATTCTGTTCAAATGTGTGTGAAATCTTATGGGACTTGACTGCTAAGGTCATCAGTCCCTAAGCTTACACACTACTTAACCTAAATTATCCTAAGGACAAACACACACACCCATGCCCGAGGGAGGACTCGAACCTCCGCCGGGACCAACCGCACAGTCTATGACTGTAGCGCGTTAGACCGCTCGGCTAATCCAGCGCGGCAACAACCATTCTCCCTGACACAATATTAATATTAACAAATTTATGAAGACACAATTTACCACTGCCTTGCCGCAGTGCTAACACTAGTTCCCGTCATATCACCGAAGTTAAGCGCTGTCGGGCTGTGCTAGCACTTGGATGGGTGACCATCCTGTCTGCCGAGCGCTGTTGGCAAGCGGGGTGCACTCAGTCCTTGTGAGGCAAACTGAAGAGCTACTTTATTGAGAAGTAGCGGCTCCGGTCTCGCAAACTGCCATACGGCCGGGAGAGCGGTGTGCTGACCAGATGCCACTCCATTTCCGCGTCCAGTGACGCCTGTGGGCTGAGAATGACACGGCGGCCGGTCGATACCGTTGGGCCTTCATTGCCTGTTCGGGAGAAGATTTTAGATTTTTAGGGGGTCAGATTGTATCTGCCTCTGTACTATAGACCCGTTTCATTACATACTTTACAGGGTGGAGTAAGAAAAATAATGTCAGTGAATGGTGCGAGCAGGAGAGTATAAATAAAAGAGTTGCTCCACTCTCTCTCGTTCAGCCAATGAGACAAACAGTGACGTACACAGAAACAAGCTTCAGCACTGTGAGAAGATTTCGCAAATTTTGCAAAGCAATCCTGGGGAATCATCCAGGGTTGCCACAAATTTCCCCAAGTGAAATTGCCTGATATTTCCTTGACTTCTAGAAAAGTTTTAGTATTTTTCCCTGACAAATTTTGAGATCTCAAGGGTAAGTATAGACATAAGTTGACAAAAAATGTAAGGACTTCCGTATTTCTTCCCTGTTCTGTTTTGTTTTAGGACGCAAAAACAACTAGGGCATACGCGCCCATTTTAAAACTATGAAACACGAAGACAAAGAGAAGAGTTAAAAAAGAGTACATGTCAAACCCCAACGACGGAAGAGAAGACAGACAAAAACAGGGACGTGGAGAAAGGTGTATAAAATACACAATAGAGAAATTGAGATGCAAAACTAAAAATTAAATGGCCTTCGCCATATTGCTACAACGGATCAAAAGTAAAACCCGGTTGACACCCCGTGCGTCGTTCGCTAAAACGGTCGATAACTCAAACGGCAAACTCAAACAGGAACGTACCCGTTCAAAAAAAGGGCATTCCGTCAGGAAATGGTGGACAGTTAAAAGTGGTGGGGGAGCGTCGCTTCACAAATAGCGATGGCTAAATAGGCAGTGTCCAATACGCAACCTAGTTTAAATGACCTCCTCATGGCGGGAGAGGCGAGAGGAGGTCATCCAAGCAGCTGGGAGAGGCTTCATAACCCGGAACTTATTCCCATGAAGGCAGGACCAGTGGAGATGCCAAAGTCGCACCACTTCTGACAGACGGCAACAAAGAGATCATCAGAGGGAGCGTAAGAAGTAGCGGGCTGAGGCGCCAGGACTTCAGCACTGGCAGCAGCGTGAGCAGCCTCGTTTCCTGTCAGACAGACGAGATCAGGAACCCACATCAACATCACAGTGGTTCCACCAAGAGTGAGCAAGTACAAGCTTTCCTGGACCCCTTGCACTTTCAAGATGCTACTCCGGACGGGTGTAAAACGAATGTGCGCAACGGAAAATACTGAACGCGAAAATCAAGATTTCGCCCTGTCTGACTACCTCCTGAATCAGATCTTAGGATCTCTTAATTGAGATATTATTTCCTCCTTCTTGCTCTTTAACATATAAATTACAACCTAAGCATAAATGAATGTAACTACTAAATGATAAAATGTTGTTTCTGCTTATACATTTAGTGTAGATTAAAAAACCCTTTATATTACAAGTGTTTATATTTCCTGACTAATATTTCTTATCAATTGCCCAAACCTGCCCCTTTTTATGGCTACGTGATGTAATATAAATAACGCGAAATGGCTGACATCATCTATGTACCAAACACTAGAAGACACTACTTTCAAAGATGATCTACAGTGGTGTGCAACCTCACTCGGAAATAAAACTTACATGACCACAGCTGTTTAGCCTTCTAGCCCTAATAAGCCGAAGCAGTTAGCAATATCACCGCATGTATTGCGTCCGGTGCGTCGGAATGATGGTTCTCGTACACGTATGTGACGATGGAAGAACTCCAGCCACAAAATAAATTCTTTCAAATACTAGGACAGCAGAAGGCGGTCCTCTGACTAGTATAATCTAATACTGTCTTCTCCTCTCTGTGTTCTACAGACAATAAACGCGAACTCCCAGGCACAAGGACGGAATTCAGATATCTCTACGTGAGTATAGACCGAAGTGCTGCATACTCAATCTCGACTCCCTACCCAGAGGCGAAGTCCAGAATCGTATAAGTTCGTAACAGTACAGTGCCTAACCGTTCTAACTATAGAATCTCCTGAGAGGAAACACAGCAAGCCCGTCTGTACCAACAAAAGCTGATACTGAGCGACTGTCAAACAAGGGCGCTCAAAAGGGAAGACACCATTCTCTCCACCACTGGCTTCCCAGCAAAGCTCGGCTCCCCTCCCTCGTAGCTGCAGAAGGCGAATCATATTCTCGAAACCACGGAATATTCTCCCTCTCTACAGATTCTTCCGAAAGCCGACCAACCATATTTTAGTCTTTTGTCGTCCAGCGCGGAAAGTTTGCGTGGAAATACCTAATTCCGTTAATTAGGAATTCATACAATGGTACGTTTCTCAGAGCAAAAATCCTCATAAATAACCCAGCCTGCGTGATTTCCGAAGTAACACTTCCTTGTCCCTCTCTGCTGCGTCCAAGATTTTCCGAGTTTCCGGTTATTCTTCCGGCCTAGCTACAATACTGGCCAGCCGCCACTCTATTGTGCTTCAATGCTCAGGGGCCCCGACCGACTGACTTCCGTCCTGTGTTTAGCAGGACCAATGCACCTGTGCAGGCTTTTCCACCCAGGGCTTGAGTTAAGCCTTCCTTTTCATTTCCACTAGCGTTCCAACTTCTGGTAGTATAGGCAGTCATTCATATTTACAAGGTGTACGTGACAGTGTCACTCTTCTTTAAATATTCAGATATATACGATGTACAATACATCAAATGATGGGTGGCCATGCATGGCAGACAAACGGCCTGGATGCCTGCTGAGGAGGAAGTCACGGTGGTAGGACAGCGGTAGTTCGGCAGCTTCTGCATACAGACTCTCAACTGGGCTAGTGTAAAAGATGCCAGTGGCCAAACAGATCCCACGATGATGGATAGTACTGAGACGGCGTAAGAGGAACGGATGTGCAGATGCGTAAACAAAGCACCCATAGTCTAGTTTCGAACGGACAAGGGACCAGTACAAGAAGTGGACGGTGGCTCGATCTGCACTCCAGGAAGTGCCATTGAGGACACGTAGGACATTGAAGGACTATGTACAGCAAGCTGCCAGATGAGAGGACCTAGAGAGTTTCCTATCGTGCAAGAGCACCAGGAATTTCGTAGTTTCAAAGAATGGAAGAGCTACAAGCCAAAGATGTAAAGATGGTGGGAGAAATCCATTGTGCCGCCAGAAGTTCATACAAATGGTTTTGTCACTGGAAAACGAAAATCATCGTCGATGCTCCGTGAGTAAAGACAATCGAGACATTCCTGAAGACGGCGCTCATCAGACAGGCCTATGAAGAACTGTAATAGTGGGCAAAATCGTCAACATAAAAGGGAGCCGGAGACGCCTGGTGGGCGACAGGCCATTATAGGGTTAATGGCGATAGCAAGGAAGACGACGCTCAGACAGAACCCCGAGGCACACCGTTTTCGTGGATAAAGGTGTCCAACAAGGCAGAACCCACACGTACTGTGAAACCTCAGTCTTTTAAAAATTATTCAAGGAAATGGGGAGGTGCCCACAGAAGACCCACATGTGGAGAGTATGGGGATACCAGTCCTTAGGTCTCTTAGGCTTTCTCCAAATCGAAAAATACGGCCGCAGTCGGGGCTTTCCGCAGAAAATCACTCATGACATGGGTGGACAAAGTGACAAGATGATCAACTACAGAACGGCGAGCTCAAAGTCCACATTGTTCAGTGGTTAGTAAATTGCGAGACTCTAGCCTCCATACTAGCCAGGCACAAATGATACATTCCATCACCTTGCAGAAACAGCTGGTGAGAGATATGGAGCAGTAGCTTCCTACCCGTGGTCTAGGGGTAGCGTCTTTGATTCATAATCAAAAACATCTTCGGTCACGGGTTCGATCCCCGCCACTGCCTAAATTTTGATAAATAATCAGCATTGGCGGCCGAAGACTTCCGGCATAAGAAGTCAGCCTCATTCTGCCAACGGCCTTGTCAAAGAGGGCGGAGGAGCGGATAGAGGTTCAGGGCACTCTCTTCTCCTAGGGGTGGGAAATTGCCCCTAAAGGCGGAAGAATCAGCAATGATCAACGACATGAACATGCAGAAGGCAATGGAAACCACTGCATTAAAGACACGTAACGTATATCCACAGGACATGTGGCCTGTAATTGAAGAAGTGTCATGATGATCTCTCCATTGGCAAAAGATTCCGGAATAGTCCTCCATTCGGATCTCCGGGAGGGGATTGCCAAGGGGGAGGTTACCATGAGAAAAAGATTGAATAATCAACGAAAGGATAACGTTCTACGAGTGGGGGCGAGGAATGTCAGAAGCTTGAACGTGGTAGGGAAACTAGAAAATCTGAAAAGGGAAATGCAAAGGCTCAATTTAGATATAGTAGGGGTCAGTGAAGTGAAGTGGAAGGAAGACAAGGATTTCTGCTCAGATGAGTATCGGGTAATATCAACAGCAGCAGAAAATGGTATAACAGGTGTAGGATTCGTTCTGAATAGGATGGTAGGGCAGAGGGTGTGTTACTGTGAACAGTTCAGTGACCGGGTTGTTTCAATCAGAATCAACAGCAGACCAACACCGACAACGATAGTTCAGGTATACATGCCGACGTCGCAAGCTGAAGATGAACAGATAGAGAAAGTGTATGAGGATATTGAAAGGGTAATGCAGTATGTAATGGGGGACGAAAATCTAATAGTCATGGGCGACTGGAATGCAGTTGTAGGGGAAGGAGTAGAAGAAAAGGTTACAGGAGAATATGGGCTTCGGACAAGGAATGAAAGAGGAGAAAGACTAATTGAGTTCTGTAACAAGTTTCAACTAGTAATAGCGAATACCCTGTTCAAGAATCACAAGAGGAGGAGGTATACTTGGAAAAGGCCGGGAGATACGGGAAGATTTCAATTAGATTACATCACGGTCAGACAGAGATTCCGAAATCAGATACTGGATTGTAAGGCGTACCCAGGAGGAGATATAGACTCAGATCACAATATAGTAGTGATGAAGAGTAGGCTGAAGTTCAAGATGTCAGGAAGAATCAATACGCAAAGAAGTGGGATACGGAAGTACTAAGGAATGACGAGATACGTTTGAAGTTCTCCAACGCTATAGATACAGCAATAAGGAATAGCGCAGTAGGCAGTACAGTTGAAGAGGAATGGACATCTCTATAAAGGGCCATCACAGAAGTTGGGAAGGAAAACATAGGTACAAAGAAGGTAGCTGCGAAGAAACCATGGGTAACAGAAGAAATACTTCAGTTGATTGAAGAAAGGAGGAAGTACAAACATGTCCCGGGAAAATCAGAAATACAGAAATACAAGTCGCTGAGGAATGAAATAAATAGGAAGTGCAGGGAAGCTAAGACGAAATGGCTGCAGGAAAAATGTGAAGACATCGAAAAAGATATGATTGTCGAAAGGACAGACTCAGCATACAGGAAAGTCAAAACAACCTTTCGTGACATTAAAAGCAACGATGGTAACATTAAGAGTGCAACGGGAATTCCACTGTTAAATGCAGAGGAGAGAGCAGATAGGTGGAAAGAATACATTGAAGTTCTACGCAGAATTGGAGAGGAAAGGAATATGTGGAAAACACTGATAAGGAGAAGGGACAGGATGATAGCACATCTGCTAAGACATGAGGGAATGACTTCAATGGTACTAGAGGGAGCTGTAAAGGGCAAAAACTGTAGAGGAAGACAGAGATTGGAATACGTCAAGCAAATAATTGAGGACGTAGGTTGCAAGTGCTACTCTGAGATGAAGAGGTTAGCACAGGAAAGGAATTCGTGGCGGGCCGCATCAAACCGGTCAGTAGACCGATGACAAAAAAAAAAAAAAAAAAAAAAAAAAAAAGCTAGAAGCAAGGTGTTTGTCCTTAATTGGCTTAAGTATAGTTATGACAGTGGCTTCACGTCAGCATCTGGGAAACTCGCCCCTTGCCCAGATGCGGTTGTATGTATTAAGCAGAAAGTGCTTGCCCGCAAGAGAAAGGTGCGCCAACATTTGAATGTAAAGCGCGTCTGGTCCTGGGGCGGAGGATCAGGGTGAAGTGAGAGGATAATCTAGCTCCATCATAGTAAAGGTGTCATTGTAACACTCACGATTCTGGGAAGAGAAGGGTATCCCCCGAGCGTCCTCCACTCGTTTCCAATAGAGGAAGGCGGGGTGATAGTGGGAAGAACTCAAAATGTCCGCAAAATGGCGGCCCAAGATGTTGGAGATAGCAATAGGGTCCATGATGACATCGTCTGCTACTGTCAGACCAGAAACTGGGGAATGGATCTTGGTCCCAGAGAGCCATCGGAGGTCCACACGACAGAAGAGGAAGTGGAACTGTTAAAAGAACTAGTGAATGAAATCCAGCTATGTTTTTGGTAATCCCAAAGAATGTGACGACACTGTGCACACGTCTGTTTATAATGAATGCAGTTTGCTATCATGGGATGACGGTTAAAAAGGCGGAGAGCACGTCTTGTGTCGCTGCACGCCTCAGTCCACCAAGGGACCGTGATAAGGCGTGGTAAAGAGGAAGTGCGAGCAATGGAACGTTCTGCTGCGGTAAGGATAATGTTTGTAAGATATTCCACCTGGCCATCACAAATGGGGAAACCGTGTTCGTCAAAGGCCGCCAGGGAGGAGTAAAGCCTCCAGTCTGCGTTAGTAAGCTGCGATTTGGGTATCCACCGGAAATGGTCACTTGAACGAGTGACAGAACGGACCACTCAAGACGATGGGCAAGATGGGCAGTGCAGAAGGATAGGTCCAAATGGGAATGATGTGGAAGGAGTCTGAAAGGAACGTCGGTGCTCCTTTGTTAAGGAAGAAAAGGTTAAGTTGATTAACAAGGTTAGCCAAAAGGCCACCTCTCGGAAAGGTTTTGGGAGAACCCCAAATGGGATGGTGGGCAGCAGAAATGGGTGAGGTATCTGTCCAATAAGCTGGAGGAAGTTGGCCCTGGTGACACTGAATGATGGAGGGATGTAAATGGTACAAAGGGAAAAGGTCAAGTGAGGAAGGAAAAGGCAAACTGCAATAGCTTGAAGACGGCTAGTCAGGGAAATGGGTTGACTATGAAGTCAACCCGTATGAGCAGCAAGACTCCCCCATGAGATGGAATGCCACCTTCGGGCGAAGGTCAAAATGGACCAAGAAGAAATGTGAAAGTTCAATGCGATCGTGAGGACGCAATTTTGATTCCTTTAGGCAGTGTGTATAAGTGGACGCTGCAATTCTAAAAGCAGCCGCAAAACCTCTTTGTTGGATCGAAGGCGGTGAACGTTCCAATTTAAGAGTGTCATGATGAGAAAAATGCTGTCATCATTGCCAGCCTGCGAAGACTCGCTGCTACAGGGCACTGAGGCAGGAGGATCCTGCTCCATGAGGTCCACAGAAGCGTCGGCTTTCTTCTGCTGTCGGCCTGTGGATGCAGAAAAGCGGTTGGGGGTGCGCACTGGCAACATGGAGGCCAGCTGGGCGAAGGTATCACATGGCGACATCATCAAAGAGGACCTTCGAGTCGGCGATGGTGAAGACCGTTTGCTCTGCTGGACTTCTTCGAGCCTTTCTGGTTAGCAGACTCAGGTGTTGGTTGGCTGGAGGGTCATAGGAAATCTTCACAGGAGCATTCCTTCTGTCCTTTCCGGCCTGCCGGTGGTGTAGCTAGTGGCTTCGCACCGTGAGGCGAGTGTTTGATAGCTTGATGCGCAGCTTGACGAGGGGACTACGATGCTACCACGACAATGGGCGATTTCACAACCTCAGAGCTGAATTTGAGGTCTCATATCTGTTTGGCCGTGTACTCCATGGAGCGAAATGTAGCAAGAACAGCACTATAAGTTCCAGACAGTAGAACACAGGGTTTTCAACCAGCCAACAACTTGAAAGCAACCGGGTAAGGAACTTTTTTCTTTACCCAGATCTCCTGGACAGCCCCCTCATCGAGATACATGGGACAATCTCGAGAGGAAGCGGCATGATTGCCATTCCAGTTGATGCAGCAGGGAGGAGGATGTGGACAATAGCCCTGTGCACATCCTTACCACAGGTGATACATTTGGCCGAGTGTCGACTAGGCATTCGAGTGTGGTGTGGTTGAAATGATGACGTAGTAGTGGATCGGCTCTGAGCACTATGGGACTTAACATCGGTGGCCATCAGTCCCCTAGAACTTAGAACCACTTAAACCTAACTAACCTAAGGACACCACACACATCCATGCCCCAGGCAGGATTCGAACCTACGACTGTAGAGATCACGCAATTCCAGGCTGAAGCGCCTAGAACCGCCCGGCCACACCGGCTGGCACTGGTAGTAGTGCATTCGGTTCGGAACATATGGTTAGACGGTGAGAACCTCACATCCTGCTTTGATCTTGGATGAAAGCACCACTCTCTCAAACTGAGAAAAAGTGTGTGTGGGTGTGTGTGTGGGGGGGGGGGGGGGGCACACTAAAGAGGCATCTACCTTTTTCATCACCCAATGGACAGCTACAACACCCTGATCAGAGAGGTATGTTTGGATATTGGCCTCGGTCACACTGTCGAGCAGCCTAGTGTAAATAACACCACAGGGAGAATTCAGTATTTGATTGGCCTTGACACGGACAGTATAGCCATGAAGAAGTGAAGCGGCAAGCAGTTGTTGCGCTTGAGAACTAGAATTAGTCTCCAAAAGCAAAGTGCCATTCTGTAAACAAGAGCAGAGTTTTACAGGGCTGGCAACTGCATCTACACGTTTCTGAATAATAAACGGATTTACAATTGTCAAGGACTGACCGTCTTCAGTATGTGAAACCACGAGGAACTATGGGGCAACTGGGAGGGACTTTGAATCGTTAGCCTCATTCTGTTTATGTTTTGTAGACATTGACTGTGAAGATAATTGGCTCATTGCGAGAAAATCCCCCATGATTGCCAGCATCTCCGATAGCACGCTCCTTCCAAGTAGGGTCCCCCTTCACAAGGGGGCGCGCCCGCCTTAGGTAACTGTTCACATCTCAGGTCACAACGCCTGAACACCTGACAGAGGGACCAATTGGCAATCTGGAAAGGTAGCGGCTCTGGCCATCACCCCTGTCTGGACCTGGCGTATACCAGGGGGTACGTGCGAACCCTACCTGTCGACCCAGGGCTGGGAATTATATGTTATCCAGTCACCTGTTGTGCGTCAGGAGTGCACAGGAAGGAAGAAGAAAAAAGAGGAGCCTCAAACGCTGGAATGGAGAAAGGATTGGTGAAAGAAGAAAGGAAAAAAGAATGAAAAACAGTGATGAGACTGTTCTTATGTCAGCTAAGGACAATGCAGAACATTCCCAAAAGCACCCCAGACATTTTCCCCAAGGGAGGGGAAAAAGAACAGCAAGAGGGTAGACATCCAGCACGGAAGGGAAAAGATGCCGCAAAGGCTGGGGATCCATGGTAGATTTCTCCGCCGTGCGAGCAAAAATCTTAAGTACTAACATCAACATCTTTTGTAATGAACTGTTTTTGGATGGAGAAAGCAAGGCAAATGGTATATATGTTCCATTAAGACCACTGTTATAATTTTATTTCAATAAAGTGAAACACAATTGTGACAAAAACACCGATTTGGTTCAAATGGCTGGCTCTGAGCACTATGGGACTTAACATCTGAGGTCATCAGTCCCCTAGAACTTAGAACTACTTAAACCTAACTAACCTAAGGACATCACACACATCCATGTCCGAGGCAGGATTCGAACCTGCGACCGTAGCAGTCCCGCAGTTCCGGACTAAAGCGCCTAGAACCGCACGGCCACCACGGTCGGCAAAACACCCATTTCCTTGGAGGCGCAAGACAGATTGAAAATACCTTCGCTGATTTCAGAAATAACCTCCGAAAAAAGTAAGAATCTTGAAAGACGTGTATAAGCCAGGGAAGAGTGATCACCGATAAAACGTTGGCTCTCCTGTGTTCATTACTGTCGGTTATTAGTCATTTTGTTATGTCTATTACTTTACAGGTATTGTGTGATTTTTATTTCGAGAAATATATGAGTACATAGCGTACAAATCGCCAGCGACTGCCACAATTTTCTTCTTCTTATCGTCCATACTTTCTAATATATAAATTTTTCTTAACCCTTTCAGACCCTCTGGCTACAATTGCGTACATTAACTTTTACAGTCTGTTAACTGCAACAAAAGTATTTCTTCCCTAGGCGAACATGAGCTACACACTTGTAAATGTTCAATCTTTTCATCGCGCGCAAGTGCTGCCAACCGTTGGGCATCACTATAAAAATCTACAGAACAATACCCTATCTTCTTTAATAAGACCGCTGTTCCAAAGACGATATCTTTCAGCTTGGCAACGCCGTCGGCTTCGCGCGTGTGGTGACCAGCTTTCAGTGACGCCGCACCTTGGTGGCAAGTCCGCCGCGTCCTCGAACCCATGTAACAGAAGGAAACAGCAACACACAATATACACTGTTTCTAGTATAAAACTGTACATATCACAAATGTACCCATTTTTGATAGTACGACCCGATACAGTTTAACTACGTTTCCTTTGATATGAATATTACATATTGTGTATATATTGGTATTATGTATATACAAGGTGAAGCGAAATTCGCGACTCCTCACATGCCGGCGATAAAAAAATGTCTCTCGCAAAATTTCGTCCAGCGAGTTCATTTGGCAGAAAAAGGACGTTAAAGAGTGTCAATCTGGCAACACTGTAATCAAATTATGGTAACTACTTCTGTCACCGCGCAATGTCCGTGCTGTACGGTGGGTGCAGTGGATAGAGTTTTGGGTTAGCATGCCGGAAGTCGACTGTTCGATGCTAGCTTGGGTCGAATTTTTTTTATTTGCTAATTTCAATTTGACATTTCATACTGTAATATATACCGTTTCTTAGGACACATGTATTCTACATTTAAACATTTTGTAGCGCTGAACATAACAAATACGTGGTTAGACAAATAGCTGCGGACCTGTCATAGGACGGAATAACTAGGAAAATAATATTAATTTCGAGATGCTAAAAATGATAGCACAGTATAGTAACACAACATCTACTTGTCATTTATACTACATGTAATATTAGCGCTCAGATGTTGCACATTAACAACGAGTGACAATAATAATGTCCATATTAATGACAAGAGCGACCTCCCTGCACGTCCAAACATTGCGCAACCTGCCGGATCATACAGCTCTGGACCCTTCGCAGCAAAGCTTTGTCCACAGTAACATGATCAGCATGAACACGCGCTACCAATTCTTCCACATTCGTCGGCGGAGTAGAGTACAGATGCAGGAAGAAATCCAGGTGATTTAGGTGAGGTGAGCGCGGTGGCCATACAGCTGGACCTCTACGTCCGAGCAATTTCCCTCGAAACGTTCTGTCCAAATATTGTCGCACATTAATTCCAAATTGTGGAGGTGCACCATACTGTTGGAACCATATCCTCTGCCGAACTTGTGATGGAACATCTTCCAGTGCATAAGGCAGATAGTTTGAGAGGAATGCATGACACCTTCATGCAGTCAATGAGTCAGGCAACATGGAGGGGCCCAAGCACCTGTCGCCCAATATTCCGGCCCAGACGTTGATACCAAAACGAACTTAATATTCACGTTAACCTCACACCAATGTTGGGCATTGTGTATATTGAAGACAGCCTCATGAGTGAATGCTGCTTCATCCCACCATATTATGATGTTCACGAAGTCATCATTGGTTTCCTGTTGCTGTTGGAACCATTCACAGAATTGTATCCGCTGATGGCGATCTGCAGGATGCAGGTATTGCGAGAAAGCATAATGATAGGGGTGCAGCCCATACTTGTGCGGCACATTAACGATCATGCATGGCAAACATGCAGCTGCCTTGCTACGCTACGTGTACGTAGCTGAGTCCGTGGACGACCTCTGTTACGCCATGGTGGAAGGAGAGAACCTGATTCCCAAAGGCGCAGCTCCAGACGATAAAACCCATTTTTATCTGGATGGTGTCGACGAGGATATCTAGCAGCATATTCACGGGAGGCAACACCAGATGCACCAAGGACCAGAAGCACATCCATATATTCATCGTTTGTGTATGTCATATGTCTGCCACACTGGTTTAGAGGTTTACAATCAGAACTCGGTACATGTACGCTTGTACATTGGAGTCTGTCACGGGTGCGTTACTCTGCTCGCAAATAGTCCATGTCTCGTGGACAGCACATACAATATAAACACGCCGTCAGTCCTGGGTGCTGTTCCACCTAATGCGCATTACCTCTCTGACAGATATTGCTCTGCATGATCCATCCCGACACCGCTAATTGCGAAACGTTCGGTTTAGAAATACACTGTTTCCTTAAAGATAATAGACGTGACGTTTCTACAATCCCATCGACAGAATAATAATAATAATAATAATAATAATAATAATAAACCCCGTGGAGGCCCGGGAAAAGAATAGGCCTCCGGTATGTTCTGCCAGTCGTAAAAGGTGACGAAAAGAATAAACCGCTAATAGGGCTAACCCCCATTTTAGTGTGATTAGTTGGTTCAGGACAGAACTAAAGAAGCCTCGGACAAGCGCTGTCATGGTCGGGGACGACGCTTGAACCCTATGCCCGTCCACAATGATAACGACACTGCTAGCCACACGGAAAATGATTTAAATCCAAATAGAGGTGTTTTGCAGGATATTCTTCCTGCAACCACTCTAGAAGGAAAAAAAATACAGAGGATGAGATGGTCAGATGAAGTTAACCGACACCTCATGTTGTGTTATTACCAAGCAACAAAATTATGAACCAACACAACTGGATACAGATCACAAGTATACACAACATTTATTACTAGATACGCAGAACTAAAATTTTTAACAGAACGACTACCTGGTCAGATCTGTGTAATAATCAAAAATAACAGGATACCCCAGTCAGAATTAGAAAACATCAAACAACAAGTACAACAAATACTGGAACAAAATAATGTGCAATCAGAAGAAGAAAATACAGTAAAGGACTCAAACATCCCAGAGCAAACAAACAAAGAACAACACACATCAATTAAACAATCAGAGGAAAACGAAATGTTAAGACAGCCACCAGAACAGGCACAAAGAGAACACGAAGTGACACACGTGTTAGATATAGAAGAAAAATTTCAGTTGACATATATAGAATACAAAGACACAAATACAGACATTTGACCACTCTTGCATAGACCACCAAATAACCCACATGTCGAAACAACAATAACAACTATCAACACAATCATACACAATAAAATAAATGAAAATACAACTATGGAAGAGTTACAACTACTGGTTCATATAGGAGCACTCACTACACTAAATATACACACAAGGCAGAGATCAGAACCAACCAACACACAGAAGAAACCCACAAAACCAGCATGGCAACGCAGGCTTCAGATCAGAATAGAAAAACTGAGAAAAGACATCAGACAGCTAACACAATTTATAAGAAATGAAATATCAGACAAAAAACGAAAAAGGTTAGGTAAAATCTCACAACAAGAAGCGATAGAGCAATTAGATGAAAAGAAGCAGAAATTACAAGCATTGGCCAAACGACTTAGAAGATACAAAAAAGTGCAAATAGAAGGAAACAAAACCAAACATTCAACACAAACCAAAAGAAATTTTACTAGACAATAGATAACACACACATTAAAATAGACAATCCACCAAACATAACAGACATGGAACACTTCTGGAGCAACATATGGTCAAACCCGGTACAACATAACAGACATGCACGGTGGATACAAGCAGAAACAGACACATACAAGATGATACCACAAATGCATGAAGTGATAATTTTGCAACATGAAGTCACCTGAGCAATTAATTCTACGCACAACTGGAAAGCCCCTGGGAAAAGATAAAATAGCAAATTTCTAGCTAAAGAAGTTCACCTCAACACATTCATATCTAACTAAATTATTTAACATTGCAGACCCGTACACAGTCCCTGATACACTTACACAGGGAATAACTTATTTGAAACCTAAAGATCAAACAGTCACAGCAAACCCAGCAAAATATCGTCCCATAACATGCCTACCAACATTATACAAAATATTAACTTGAGTCATTACACAGAAATTAATGACACATACAACACAGAACAAAATTATAAATGAAGAACAAAAAGGCTGCTGCAAAGGAGCACAAGGATGTAAAGAGCAACTGATAATAGATGCAGAGGTGACATATCAAGCTAAAACCAAACAAAGGTCGCTACACAAAAAGCTTTTGATAGTGTACCCCATAATGGTTACTACAAATATTGGAAATATACAAAGTAGATCCTAAATTGATACAGTTCCTAAACATAGTAATGAAAAATTGCAAAACCACACTTAATATCCAAACAAATTCAAATAATATCACATCACAGCCAATACAGGTTAAGCGTGGAATATACCAAGGAGACACATTAAGTCCTCTCTGGTTCTGCCTTGCTCTGAACCCTCTATCCAACATACTAAATAATACAAATTATGGATATAATATTACTGGAACATACCAACATAAAATCACACATTTGCTTTACATGGATGATCTGAAACTACTGGCAGCAACAAATCAACAACTCAACCAATTACTAAAGATAACAGAAGTATTCAGCAATGATATAAATATGGCTTTTGGAACAGACAAATGTAAGAAAAATAGCATAGTCAAGGGAAAACACACTACACAAGAAGATTACATATTGGACAACCACAGCGAGTGCATAGAAGCGATGAAAAAAACAGATGCCTATAAATATCTAGGATACAGACAAAAAATAGGAATAGATAATACAAATATTAAAGTAGAACTAAAAGAAAAATATAGACAAAGACTAACAAAAATACTGAAAACAGAAGTGACAGCAAGAAACAAGACAAAAGCTATAAATACCTATGCTATACCACAATTGACCTACTCATTTGGAGTAGTGAAATGGAGTAACACAGACCTAGAAGCACTCAATAAACATACACGATCACAATGCCACAAATATGGAATACATCACGTACATCCAGCAACAGAAAGATTCTCATTAAGCAGAAAGGAAGGAGGAAGGGGATTTATCGACATAAAAAACCTACATTATGGACAGGTAGACGATTTAAGAAAATTCTTTATAGAACGAGCAGAAACTAGCAAAATACACAATGCAATCACTCATATAAATACATCGGCTACACCATTGCAATTTCATAACCATTTCTACAACCCTTTTGATCACATAACATCAACATATTCGAAAAAAGTAAATTGGAAAAAGAAAACACTACATGGCAAGCACCCGTATCATCTAACACAGCCACACATCGATCAAGACACATCCAACACATGGCTAAGAAAAAGCAATATATACAGTGAGATGGAAGGATTGATGATTGCAGTACAGGATCAAACAACAAACATCAGATATTACAGCAAGCATATTATTGAAGATCCCAATACCACAACAGATAAATGCAGACTTTGCAAACAACAAATACAAACAGTAGATCACATCACAAGCGGATGTACAATACTAGCAAATACAGAATACATCAGAAGACATGACCATGTAGGAAAAATAATACATCAACAACTTGCCATACAAGATAAACTAATAAAACAACACGTTCCCACATAGAAGTATGCATGCACCACAAAATGTACTGGAGAATAATGAACACAAATTATACTGGAACAGAACCATTATAACAGATAAAACAACACCACATAACAAACCTGACATCATACTCACCAATAAAAAGAAGAAATTAACACAACGAATCGAAATATCCATACTCAATACCACAAATATACAGAAGAAAACAGGAGAAAAATTTGAAAAATACATCCAACTAGCTGAGGAAGTCAAGGACATGTGGCATCAGGATAAAGTTGACATTATACCAATTATACTATCAACTGCAGGAGTCATACCACACAATATCCACCAGTACATCAACGCAATACAGTTACATCCAATGGTATTGAAACATCCCCTTAGAAAAATTAATGAATTACTGTGCTGATAAACCTCTTACATTATTTGATTTTCAAACAGCTGAGCAAAACTGAACGTACTCAGACATTTCGCTCTTTACATCTACATCCATACTCCGCAAGCCACCTGACGGTGTGTGGTGGAGGGTACCTTGAGTACCTCTATCGGTTCTCCCTTCTATTCCAGTCTCGTATTGTTCGTGGAAAGAAGGATTGGCGGTATGCCTTTGTGTGGGCTCTAATCTCTCTGATTTTTTTCTCATGGTCTCTTCGCGAGATATACGTAGGCGGGAAAAATATGCTACTTGACTCTTCGGTGAAGGTATGTTCTCGAAACTTCAACAAAAGCCCGTACCGAGCTACTGAGCGTCTCTCCTGCAAAGTCTTCCACTGGAGTTTATCTATCATCTCCGTAACGCTTTCGCGATTACTAAATGATCCTGTAACGAAGCGCGCTTCTCTCCGTTGGATCTTCTCTATCTCTTCTATCAACCCTATCTGGTACGGACCCACACTGCTGAGCAGTATTCAAGCAGTGAGCGAACAAGCGTACTGTAACCTACTTCCTTTGCTTTCGGATTGCATTTCCTTAGGATTCTTCCAATGAATCTCAGTCTGCCCTCTGCTTCACCGACGATCAACTTTATATGATCATTCTATTTTAAATCACTCCTAATGCGTACTCCCAGATAATTTATGGAATTAACTGCTTCCAGTTGCTGAATGATAAGGGATCTATCTTTCTATGTATTCACAGCACATTACACTTGTCTACTTTCAGATTAAATTGCCATTCCCTGCACCATGCGTCAATTCGCTGCAGATCCTCCTGCAATTCAGTACAATTTTCCATTGTTACAACCTCTCGATACACCACAGCATCATCTCCAAAAAGCCTCAGTGAACTTCCGATGTCATCCACCAGGTCATTTATGTATATTGTGAATAGCAACGGTCCTATGACACTCCCCTGCGGCACACCTGAAATCACTCTTACTTCGGAAGACTTCTCTCCATTGAGAATGACATGCTGCGTTCTGTTATCTAGGAACTCCTCAATCCAATCACACAATTGGTCTGATAGTCCATACGCTCTTACTTTGTTCATTAAACGACTGTGGGGAACTGTATCGAACGCCTTGCGGAAGTCAAGAAACACGGCATCTACCTGTGAATCCGTGTCTATGGCCCTCTGAGTCTCGTGGACGAATAGCGCGAGCTGGGTTTCACATGACCGTCTTTTTCGAAACCCATGCTGATTCCTACAGACTAGATTTCTAGTCTCCAGAAAAGTCATTATACTCGAACATAATACCTATTCTGATCAACACTAAACTGAAATACAATATTTTTTTAGCGCAACGGATTCTGACTTTCAATAATCCCTACAAAAGGATGGCCCTGACTAACATCAACCTATACCTTTCACAAATCACTTACCTCACAAAAATCTTCATTACTCGAACTACTGCAATACAGCGAGCGGAGAAAAACAAAAAAAAAAAAAAAAAAAAAAAAAAAAAAAAAAAAAAAAACACTGCAATTTTACTGTGATGAATGATCAGGACTGTCTTTATGGACTGAGAAAATTTAGCTTTTGACCAACATTGTATCAATAAGTGTGTGCATTTGATTTCTTTGTTATTGTAATTGTGAAAAATTTTTAACAAATAAGTATCGGCCAGTGCCCAAAACAATTTGTAAAATTTTTTGTGGGGAACATGGGAGCAATGTACGTAAGCTGTTTAGGTTTTCTTATAGGTAACGCCACGTAGCGCTCTGTATGAAAATCACTGAGTGTGCTGTGTGCAGTCTGTGGCTAGTTTGCATTGTTGTCTGCCATTGTAGTGTTGGGCAGTTGGCTGTTAACAGCGCGTATCGTTGCGCAGTTGGAGGTGAGCCGCCAGCGGTGGTGGACGTGGGGAAGTGAGATAGCGGATTTTTGAGAGCTGATGATCTGGATGTGTGTCCATCAGAAACTACATTTTTAAGAATGGATGTCATGAACTGCTATATATATTATGATTTTTGAACACTATTAAGGTAAATACATTGTTTGTTCTCTATCAAAATCTTTCATTTGCTAACTATGCCTATCAGTAGTTAGTGCTTTCAGTAGTTTGAATCTTTTATTTAGCTGGCAGTAGTGGCGCTCGCTGTATTGCAGTAGTTCGAGTAACGAAGATTTTTGTGAGGTAAGTGATTTGTGAAACGTATAGGTTAATGTTAGTGAGGGCCATTCTTTTGTAAGGATTATTAGAAGTCTGATTCCGTTGCGCTAAAAATATTGTGTTTCAGTTTAGTGTTGATCAGAATGAAATGTCTGAGTACGTTCAGTTTTGCTCAGCTGTTTGAAAATCAAATAATGTAAGAGGTTTATCAGCACAGTAATTCATTAATTTTTCAAAGGGGACGTTTCAGTATATACACAGCTACAGAAATCTGTAATTATTGATACATGTTCAGTTACCCGAAAGTTCCTAAATGCAATGTAACATATTCCGTACAGTTGAAAGGAAGTCATGCTTGATCAAGGTCCGCGTCACTTTCCATTTTTAACCAGACATAAAGTCTGAGAAAGGAAAGAAATAATATCAATGCGTTGAGATATGTACTAAACTGCATGCAGTTACCGGACTCAATGTTGAAAGGCAGAATTAATGGGACCATGGTGATAACACATGCAGATAGTGTTGTGGACTGGCAGGACAGCCAATACACTATGACAGGAAGCCGAAAGGCACGTGTTAAAGCTCACGCAGGCTGGCGTGAGGTCTGGAACAGGACAAGGAATTTATAGTAGCAAAGAACGTACATAACTACTGGAATACTTAACTTTAATTCATAATTGGTGAACATCGCTCTTGACGGTACATGTTTTACAGCATGAATAGTAACTGGTAATGGCGCCTTTTAGGTCGTAGCAAATGACGTAGCTGAAGGCTATGCTAACTATCGTCTCGGCAAATGAGAGCGTAATTTGTCAGTGAACCATCGCTAGCAAAGTCGGCTGTACAACTGGGGCGAGTGCTAGGAAGTCTCTCTAGACCTGCCGTGTGGCGGCGCTCGGTCTGCAATCACTGATAGTGGCGACACGCGGGTCCGACGTATACTACCGGACCGCGGCCGATTTAAAGGGTACCACCTAGCAAGTGTCGTGTCTGGCGGTGACACCACAAATAGTAACTCAGTTTGGACATTATTCGCAAAGCACGTTGCTAGTCCTACTGGTAGCATGAGGCCCTAACAAAATAAAATGAATCTTCACGATGTTTCGCATCTAATAGATGGAGTGGTGCGAATAAATTCACGTCCACGAAGTGGAGAGGGCTTCTTTCAAAGCTGACCATTCTTCCATTTTTACGATTGTAGTATGTAAGTGCAAATGTTTTCTGGAGGACCCACTGCAATCGGTGTTTACGATTAAGATGCGAGATGACCGTACCACCTGGACTACATTTACCAAATGAAAAGCATATCCCTCAAGCCAGGACCAATTGTATTGTATGTTAACCGAGGACCTAGAAACGACGGAGAGGCTCCGTCCCCGCCGCAGCCGCAGTGGTCCGCAACCCCACGACGACTACCGCAGTCCACTTACCCCTCCGCCGCCCCACACCGAACCCAGGGTGGTTGTGCGGTTCGGCTCCCGGTGGACCCCCCCCCCCCCCCCCCACCCCAGGGAACATCTCACACCAGACGAGTGTATCCCCTATGTTTGCGTGGTAGAGTAATGGTGGTGTACGCGAACATGGAGAACTTGTTTGCGCAGCAATCGCCGACATAGTGTAACTGAGGTGGAATGAGGGGAACCAGCCCGCATTCGTCGAGGCAGATGGAAAACCGCCTAAAAACCATCCACAGACTGGCCGCTTTACTGGACCTCGACACATATCCGCCGGGTGGATTCGTGCCGGGGACCAGGCGCTCCTTCCCGCCCGGAAAGCCGTGCATTAGACCGCACGCCCAACCGGGCGGGCAGCCAGGAGCTAACTATCGACCTCCTGCATGCTAACCCACAACTCTTTCCACAGCAGCAACTATACAGCGTGACTAAAATGTGCTGACGGAGGTAGTTACCATACATGTGGTTACAGTGTTGCCAGATTGCCACTCTTTAGCGTTCTTTTTCTGCTGGATGCACTCGCCAGACGAAATTTTGTGACATTTTTTTCATCACTGGCATGTGTGGAGTCGCGCTTCGAAGCCAAAGTGCGCGAATTTCGCTTCACCCTGTATACATTACCACAAACCTTGCATCCAACAGCGTCAATGAAGGAAGGTAGTCCTGGCCAAGGATAAGATATACTCTTTCACGAATGTCAGCACTGCTTGACGTTAGCGAAGATTGTTCCCCCCTGCACTGCCCTTCGCGTTTCGATGGGCTCATATTGCTTCCCATACCCCCTCAGAAATCATTCATGTGAACAGACTGTACTGCGGAACCCCTGTTCAACAATGTGCGCTGAACGGTGTGCTCCGAACACCTGTGGCTCAGCATTATACCCTGTCGATGGATCTGCCACATCGCCGCATATCCTGCTTTGGTTTCACTGCCCTTCAACAAACTTTCCGTAGATATGACAGTAGCACGCGAACAATGCAGTAGTCCAGCGTCTCCGTTTCCGTGATGTTCCCTCTCAGGAGGCGGACCATAACAAGGTCGCTTATGTCAGCGGACTTCCGCATTTTCGGCCCGTATCGTTTCTGCTCCGCTTACGTACTTTCCTTAGCGCATCAAGTGCCCAGAGCGATGGGCGGTGGTGACAGTGTTTTGCTCACCACTGTGTGATGGTTCCTTGTCAGTTCTTAAGCAGTTTAGGTCTAGGCAGCACGACCAGATGCGACGCGGGGCACGTGCCAGAGCGTGTGTAGAGACGGCGTTTATCAGCGGCCTAGGCGGCTGTGATTGGCGGCTGGCGGAGCCACCAGACCGCGGCTGATGGTCGCGGACAGCTATCGACTTCAGACGCCGGTTTATCTGCTGACTGGACGGGCCGCTGCCGGGCTGTGCGCTCGCCGCTGATAACTGCGCTGATAGCCGCTGCTGATAGCTGGTACTGCGATGGACCGACCGCGCGCTACACTCCTGCTCCAGGTACGTGAGCCGCTGAACACATGTCTGTCACCCACACCCAAACTGCGTCAGTACGCTGCCGGTCGCCGGGGTCTTCCGCCACGAGATAACCTCCCAGGCGGGGCTACAAAGCCGCAGCATTAGCAGCCAGTCGGTCGGCCGATAAAGCTGGAATATATGCAGTTCACACGGAAGTAATGACTACGATTCAAAACAGTGTTAATTTATGGATGACATCCAACGCTTCTTTGCTCTGGTTCCGGTTTGCTGGGCATTCGTGACATATAAAGCTGCATTCCAGCACGAATAACTCGCTTGTTAGACAATACTGAACAGAGAAGCGTGAGTAAAGAAGAGCCTAAATTACAATCTTAACTAGACACTTTCTTGTACAGTTGCCGGTCTTCAGGGCTCTTGTTAAAGCTGAGATTGTAATCTAGGCATAAATATCAGCATTTCGTGCAAAGTTAAGGTTCCAAACAGGGTGCGTTTGATTTATATGGGTCTTGCGAGCCATGTGTACCCAGGTGCAAGGCCTTTTATTACGAATTAAACTGGATTACAGGCTGAAATACAGGCATCTAAGGCACTACTGAACGCAGGTTCGTGGTTAAAAGACATGCAGGATCTGGTTCTGTGTGATATATGTCAAATATTTGCCCGGGAGTCCTTGTTACACAACCGGCACAGATGCTGCAAAGAGACAGCAACGAATATGGTCATTATGCTCGAAATAAACAGGAAGGAACATGAATGTTTAACACCCCACTGATTGAAATAAACAGAGTATTGTCATTTTGAAACTGACTATATTTGTTTTTTGTGTGGAATTCTCCAGATTTTGAGGGCTAGCGATTACATGATAACACAACTGCATCTCAAATAGTGACGCAGATACCTGTGCGACGTGCTAAGGTTAATGCGGTAGTACCACAATAAATCTCGAGCTGTGTTGTGTAATTTGTCAGTACAGATCATTATAATGCACATATTTCTGTTTCTCTACCAGAAAGTGCATTTCATTTCTAGTAAAAGGGTGTCAATTTTTAGTTCACATTTCTGTTGTTCTGGCTTTTGTGATGCATAAAACTCGATCCTTGAGAGGGCTATATCAATGGCAGGGCTGTGCTTAAAAACGAAATAAACATAACCTGACGGTTTTTCTTTTCCTACATTAGACGTTCAGTAACATGATACCAGTCTCAGCCGGCCGAAGTGGCCGTGCGGTTAAAGGCGCTGCAGTCTGGAACCGCAAGACCGCTACGGTCGCAGGTTCGAATCCTGCCTCGGGCATGGATGTTTGTGATGTCCTTAGGTTAGTTAGGTTTAACTAGTTCTAAGTTCTAGGGGACTAATGACCTCAGCAGTTGAGTCCCATAGTGCTCAGATCCATTTGAACCAGTCTCATGGGCAACTGGCTAATCCTCGGTGGTGACACACATAATTTAGGCAGAAAGAAACCTACGTTCACACTGCGTTTTGATCTTTAAACATGTATCAGTAGAAACACTAATTATAGGTGTCCTAAATTCTTTACATAGCTTGTGAAACGGTTTCAGTTTCACAGGATCATCGTGAAAGAATACTGTTAGCAATCTGCATTGTCTGGCGATGCCATTGCAAGCTGAAAATTGCTTCGCGGTATAAATGCTATAGAACATTCGCAAACTGTGTTTTAATTGACAGATACGAAATTGTTCCAGCAAGTAGCTATGGGAGACTCCATCGACATGTTAACATGTTTTGTATCCCACGACAGACTTGAAATGCGGTAAGGACTGAGCAGAATGATGCCTGCTTTAAAAATAATGCGTGAAACATGACAGCATAAATGAATATGCGGTATGGTACTGTTATTGTTTATCTGTAGCATACGGCTGCTACGGCTCCGTGATGTGATCTGTCGAAAAATTTCAGAAATGTCGTTTTGCATCCAATCTCCTCAGGTAACTGCATTGATAAACCTGCGTCCGCATGTTGATCACATATTAGCGCTTTCCATTTCCTTTATGTGGCAGTTTACTTAAGCTACTCGTGACGCAATTCGTAGCTGGTCACACGAGAATTTTTACATTTGACAGTTGTCGCCATATGAATAGTACGAAAACATGTACGGGAAAAGATGTTAAACTTACATGTAACATCTTATTGTTATAAAGGCTGTTTCAGAATCCCTATTACAGACTACTAGTAGTGGCGCAAGGACCTGGTGCATGATGTTCTGGGAAGGAGCACATGTCGGGAGGTGTACCGTTTGTATATAAAATATATCTGCAGATCAGTTCAGTTTCAGATCTTCAGTTTCACGGTATGCACACAGAGGATGTCCCCGTTATAGTAAGGGCATGACATATAATTTTCATCCGACTGCAACAACGGCTGCAAGAACCCAGGGCGTTTGCAACTGGTGTAAGTGGGCTGCTTCTGTGTTGGCAGCGCTGTGTAGCGCTTTGCATTGGATCTCTGACTGCGCTTTCTTTGTAAGAGACTCTGTGGCTGGTTGGACTCGTTGTTGGAAGTTAATCGCCTGTAGTGTTGGGCAGTTGGAAGTTAGTCGCCAGCAGTGATGGAAGTACTGTTGGGCAGTTGGAAGTGAACAGATGTGAGTAGTTAGCATTGATGGAGATAGAGATCCGAAGCGTTAGCGTAGGCTAACGATCTGTAAATGTTCGACTTGGAGACTGAATATTATTCATGATTATATACGTTTGTACTAGATGCCAATGACGATTTATACTCGTGTGTGAACTGGATGTCACATTATTAAGGTAAAAAAAATACATTATTTGGTTTGCAACAAAATCTTTTCTTTGCTAACCACATGCCTATTAGTAGTTAGTGGCTTTAGTAGTTAGAATCTTTTATTTAGCTGGCAGTATTGACGCTCACTGTATTGTAGTAGTTCGCGTAATGAAGATTTTTGTGAGGTAAGTGCTTAATGAAATGTATAGGTTATTGTTAGGATTTCTTTTTAGGTAGGGCCATTCTTTTGAGTTAATTTGGTAGCAGTCGGATTGAGTTACCGTTGTATATTGAGAATAATTAATGAATACGAAAAGTTTGAGTTCTGTTTGCCAGGGCAAAGTCAGTAGGTCAGTGTTGTAAGGATAAAGACTATCAAAGTGACACTGGCATTCAATTTCATTCTGCAATTTAAGTGTAGACACACTCATTTAAATAAAGAAGTTTCACTGGGAACAATGATTGTGGTGCATTCTTGGCGCCGCATTCTGGACTTTCAAAAGGACTTCCTTCGTCTCGCAGAAGAGAACCCTACCACGAGTGTACTGGAAACACTTGTCCATGCCATGGGCTCTTGTGGGGCGCACAGCTCAGAGCACATTTTCTCCGCTGTATGCGGAGCGTGAGAAGGAAGAACTGAAAGTGAACCGATCTTCAGCCTTATTTTACACCCAAACGAGACAATTCTGCCTATGGGCTCTTTATCGAAATTTTATCTACTAGGTATTTTCTACAACCCCTAAAACCTGTCGTGGGACCTGTCGAACACACTGCGTAATTAGAGATGTCGCTTTTAGGTACTGAATTCGCCAAGCTGTTTGTAACAGGTAAAAATTGACATTGCCTGTGTTTTGTTACAATGATGTTACATGCATCACATCAAATTGTTAGCAGATGTTTACATGACGCAAATCTCCAATCCCGATAACAGCGGCGAGCACCACTTCGTACGTAACAACACATTGAACTCCGTTGTAGATGGGAAAGAAATCATGCCGAATGGACGCCCCACGATTGGCGTCGGCTGTTGTTTATGGACGGAACTCAGATCGGTTTGTACCCTGATAATCGCAGACAACGTGTTTAGGTGACAACCCGAAAGTATCGAAAGCACCAAACACTATGCCCCACATGTGCAACACGATGGTGGTGGAGTGATGTTCTCGGGGTGCCGCTGTACAGCTCTTAGTTTTTGAGGGCAGTTTTAGTGCACTGCCGTACAGGAACAAGAGTCTGCAACCGATAGTGGGGCCATGTCACCAACATTTTCGTGACATCATTTTGGTGGATGATAACTCGCGTGGTTGGAATCGCCATAAAGGAGTGCCCTGTCTGTTCCCCCAATCGAATATGCTTGAGATCGGTTGGAACTACCAGTTTGTGGACTTTCACAGCGACCACGTATGCGCAACCTACGCAGAATCGCCTTTGAAGAGTGGGACAGTTTGGATCAGGGGTGACGTGATGATCTCATCGATAGTGTGAGAAAAGGGATTCTAGTCTGTATCCGAACAAGGGTGCGTTCCGCCACGTATGAAGGTCGCGCAGCAGTGCTGTGAAAAACTATTCAAGTAAAACAGAGACTTTATTGTAAGAGAAATGTTTCTTTGATTTGGTGATCTGGACACACTGCAAATGAATATACAGGCATCCCTTGGAGCCAATTTTTGTTTTCTATGCCACGAATTTAGAAAAACAGGAGGGAAGGGGGTGATGCATAATTATTGTTGATGTTTATGTAGAGAAATGAGGGTTTTTTAAAAATGCTTTCGTGGAAAATGTTACGATTTTTACAAAATCATGTTGTAATAAATGATGTTTCTAAAAGAATGCTTCGCTGCACTTCATTTTGATTTTCAAACTTTATTAATGCTTCCATATTACTATTATAATATAATCACTGATGATAATGTGAATGATTTCCGGTAGGAGTCGATTCTTAATGTATGTAGATGCAAGGGAAATGTAAGTTGGATGTAGTGGGGCAGCAGGGTACTTGGAGTGGGATACTGGGTGCCGGGACTCGCTTTGGCGGCTAATGTATCAGATTCGAAGGTGCTGTAGGAAGAGGAGGTGGTGTGGTAAGTGGTTGAGATGATATAGATGCGAGATGCTGACGGTAGGCGGATATCAAAGAATGTAAGGGTGGAGAATCTAGGAGATGTCGAAAGACATCGTCGCATTCACTTGCAGAAGGCTATTTTCCCATGCTTTATCGGGGAAGCGGAGGTAGTAGGTACAAATCTTACGGCTGCTATAGGTAGACCGTCGTCATTGGACAAATTCTGAAAGCCGATATCAGGGTGGGGGGGGGGGGGAGGAATCCAAATTACTATCGTTGTTGTGTCACCTCAGTTGTTTACTGATAGCTGCTTATGTTCCTCGCTTGTCGTGACTTGGTATTTACTTAACTGTATTGAAACTGTACTTATTCTTCGATATTTCGACAGCTTCGCGGACGTTCCTTCTGTAAATATTGCTTTCTCTACCTAGGCCGCGTTAGGTTCTTAAAATCCAAAGGCTGGTCACATTCTATTTTTAGACAACATAGTTGTGTGGAGATAACAACGATTCGTTTACTTATAATCAATTATTCAAAATGACACTCACAATCGCATTATTTATTTTGCCGCCAACCGGTTTCAACCCGCGATGGGGTCATCTTCAAGGCAATTTAGACCAGGCAGGTTGACGACTCCAGCGAGCGACCAAATGGTGTAAATTGCCCTGAAGATGACCCCATCGCAGGTTGAAACCGGTTGGCGGCAAAATAAATAATGCGATTGTGACAGTGATTTTGAATAATTGGTCACATTCTTCTTGGTGCTCCACTGCCGCTGATTTTACATTTTGTCTTAAACGTGTGTGGCCTTCGTGCTCTTTAACGCCGAGCAGTGAAATAGTTTTATAAGGAATATTGTTGTATCGTACTTTCGATACAACCACAGGAGGAGATTTTACTCATCGCCACCATCAACAATTTATAGTGCATTGAGGGAAGTACTAAGAGGAGAACAAGGAGAACGTAGAACCCCGATAATGATTGGTGACAGGAACATAGACATTTAATGACGAGAAGTCAACTTTGTACAAATCGGCTCAGGCATCAGATCCTGAAGTTCAACTACTATTCCAGAAGCTAAGGCTGCATAGTTGGGTTGGGTTGTTTGGGGAAGGAGGCCAGGCAGTGAGGTCATCGGTCTCATCGGATTAGGGAAGGACGGGGAAGGAAGTCGGCCGTGCCCTTTCAAAGGAACAATCCCGGCATTTGCCTGGAGCGATTTAGGAAAATCACGGGAAACCTAAATCAGGATGGCCGGACGCGGGGTTGAACTGTCGTCCTCCCGAATACGAGTCCAGTTGCATAGTAAACACTTCTTGTCCCACTAGAATGTTCACTGAAGATGGGCTGGTGTGGACTCGCTAGAAGCAGACGATGCGGCGCGAAGTACGCAAGTAGAAGGCGGTCTTCTTGGTAGTCGAGCTGACTTGGAACTGCCCGCTCTGCTGTGGCGCCGGCGCATTCCTCTGGCGGCGCCACCGCTGCAGCTTCTTAGTGTGGCAGTCGCTGGGCTATGCGGAGTGGGTTGTCAACCTATCGATGCCTGTGGTGCTGTCTGACTTTGTGTGCTGTGCTTGCGACACCACATCCAGGCCCCCAAATCTCCTGGTCGTGGTCGCATCTGGTTGCGATGCGAGCTGACGGCGAGGGGGACGTCTGGCTGCAGATACAGCAGATGAGACGAGAAGCGGGACTGAAGTCGGCGACAAGCTCCACAGCCTCCATGGGAACACCTGGAAAACTGCAGGAAGGGTGCAAGCCTACATCCAGGGTCGGAGTCTCGAGCGCTGGAGGATCCCTTTGGAGAGGAAGGTGGCAGGGCAGCTGTGATGATGGCATGTCCACCTCCACTGGAAGCGCCTCGGGCTGAGATGTCATCCGGTCCGCGGCAGACACCTGCGACTCTGGCTCCTGAGAATGTGCTGATCTGTAATACGAAACGCAGCGGCCGGAGCACGGAGCCTCACAGGGTAAAGCTATTTCCAGGGTCTACAGAGCAGCAACCCTGTACAAAAAGAAACCAAAATATGTTGTATCCAACGACATGCGAAATCGTCCCCTGTTGCCATCGCTGTCTGGGCTGGAAGGTCCTGAAGAGAACTGTGTCCTGGATCTGAAAATGAGGCCAATAGGAGAGCCATCGGCCGCTGACACCATTCGTTTAGCCGGGATAAATGTTTGAGGCACGTGTTACTAAGTAGCGCCCGTTTCAATTGAGCAAAAGCCCATTGGCATTCCTTGATCCACGCAAATGCAACGTCCTTACGCCGTAATTTGTGATGCGGAGCTTCTATCTGAGAGGCGCGAGGAATGAATTTGTAGTTCAGTTTGACTAACGCTGCTTGCAGTTACTTTAGCTTTTTGGGATCCAGCTAATCTCTGGGTGAGGGTGAAACCATGCACATTGGTCCCATATATACTACTGGGCATTAAAATTGCTACGCCACGAAGATGACGTGCTACAGACGCGAAATTTAACCGACAGGAAGAAGATGCTGTGCTGTGCAAATGACTAGCTTTTCAGAGCATTCACACAAGGTTGGCGCCGGTGGCGACACCTACAACGTGCTGACATGCGGAAAGTTTCCAACCGATTTCTCATACACAAACAGCAGTTGACCGCCGTTGAAACGTTGTTGTGATGCCTCGTGTAAGGAAGAGAAATGCGTACCATCACGTTTCCGACTTTGATAAAGGTCGTATTGCGGTTTATCGTATTGCGACATTTCTGCTCGCGTTGGTCGAGATCCAATGACTGTTAGCAAAGTATGGAATCGGTGGGTTCAGGAGGGTAATACGGAACGCCGTGCTGGATCCCAACGGCTTCGTATCACTAGCAGTCGAAATGACAGGCCTCTTATCCGCATGGCTGTAACGCATCGTGCAGCCACGTCTCGATACCTGAGTCAACAGGTGGGGACGTTTGCAAGACCACAACCATCTGCACGAACAGTTCGACGACGTTTACAGCAGCATGGACTATCAACTTGGAGACCGTGGTTGCGGTTACCCTTGACGCTGCATCACAGACAGGAGCGCCTGCGATGGTGTACTCAACGACGACACTGGGTGCACGAATGGCAAAACGTCATTTATCCGGATGAATCCAGCTTCTGTTTACAGCATCAGGAGGGTCCCATCCGTGTTTGGCGACATCGCGGTGAACGCACATTTGAAGCGCGTATTCGTCGTCGCCATACTGGCGTATCACCAGGCGTGATGGTATGGTGTGCCATTGGTTACACGTCTCGGTCACCTCTTGTTCGCATTGACGGCACTTTGAACAGTGGACGTTACATTTCAGATGTGTTACGACCCGTGGCTCTACCATATTCGATCCTTGCGAAACCCTACATTTCAGCAGGATAATGCACGATCGCATATTGCAGGTCCTGTATGGGCCTTTCTGCATACCGAAAATGTTCGACTGCTGCCCTGGCCAGCACATTTTCCAGATCTCTCACCGATTGAACACGTCTGGTCAATGGTGGTCGAGCAACTGGCTCGTCACAATACGCCAGTCACTAGTCTTGATGAACTGTGGTATCCTGTTGAAGCTGCATGGGCAACTGTACCTGTACACGCCATCCAAGCTCTGTTTGACTCAATGCACAGGCGTATCAAGACCGTTATTACAGCCAGAGGTGGTTGTTCTGGGTACTGATTTCTCAGGATCTATGCACCCAAATTGCGTGAAAATGTAATCACATGTCAGTTCTAGTATTATATATTTGTCCAGTGAATACCCGTTTATCATCTGCATTTCTTCTTGGTGTAGTAATTTTAATGGCCAGTAGTGTATTTTATTTTCGTCTGGAAAAAAGAGCCCTTGTGTTTGCGACACTTGAGACCTGCAGATAACGGCACTTGAGAAAGACACTCGATATTGGCTAAACGTTGTTCTGGAGAACGTCATGACTACTTAATCCAGGTAATTTGAGCAAGAAGGCTCCTTGGCAGTCACTTGTTATAAAAAGCGTTGAAAGATCAGCGGTGCTGAGGCGCTATCGAACGGCAAGCGTTGAAATTCAAATAACCCGAGATGAGTGTCAATAACCAAAAATTTCCTTAAATGATCATCCAAAGGCAATCGGATGTAACCATAGGCCAAGTCTGTCTTGGGAAAAATAACGAGTCTCGCCTAATCTTTCCATCAGTTCCTCTGGGAGGGAGAAAGGGTACTTGTCTATCACTGTCAGAGTTCGCAGTCGACTTAAAATCAACACACAGTCGAAGATGTTCTAAATATCTGCGAAGAATCAATGATGGGGAAGATGACTGACTTGTACTGATTGGCGTGATCACACCACCAGCTTGCCATTGCCGTCATTGTTCAGCGACCTGTTCCCTACTGGCAATCTTCACTTGCCTATCTCGAGGAAACTTTGGTTGTGCATTGTCTTTGAGTGACACAAAGGCTACAAGATTGTTCGTACAACCGAAACCGTCGCTAAAAAGTTCACTAAATTTGTCACACATAGTTTGAAGCTTGTCTGTAGGTACATCAGTTGATATTTGCAACATTGACTTGTCGATTGACAGTCCGAAAATGTCAGAAGAATCTAAGTCAAAAATATGCTGCGAAGATTTGGCAGAAAGCTCTGTGAATACAACTGCCTTTGTTACACCCTGAAAAGTAGCTGGCATACTGGAAGTTTCTAAAACTGGAATTTCCTGTCCGTTACAAGCTGACGAAACATGCGTAGCTGGACTCAGTATTGGTGAACCTAATTTTTCATAATTAAGTTTGTTCAGAAGTGTAACTGAAGCATCAGTGTCCAATTGCAATTTGACGTCTTTCTTAACTACTGTCAAGTACGAGGGTAATCCTGAAAGTATGGTCTCCTATTTCTTTATAAGTACACAGACCTGTTTATTTCTACAATGGGTTACGTCAGTTTACAGCTTGAACATTTAGCTATTTTTCGACATAATCACAATTTCTGTCGATGCATTTTTGTAGACGCCGTGGCAGTTTTCGTATGCCCATGTCATACCAGCTCGCCGCCATGCTGTTCAGAAAGTTATGAACTTCTTCTTTCACCTCATCGTCGGAGCTGAATCGCTTTCCGGCCAAATGTTCTTTTAACCTAGGAAACAGGTGATAGTCACTGTGTGCCAAGTAAGGACTATAGGGTAGGTGGGTGATTATGTTCCACTGAAACTGTTGCAGGAGAGCAACGGTTTGCCGAACGATGTGTGGGCGAGCGTTGTCATGGAGAATGTGTACCCCCTTGCTCAACATTCCTCTTCTCCGGTTCTGAATTGCCCGCTTGAGTTTTTTCAGAGTCTCACAGTACCTGTCTGCGTTAACTGTGGTCCCAGTGGGCATAAAGTCGACCAACATACCTCTTTCCGATCCCAAAAAACGGTTGTCATGACTTTACCGGCAGACTGTGTTTGAATTTCCGCGACTTTGGCGAAGAAGGATGCCGCCACTGGCGTGAGTGTTGCTTGGTCTCAGGTGTAAAGTGGTATGCCCAGGTTTCGTCATCTGTGACAACTGAGTCCAGAAAGTTGTCCTGTTCGGCAGCAAGGCGGTGAAGAAATGGGCGGGAAGCATCAACTCGTTGCCGCATGTGGTCCTCAGTCAGCATGCGTGGCATCCATCTTACGCACACCATCCGGTAGTTCAATGTTTCCGTTAAAATTCTGTGAGTGGTGCTTAGGGAAACTTCAGGAACCAACGTGCAGAGATCATCCAGGGTGATCCGCCGATCTTCACGCGTGCTTTGCTCAACCTTCAACACTGTCTCCTCAGAAATTGACGGTCTCCCGCTCCGTTCGTCGTGAATTTCGGTCCGACCAGCTGCAAACTCTCTACACCACTTACGAACATTTTTGACATCCATGCACGACTCACCATACACTTCCGTTAATTGGCGATGGATTTCAATCAGCGCAGTGGCCTCTGCGTTCAAAAACCGAATAATTGGGCGCAACACACACTTGGCCGTAACATCCAACGGGAGGTCCATTCTCAATGGCTGCCAAGCCAAGATTGGGCGCCTCAGCGCGGCTTGCGCATGTTTACACACAGCGCGTGAAGCACTCTTCATAACAGTGTGACCAACTGCCACACAAACAGAGTTCTGTACATATAACAAAATAGGAGACCCTACTTTTGGGATTACCCTCGTAACAAACACCTTGTCCCGACTACGTTCCACATCTAAGAGAGAACTATCACTTCTAACCCGTTGCTGTCAGCTACTACAATGCGTGACAGGCGAAGTGGGCAAAGATTTGATGGTGGACCTCTGTTTGCACCGGCATGACTTGGTCGGCACATGAAAATGACCCGACTGGTGGTTACTGTTCGGCAGCAAGGCGGTGACCTTTCACAAAATTTACTGCAGCCACTGGGCGGTACTGTTGCGCGGCTGCCTGTATCATGGCGAGATTAATGATCTGAATTGGTTTAGTGGCATGTTGCTTGGGAACTTGGTGTCCATGCAGCTTTTTCATGCACACTGACTGAACATGACCTTTCGTGTTGCAGAAACAACAAATATCGTCGCGACTTCGGCACTGAGCACGCTTATTACGACTAAATCACTTTGGGCAAGACTCAGCTATGTTTTCCTGTCTACGGGCGTTCTGCCGGCGCCGCATGGTACTTACTGTTTGTCTCTGTATGTGACGTCACATGCTGCTCGTCAAGGGCTGCGCGGAGACAGTACTGTTTGCGTTCTACAGCACTACTAACACCGTCACTATGCAATTCGTTGATATTTGACACTTGCAATCTCATACTTCGCTGAATCATAAGTGTCCTGAGCCTCAATTAATTCTAACACTGGGTATCTAAAGACGGATGACGTTAAATGAAACAACAAGTTTACTGTTACCAATCGCTGTTTATTTATCTCCACGACGCGTTTCAAAGGTTTAAACCTCCATCATCAGGTAAAGTTACATTTGTTAGTATGATATTTGTGTGTGTGTGTGTGTGTGTGTGTGTGTGTGTGTGTGTGTGTGTGTTGTGTTACGATTTTTTGGAGGAACTTGTGGGACGGTCTATTGGAGAAACAAGTGCCACAAGTTCCTCCAAAAAACCCTAACACAACAAACACACACACACACACACACACAAATGTCATAATAATAAATGTAAATCCACCTGATGATGAAGGTTTAAACCTTTGAAACGCGTCGTGGAGATAAATAAACAGTGACTGGTAACCGTAAACTTGTTTCATTTAATGTCAATAACAGTCACGGTAAAGCCTAACCTAAAATGGCAGCACGAATTCTATCGTCACAAATATTTTGAGTTACAATGTCATGCAGAATGACATCACTGTATGTCATGGCAGAGGACTTGAGCGGAAAGGGCAGCATCTTTAAAGGTGTGCACAACATGAATATCAATCAGGCCTGCGCGCAGTGGCCGGGGGAGGGAAGGGGGGGGGGGGGAATGCAAGGGGTCCGTGCGTCCGCTCCCTCCCCCCCACCCCCACCCAGAAATGTTTGGGACTTATACTAAACACAACGGAAATTTTCTAGTACCAAAATTCTGTCTTAATATTATTCATTCTTGATTACGACTGAAAGTCAAATGAAAGGATTTTCAGGTGTAAAGAGGTCGATGAAAAACGGCAAAAGATGATTAACAAAACTGTATGGGGGCTTCAGTTCTTGTAAGGCAGACATCACCAGGTATGCATTCGGGTAAAGGTTTCCGTGTAGTTGAAAATAGATCACCCAGAGTCAGTTTAAGATGAATTTCTTTGTCTCCAGTCTCGTTGCCACAAGCAGCAACACAATTAAAAGTTTAGATGCAACATGGCTGCGCTGGGCTTTTTCGGAACAGAGCAGAATAGACTCAAGGTTAGTATCTCCGTTCGGAAACTTGTGTGAAGTTAATAGATGCCTTTCAGATAGAAATAAAATAGCGAATGATTTTGAATTTTCTTTGTAACCTTCTGTTCGTTTCTTTGGATTTTTCTAGGAATTTGTATTTATATTGGCTACTACACTGAAGCGCCAAAGAAACTGCTATAAGCATGCGTATACAAATACAGAGATATGTAAACAGACAGAATACGGCGCTGCGGTCGGCAACGTCTATATAAGACAAGTGTCTCGCGCAGTTGTTAAATCGGTTATGCTGCTACAATGGCAGGTTATCAAGATTTAAATGCGTTTGAATGTGGCGTTATAGTCGGGTACCGTGAATAGCAGGAATCCAGTAAAACATCAAATCTCCGAAATTGCTGCGGCCGGAAAAGACTATGCAAGAGCGGGACCAACGACAACTGAAGAGAATCGTTCAACGTGACAGAAGTGCAACCCTTGCGCAAAATGCTGCAGATTTTAATGCTGGGCCATCAACAAGTGTCAGCGTGCGAACCATTCAACGAAGCATCATCGATAAGGGCTTTCGGAGCCGAAGGCCCACTCGTGTACCCTTGATGACTGCACGACACAAAGCTTTACGTCTCGCATGCGCACCTCAACACCGACATTGGACTGTTCATGACTGGAAACATGTTGCCCGGTCGGACGGATCTCGTTTCAAATTTTATGGAGCGGATGGACGTGTACGGTACGGGTACGGAGACAACCTAATGAATCCATGGACCCTGCATGTCAGCAGGGGTTCAAGCTGGTGTGGGGCGTGTGCAACTGGAGTGATTTGGGACCCCTGACACATCTAGATACGACTGTGACAGGTGAGGCGTACGTAAGCATCCTGTCTGATCACCTGCATCAGTTTATGTCCATTGTACATTCCGACAGGCTTGGGCAGTTCCAGCAACACAATGTAACACCCCACTCGTCCAGAATTGCTACAGTGTGGCTCCGGGAAAACCATTCTGAGATTAAACACTTTCGCTGGCCACCAAACTCCCCAGGCTTGAACACTATTGAGCATATCTGGGATGCCTTGCAACGTGCTGTTCAGAAGAGATCTCCACCCCGTCGTACTTTTACGGATTTATGGGCAGCCCTGCAGGATTCATGGTGTCAGTTCCCTCCGGCACTACTTCAGACACAGTCGAGTCCATGCACGTCGTGTTGCGGCATTTCTGCTACCTCGCGGGGGACCTGTATGATATTAGGCAGTTTTACCAATTTCTTTGGCTCTTCAGTGTATGTGAGACATACTTCAGTAATATTTCTGTACATTAAATACATATTTATCTAGTAGTTTTGCGGAAATCTGAGCTATTAACACATTTCTTGATCATTTTAAGCGAATGAAAACAGCATATTAGTTCTTGTCCGTCAGTCTAATCTATTATAAGATTTAATTGAATCTGTATTTATATTAAGACATAAAAATCACACTAATTAAATTAGTTTCCTGATTCCCCCCCCCCCCCCCCCCACTCACGCCGAAAAATAATCTTTCGGTGGGCCTGATATCAACCAAAGTAGAACTCCTTCTTCTTCTTCTTCTTTTTTTTTTTTTTTTTTTTTTTGGTCATCGGTCTACTGACTGGTTTGATGCGGCCCGCCACGAATTCCTTTCCTGTGCTAACCTCTTCATCTCAGAGTAGCATTTGCAACCTACGTCCTCAATTATTTGCTTGACGTATTCCAATCTCTGTCTTCCTCTACAGTTTTTGCCCTCTACAGCTCCCTCTAGTACCATGGAAGTCATTCCCTCATGTCTTAGCAGATGTCCTATCATCCTGTCCCTTCTCCTTATCAGTGTTTTTCCACATATTCCTTTCCTCTCCGATTCTGCGTAGAACTTCCTCATTCCAGTCCAATTAATTTTCAATTTCGTCTGCCGCATCACATCTCAAATGCTTCGATTCTCTTCTGTTCCGGTTTTCCCACAGTCCACGTTTCACTGCCATACAATGCTGTACTCCAGACGTACATTCTCAGAAATTTCTTCCTCAAATTAAGGCCGGTATTTGATATTAGTAGACTTCTTTTGTCCAGAAATGCCTTTTTTGCCATAGCGAGTCTGCTTTTGATGTCCTCCTTGCTCCGTCCGTCATTGGTTATTTTACTGCCTAGGTAGCAGAATTCCTTAACTTCATTGACTTCGTGACCATCTATCCTGATGTTGAGTTTCCCGCTGTTCTCCTTTCTGCTACTACTCATTACCTTCGTCTTTCTCCGATTTACTCTCAAACCATACTGTGTACTCATTAGACTGTTCATTCCGTTCAGCAGATCATTTAATTCTTCTTCACTTTCACTCAGGATAGCAATGTCATTAGCGAATCGTATCATTGATATCCTTTCACCTTATATTTTAGTTCCACTCCTGAACCTTTCTTCTATTTCCATCATTGCTTCCTCGATGTACAGATTGAAGAGTACGGGCGAAAGGCTACAGCCTTGTCTTACACCCTTCTTAATACGAGCATTTCGTTCTTGATCGTCCACTCTTATTATTCCCTCTTGGTTGTTGTACATATTGCGTATGACCCGTCTCTCCCTATAGCTTACCCCTACTTTTTTCAGAATTTCGAACATCTTGCACCATTTTACATTCCCGCACGCTTTTTTCAAGGACGACAAATCCTATGAACGTGTCTTGATTTTTCTTTAGCCTTGCTTCCATTATTAGCCGTAACGTCAGAATTGTCTCTCTCGTCCCTTTACTTTTCCTAAAGCCGAACTGATCGTCACCTAGCGCATTCTCAATTTTCTTTTCCATTCTTCTGTGTATTATTCTTGTAAGCAGCTTCGATGCATGAGCTGTTAAGCTGATTGTACGATAATTCTCGATCTTTTCAGCTCCTGCTGTCTTCGGAATTGTGTGGATGATGGTTTTCCGAAAGTCAGATGATATGTCGCCACTCATATATTCTACACACCAACGTGAATAGTCGTTTTGTTGCCACTTCCCCCAGTAATTTTAGAAATTCTGATGGAATGTTATCTATCCCTTCTGCCTTATTTGACCGTAAGTCCTCCAAAGATCTTTTAAATTCCGATTCTAGTACTGAATCCCCTATCTCTTCTAAATCGAATCCTGTTTCTTCTTCTATCACATCAGACAAATCTTCCCCCTCATAGAGGCTTTCAGTGTATTCCTTCCACCTATCCGCTCTCTTCTCTGCATTTAACAGTGGAATTCCCGTTGCACTCTTAATGTTACCACCCTTGCTTTTGATGTCACCGAAGGTTGTTTTGACTTTCCTGTATGCTGAGTCTGTCCTTCTGACAATCATTTCTTTTTCGATGTCTTCCATTTTTCCTGCAATCATTTCGTCTTAGCTTCCTTGCACTTATTGTGTATTTCATTCCTCAGCGACTTGTATTTTTCTATTCCTGAGTTTCCTGGGACATTTTTGTACTTCCTCCTTTCATCAATCAACTGTAGTATTTCTTCTGATACCGATGGTTTCTTCGCAGTTACCTTCTTTGTATCTATGTTTTTCTTCCCAACTTCTGTGATGGCTCTTTTTAGATATGTACATTCCTCTTCAAGTGTACTGACTACTGAGCAATTCATTATTGCTGTATTTATACCCTTAGAGAACTTCAAGCGTATCTCGTCATTCCTTAGTACTTCCGTAACCCACTTCTTTGCATATTGATTCTCCCTGACTAATGTCTTGAACTTCAGCCTACTCTTCATCACTACTATATTGTGATCAGAGTCTATATCTGCTCCTGGATATGCCTTACAATCCACTATCTGATTTCGGTATCTCTGTCTGACCATGATTTAGTTTAACTGAAATCTTCTCGTACTACCCGACCTTTTCCAAGTATACCTCCTCCTCTTGTGATTCTTGAACAGTGTATTTGCTATTACTAGCTGAAACTTGTTACAGAACTCAGTCTTTCTCCTCTCTCATTCCTTGTCCCAAGCCCATAGTCTCCCGTAACCCTTTTTTCTACTCCTTCCCCTACAACTGCATTCCAGTCCTCCCCTGTGACTATTAGATTTTCACCCCCCTTTACGTACTGTATTACCCTTTCAATATCCTGATACACTTTCTCTATCTGTTCATCTTCAGCTTGCGACGTCGGCATGTATACCCGAACTATCGTTGTCGGTGTTGGTCTGCTGTCGATTCTGATTAGAACAACCCGGTCACTGAACTGTTCACAGTAACACACCCTCTGCCCTACCTTCATATTCATAACGAATTCTACTCCCGTTATACCATTTTCTGCTGCTGCTGATATTACCCTATACTCATCTGACCAGAAATTGTTGTCTTCTTTCCACTTCACTTCACTGAACCCTACTATATCTAGACTGCGCCTTTGCATTTCCCTTTTCAGGTTTTCTAGTTTCCCAACCACGTTCAAGCTTGCGACATTCCACGCCCCGACTCGTAGAACGTTATCCTTCCGTGGAATGTTCAGTCTTTTTCTCATAGTAACCTGCCCCTTGGCAATCCCCTCCCGGAGATCCGAATTGGGGGCTATTCTGGAATCTTTTGACAATGGAGAGATCATCATGACACTTCACAGGCCACATGTTCTGAGAATAAATGTTATGTGTCTTTAGTGCAGTGGTTTCAATTGCCTTCTGCATCCTCATGCCGTTGATACTTGCTGATTCCTCCGCCTTTGAGGCAGTTTCCCCACCCCTAGAACGAGAGAGTGCCCTGAACCTCTGTCTGCTCCTCCGCCCTCTTTGACAAGGCCGTTGGCAGAATGAGGGGTGACTTCATATGCCGAAAGTCTTCGGCCGCCAGTGTTGATTATTAATAAAAATTTGAGCAGCGGCGGTTTCGAGCCCGGGACCGAAGACGTTAAAGATGTAACCCCTATACCACGGGTGCATCCCGTGCAAGTAAGGTAATGGAATGCAATCTAATCAGGTGATGCAGATAGAATTAGGTGAGGAAATGAGACAATAGAAGTAGTAGTCGAGTTTTGCTATTTGGGCGGCATTATAACCGACGATGGCATTTCTGTAAAAGGTGAATTTGTTAACATCCAATATCTGTTTAATTATTACTAAGTTTTTATTGCGGTACTTGTCTTCTGGTGTTCAGCCTTGTACGGAAGTTAAACGATAAATAGTTCATACAAGAAGAGACTAGAAGCCTTTGCAGTGTGGTGCTACACAGATAACACTGAAGATTAGGTGGCTATGTCGAGTAACTATTGGGAAGCTACTAGATCGAATCGAGACAAAAGGAAATTTTTGGCACGACTTGATGAAATAAGATATCAATTGCCAGAACACATCCTGCGGAATCAAGGAATTGTCACTTTGGTGATGGAGAGAAGAGTGTTTACGGGAGGAGGGGAACAAAAATTGTAGGAAAAGGTCATGGGATGTATATGATAAGCAGCTTCAAATTGATATACATTAGCCGAAGTTATTCGGACATGAAGAGGCTTACACAGGAGACAGTGGTGTGGAGAACAGAATGAAAGCAGTATTTGGACTGAGGACCATGATAACAAACAACCGTTATGAAAACTATCTTTGTTGATGTCTATGTTCACAGATGTTGGACATCGACTAGAAACAATACTCTGGCTCCTTATATGTTTTTTCCCGTTACTACTACACTTCTGGTAGTACAGTCTTTTTTTTTTTTTTTACAACTTCACCTAATTTGTAGATAATTAAACCATTTACATTTATCTTGGCTTACATTACTTCCCTACTTCCTCCTGCTTCCATGAGGACTTTATTGTTATAGCGTGGAAGTGCTGGAAGGCTGCACGCACAATCATAGTTTTTTGAGTTAGGAACATGGGGTAGAAAGTTTTTGGTTTAGCCCACACTAGCGACCATGTGTAGAGCCATTACTGTAGTCACGTTACAGTATATTAAGCAAAGTTTAAAAGAAAGACCAGAGTTGGCGCCTAGGAAAATTGTGCGAATCAATTAATTCCTTTTGCATAAGAATGTAATTGGGCAGAAACTAACGCTCAGCAATGGCACCATTTTTATGTGCACCGTTCGGATTTTACTTGCAAAAACAGTCAAATTTGTTCAGGTTTTACGTGCAAAAACAGTCGCCTTCGTTCGGATTTCACGTGCAGAAACCGACACCCTTTGTACGCAGTCCACTTGCAGGCCTCTGGTCCTGTGCTGCTACATTTAAGTCTGCAGTGAGTAGTATGTCAGGAGTTGCTGCCGAACGCTTACTTCCACTCCCCAGTGATAAGACGGAATACAACCTTTACGTAAAAATACTCTATTACGTCAGGTTGCCCTCCATGGGGTGGGTGCACGCAACGACTGTGGTTGTATTGGGTTAGATAGAGCAGCAATCAGTCGTAGAATAAAGTTGCTTTAATATGACATTTATAGTCACAATGCAGATCAGATTTCGACCTGTGTCAGGTCATTATCAATGCTAAAACAAATACAAGAGTATATATTACAATGTGATTTACAAAAGTTATAAGTCTGTCACATCGTTGTCTTTTAATGTTTACATTACATACCAGTGCGGAATTGTAGCAGTTGTTCGTGCTCAAGTGAATGCTTACACAGTTCAACCATTACTGTCGTAAAATTATATGTTGGTTTCACAGTACACATCGGCTTTGCGTATGGCGCCCTCTATGAGCTGCGCCTGAAGTTTACAGTTTTGACGACATTTTTTGTAGTATTTATGTTGTATAGTAACTAAGTAGTAACATGTCATATTAAAGCAACTTAATTCTACGACTGATTGCTGCTCTGTCTAACCCACTGTATTCCGTTCTATGTTGCAAGTGCACAAAGTGATATTCAGTAATACATCGCAAGTTGCCCGCGAGTTGCGGCCCTTGGGCGGTCGAGAAATACGTCTGCTCGCTGCAGTATCTCCAGGCTATCTGAGGCGTCAGCTCTCAGCGGATTCTCGGCATTACCCTGCCCAAACAAAGGACCTGGAAAGTCCAAGCTAACCTGTCCAGTTTGCAAAATGTCACTAGATGGCACTTACAGTGGCAAGTGAGTTACAGAGCTCAGCACCCTTAAATAACTCCGGACTGGAGCGAGACTGGTGGTTCAAATTTGGTCCACCAGTGTATCGGACCTGGGTCTCAGAAAAGTTTAATCGTCTGAAAAAAAAATCTTACTTAGTTTGTATTTTGAGTGCAAAAAAAAACACATTTTTCTGGGAGTTTTTCTATTTGCGCCAATACTGTGTATCAAACTTGTTAGAAATGGCTCTGAGCACTATGCGACTTAACTTCTGAGGTCATCAGTCGCCTAGAACTTAGAACTAATTAAACTTAACCAACCTAAGGACATCATACACATCCATGCCCGAGGCAGGATTCGAACTTGCGACCGTAGCGGTCGCCCGGCTCCAGACTGCAGCGCCTAGAACCGCACGGCCACTCCGGCCGGCAAACTTGTTAGAATCGGAGCAAGTTTTGTGCGAAAGCAGACAAACACATGCAATTAATGATTGTCCTGTTATTTCGTGAAAACTTTACCTTTCGTCACGATATAAGCACCATGGTTCCAAAGATAATAAAAAAGCCTTTACCTGATCAGTCGTCACCTGAGTCAACAAATATCTACATCAGGTACCAAGCTATCGCCGTCTAATGTCAAAATTGTGGTAGAGTAAATGTCGCGAAACGGAATAAAAAATGTTCCTATCACAGCGCAAAAAAAAAAATGCGAGTAAGTCCTAGGCAGAGTAAGGAATGTAACAGAAGGGGAGAAACTTTCCGACTTATCTGGCAGCTTCAAAGAGATTTAAATTGAAACATCATGACATACTAGAGCTTTTTTATGCGATAACCCCACTTCCCTAGTGCAATGAGCTCTCTTAGCTGCAAGGTGTTGACACACCTGCATCTTGTAGTTTATACGCTAACGTCCCTGACACTGTGTCCAAAATCCAGAAGATTCACTAGGCATAGTAAACAATATATGTAATATGGTACGTCTGAAGAGCATACATGTAATAGATGAAAAAGCTTTTCCTAGGATGATAAAATTTCTGGGGTTGGATATGTTACTAGGAGGACGCCAAAACAACTTTTGATTTCTGGACGAGGTTGATTCTTTCCCCACAGTGACCATTTCTCCCCAAAACCCACCCCCTGTTCCATATACGGTGAGAGGTCTAATAAATAGACACAAATTAAGTGCTTCTAGAGAATGAGACGCACCTATAACAAAATGTATCCGAGAGTGGGGATGCATCTATGGTAAGAAGTATCCCAGAGTGGGTATGCATGGATCCTAAACTTTAATGACACGTATGGTATTGCAAAACACGACGAAGGCCATGTTCGATGAGTTGACACGATGCGTTATATTACATGACAGGGTTACTAATACTAAATAGTAAAAAAGAGCGAACATGTCAAGACGTTTTAATTTAAATTTGAAGCTGCTGGATAAGTCGAAAAGCTGCTTCCCTTCTTTTACATTCCTAACTCTGCCCAGGATATATTCGCCATTTTGTATTATGAGAACACTCCGTCTTCAGGCCACAAGTGGCCCATCGGGGCCATCCGACCGCCGTGTCATCCTCAGTAAGGATGCAGATAGGAGGGATGTGTGGTCTCCACACCACTCTCACGGTCGTTACGATGGTTTTCTTCGACCGGAGCCGCTACTATTCGGTCGAGTAGCTCTTCAATTGGCATCACAAGGCTGAGTGCACCCGAAAAATGGCAACAGCGCATGGTGGCCTGGATGGAGACCCATCCAAGTGCCGGCCACGCCCGACAGCGCTTAACTTTGGTGGTCTGACGGGAACCGGTGTATCCACCGCGGAAAGGCCGTTGCCTTTTTTGTGCTATGATATGAGAATTTCTTCATTTCGAGTATAAATTCTTGAAATCAGAACGCAACTGATGCTCACGCACAAGTAATAAGAGTCCCTGAACGTGTTGTAAGATGTATGTTAAACACATACTCTCTTGGCAGTTTTCCTTCTGTACCATTTCTGTTCATTGGTATCACACAACAAGCTAACATTTCCCCATGTGTGCGATTTTTGGTGTTAAAGCAAGATAGATACTTTCGACACATTCCTTAACTTCTTGCGGACCACCTGCTTTCATTTTATTTCACAGCACTGCCGATCCAAGTCAATTTGTGTTACTCGTACTCAATCTTCATTTATTTGAGCGTGCCATCTACAGGTTCACTGAGTTAAAGTAACTGAATGACAAGATTTCATATACTGCAACATTTCTCAAAGGCATCTGACTGTGCAAATCGTAGCATTCTTCTGAAGAGGCTTTACGTTTAGGGCTTTCGCGGTACAATGAGTGTAAGTGATTCACTTCATACTGAACTGAAAGGAAGCGAAGGGGATGTTACACAGTTCGTGTAACAGTCGAGACGAATCTTCTTCTGACTGAATATAAACTGCTACTGGCGTTCAGTAGGGCTCAATCCTGAGACCACCCCTGTCCTGGCTACAGCTTAGTGACTTCTCTTGCACCGATAAAGCAGAAATATCGCTCCATAGTGCTGCAACAACAGGTGGAGCAATATATAAAATGTTTACATCATCATCAATAACACCACAGCACAGCGGAAAGGAAATATGTAAAATGGATAGTTCAAAATTCCTGGGTGTCCATATTCATCAGAACTTGAACCTGAAATTACATATTACAGAGTTTCTGAAACGCTTCATTCAGCGCAACATTTGCTGTACATGTTATTGCTGATGTTCGTTATTACTACATTAGTTTACTTTGATGTCACATGGAATAATTTTCTGAGGCAATTGCACACATAGGCACAAAGTATTCATTGCACTGAAACGTGAAATAAAAATAACGTCTCGTGTCCATCCTCAGAGTTCATGAAGGCAACAACTCAAAAGAATGAACTGACATACTAACAACATCCTCGCAAAACATTTACTTTCTTCTGAAGTTTTCTGTGAAGAATCAGACCTTATTTAGAAATAAGAGGAACATTAATGCATAGAACACTATGAATAAAGGTAGCCCCCGTTATCCATAACTTAATCTTACACTTTCACAGAAACGGCAAACTATGCAGCGATAAAAGTATTTAACCACTTCCATTTAGAATTAAAGGTGCGGGTACACGACAAAATCTTTAAAAATAAATTGAAACCTTAGTTACTTGACAACTTCTTCTATTCGATGGGTGAATTTCTAATCTGTATGTGGTTGGATAACATTTATCAAACTTTATTATAGAAATTACCAGCAAGTGCTCATGTTTTCACAGAGCATATGTAGCTTATTTGTAAATCTTCTGAGACGTTCCATGTCATGGCGAATCTAGTCATCGAAATATCAAAAAGACTAAACTAAATATTCTTTATTTTCTGTGGACCGAATTTCTCAGTCATGGACAGCAAAACAGATGACATTCTTTACTTCGGTTATTTAGCTGAATTACATTAATCTGTAATTTTCTTGAAGGGCTTAACGACAATCTCATTGCTTGTTAAATTTATGCCTATAAACGTAGCTCGTGACGCTTTATTATGGCTATGGCAACGTTCCGGTCCTAACGTACTAATACATTTGCAAGAGGTAACCGCTTTATAAAAAGAAGTGTATGTTAGATAGAAGGAAGATTAAGGTTTACGTCTCGTCAAAGACAAGGTTATGGCCCAAAGGGGTTTTGAGACCAGGTCTTTCCGAATGCGAGTCCAGTGTTCCAATGATGGTTAGCGTTACAATAGTGTAACGATCCAGCGACAACGAGAACTCCGCTATCGTTTAGTCAGATAAGTGAGAGAGGATAACTAATCAAAAAATGACTTTTTTTCTCTTTTTTCTGTTACTCAGCTGTCGGAATATTACCATTGCAAATATTGTTTCTATTGCACTAACTAAACAACTGTGGGTCGGTTTCCATAGCATTGCACTATTCTTGACTGTTTGCAATTAGCCGTTCTTGTTAATAAAAGATGAATATAACTGTTCGACTGGAAACATCACAAGTTCTGCGAAAGTGACTCACCACTGAATTGCGCCAACAGCTGTAGTTCGACATCCCGGTCGAATATCTGTGTAGCGCGCTTTCGAGATAACCTCTGCGATCTGTTTGCTTAGTGAGCGCCGATAAAGGATCAGTTGCTATCAAACCCGCAAATAGTTTGGAACATAAAATGTGACAAATTTGTATTCGCGCACAATTAGATCCTTTTCGTAGATAAATATTGGATGCATTGGTATGTGTGATTTATATACGTGATGCCTTAAGAAAAACATGTTGTACTTAGGACAAACATTTTCACAACACAGAACTGCTCTCCTAAGAACTATCTACATTACCAAAAAGCTATCGCGGAACCCGGTACCAGCTGCAGCGTAGAGGCAACAAAAATCTGATTTTCAGTATTTCGTGTAATTATTGACCGAACTTAAAAGCTCAAAATCCCATCGTAGTCTACCCATTAAGAGATACAAACTCATTTTAAAAGTTTAACACAATAAAACACGTATTAGAGTTAGAAACTTTCTCTTGAGGCAGCGTAAGTGACGGCGAGAAAATACACGGACTACATTCATTCAGTATTTGTCAATAAGAGCACACAGTGACTTCCAACAAAGTTTACACATGAACCTTTACGATACTTTTTCTCGCTGATAACCCCCACTAAATAGTGAAAAGAAAATAGTATATCGCGTACTACATTTTTACAGTTCATGCAGTCAACCATTATTATCAGGCATGACGTTTTAATTTATTACCTCTTTACTACCAACTCTAGCCGCAACACACTTTTCAGACAGGAGCTACACGTATCACTGAAGGTCCCTGCAAAATTGCATCACTGTACGACACGTAAGCCAGAAGATATGACGCCATAAACAGTCAGATACGTGAAATCCTAGCTTTTGCTTAAAATGGCTGACAAGTTACCCAATTTACATTCATCCACTTAGCAACTTCCAACAAACTAAGCATAATTTCAAACCGTTTCTAAACTGCGTACTCGTCAAAATGGGATGCCTAGGATACCTGCTTTCTAGGATCGCTAGACAACAATTCAAGCAAATAGTATTAACATAGAAGTGTCGCAAGGACAGGGCGACATGCAAATAAGAAATTCAGTGCTTTTTTTCTAAAAACAGTTTGAGGGTACTCCGACATGGGATATAATGCAGCGAAAATTAGTTATAACTGAAGCATGGGATACAACCCGTCTGCTTTTAGCCATGACATCATCAACATATCTAACTAAAAAAAAAGTGTCGGGCTCTTCAGTTGACTGCTCAAATGAAGCAGGCGATACCGAAGCATACACAAACATACAAGAGAATGTGGTATCGAACACTTCAGTTCACATCACCTCAAATGAAGCATGCGATTTGAGCGTATGCATATCCGTTTAGCACTACCATTGACCACTAGCGAGGGCACTACATGGTTGTTGAACTGGCTGCCAGCGATTCAGTTGTCGAGAACGCTTGCCGCAGCTTCGAAGTGCTTGAAACAGTCTATGACATCGATTTTCCCACCAAAAACTGCACTGGCATCGTTCGCAATTACCAAATCGAAAAAATGAAATAAAAAATGTACATCAATGAAATAAATCTTTGGCACTCTTCCAAGTTCTCAACATCGTAAAAAATTACTTTGTCGACGAAAAAGTTTAGGGGTACGCATCCCCCAGCGTTCCCCCAGAAAAACAGCACTGAAGAAATCTCTTCAGCATATACAATTCCTATAGAAGCGAAGTAATACAGTGGATGCTCCTATCCAGGTCGCTGGTCTTTGCGTTTCTGTAGAGCTCGTACAACTCGTTGCGGCCATTGTGTGCAGCATTTCTATTCTCTTCGCGTAGAGGGCGCTGCTGTCGCGTTGTCGTCCTGGAGAGTGGTCAGTCCGCGTGCCATAGGCTGACGTCTTCTTCACGGCCGGCTCTGCTCTAACGTTCCCGAGCGGCGTGCTGGCGCTTGACTTTAGGCCGGAACATAAACCTCTGTCGCTTACATGCTTAAAGGCAAATAATAAACATGCTGATTCATTTGTTAAGTAATCAGACGTTTGAAGCCGTTTTATACATAGGTGTGCCATTATTTCAAGTATCGGGGTTTTTCTGGTATGGTACTATTCTTCTGAGGCTACCATGAAAGAATTATCAGACACCTATTTGTAGCAGAATTCTACTGGTACGGAGTTACTTAACAGCTGTTTTGTTTAACGTTTAATCTAAAGCGGGTGGAAGGGCTGACCCAATGAAGTGAACATTTCAATTACAATGGATTTGTTAATTAACCAAAACAATCTCACATAAAATCTGACAAGTGCCATTCGGGCAAGATTATTTAAGAGACATTCATTACATGAATCATGAGCAAGTTAATAAATAACTTTAACAACCTATTCTAGTCTAGACATTATTTAGGACCCTTTCAATTAACATTACATGTAGCCCACGATTTCCCACCAAAATAGACAGAAGCCACTGAGGCTGAATTTAACCATAACTTTAACAAACAGTTCTAGTTGAGGCACATTATTTAAGACCCTTTCAATTAAAACCTTACATTGCATGCAAAATAACGTTTGACACACAGCTTCAGCTTTAACGCGAATACTTAAAACATATTTATAGCTTGGTCAATCTTACAGAGCGACCCCGAAATTATTCAAATGACCATTGACTTGTAGGATGGACTTTTAGGGCATAGAAAGTTACAACTTCGTACAATGATAAATGTGTAACAACAGAAGCAAGGTCCAAGCTTGGAAGGCCGAAGTTTAACCACGAACGGTGGAACCGACTGAGAGACGTAATACTTAACTTCGAACGAGGACGTGGCTCCGTTTGCAACCTCACGTCGAGTAGGCCACCAAAATGTGAACCAAGCAAACGCTACCGAAGAGGAACACACGAGCTCAGGAGAAGTCAGAAGTCCACAGCCCGTAAGCCAAACTTCTAATCTAAAAGAAGCCCTGCGCTTCAGTTGCCCGCTGCCTCAGCTCACTGAAACACAGACCACACCCGACAACAGAAAGCAGAGAAACCTTTCTTAACCTTAACATTTAAGATTGACCAGCAAATGAACTCTGTAAAATCAAGGCTAAACAACAACTAATTTGACTAGGAAGTGCTTCCTTTAATTGAAACAGTACTTGATAAACAAACTCTAGGAGTGGAAAATGAACTAGCTAAGGAGAACCGGCACTCACTAGAACTTAATGACACACATCTGCAAATACATCAGTATTATGCGGGAGCAGAGCACACACTTAGTAGGAGGCCTCAAATTAAAAGGAACAAGCATAACATCACACGTCGTGCAACGTCTTACTGTACCAAGAGCGATCACAATCACAGTTAACAAAGCGCTCTTAGTAACTAGCGTACTTAACTGGGTGTCTTGATGCTGGATCGATTTTGCGAAGATGCCAGACCATCACTTCGCAAGACCTTGGCAGCGTGTACCTCCAAGGATGCGGGCACAACCACGGCTCACGAGGTTGCCGGAGAATGCACAGCGCCGGCCAACTCCGGCCGCCTCCAGTACAACCACGTGACCACCGCTGCCCGGCCTCAGGCATGCGGTCTTCGCTTCTGCCCGCCCGCCAATCGCCGACTCGCGCGCCGCCGCCTTCCGTTCTCACAGCGTTGTCCCCTCTCTCCCTACTCGCGGTCGGCACTTCATTATACACTACAGGCCATTGAAATTGCTACACACGAAGATGACGTGCTACACACGAGAAATTTAACCGACAGGAAGAAGATGCTGGGATATGCAAATGATTAGCATTACAGAGCATTCACACAAGGTTGGCGCCGGTGGCGACACCTACAACGTGATGACGTGAGGAAAGTTTCCAGTCGACTTATACACAAACAGCAGTTGACCGGCGTTGCCTGAGGAAACATTGTTGTGATGCCTCGTGTAAGGAGGAGAAATGCGTAACATCACGTTTCCGACTTTAATAAAGGTCAGATTGTAGCCTATCGCGATTGCGGTTTATCGTATCGCGACATTGCTGTTCGCGTTGGTCGAGATCCAATGACTGTCAGCAGAATATAGAATCGATGGGTTTAGGAGGGTAATACGCAACGCCGTGCTGGATTCCAACGGCCTCGTATCACTAGCAGTCGAGATGACAGGCATCTTATCCGCATGGCTGTAACGGATCGTGCAGCCACGTCTCGATCCCCGAGTCAACAGACGGGGACGTTTGCAAGAGAACAACCATCTGCACGAACAGTTCGACAACGTTTGCAGCAGCATGGACTATCAGCTCGGAGACCGTGGCTGCGGTTACCCTTGACGTCGCATCACAGACAGGAGCGCCTGCGATTGTGTGCTCAACGACGAACCTGGGTGCACGAATGGCAAAACGTCAATTTTTCGGATGAATCCATGTTCTGTTTACAGCATCATGATGGCCGCATCCGTGCTTGGTGACATCGCGGTGAACGCACATTGGAAGCGTGTATTCGTCATCGCCATACTGGCGTATCACCCGGCGTGATGGTATGGGGTGTCATTGGTTACACGTCTCGGTCACCTCTTGTTCGAATTGACGGCACTTTGAACAGTGGACGTTACATTTCAGATGTGTTACGACCCGTGCCTCTACCCTTCATTCGATCTCTGCGAAACCCTACATTTCAGTAGTATAATGCACGACCGCAGGTTGCAGGTCCTGGACGGGCCAGAAAATGTTCGACTGCTGCCCTGGCCAGCACATTCTCCATCTCTCACCAATTGAAAACGTCTGGTCAATGGTGGCCGAGCAACTGGCTCGTCACAATACGCCGGTGAACTGTACTATCGTGTTGAAGCTGCATGGGCAGCTGAATCTCTACACGCCATCCAAGCTCTGTTTGACTCAATGCCCAGGCGTATCAAGGCCGTTATTACGGCCAGAGGCGGTTCTTCTGAGTACTGATTTCTCAGGATCTATGCACCCAAATTGCGTGAAAATGTAATCACATGTCAATTCTAGTGAAATATATTTGTCCAAGGAATACCCGTTTATCATCTGCATTTCTTCTTGGTGTAGCAATTTTAATGGCCAGTAGTGTATTTCGAGCCGGCCCAAGCCCAAAGACAAACCTCTGCACTAGGAAATCGATCGTACTCATGTCAGAGATACTACTGGCGCCAATCCCGCCACGGCTCTTCTACGACATGCTCGTAAAAGCCGACGTCTCGAAAAATCGTAGTCATATGCCTAGTAAGTGGATAATAGATTGAAAAGACCCGCAATGGTTTAATAACGAAATTCGGAGGACGTAATGTTCAGATAAGTATTAGTAGTGTCCTGTTTGATACAATCAATTCGTTTAAATAGTGGGCCTAACGTTGCAAAGCGATATCACATGGAACGAGCGTGTGAGAACTGTGGTAGGAAAGGTGAATTGTCGACGTTGGTTTATTGGGAGAATTTTGGGAAAGTATGGTTCACCTGTACAGGAGACAGCATATAAGACGCTGGTGCGACCTATTCTTTAGTACTGCTCGAGTGCTTGGGAACTGTACTTGGTCGGATTGAAGGAAGACATCGAACCAGTTGAGAGGCGGCCTGCTAGATTTGTTGCTGATACGTTCGAACAACAAGTTAAACATTGCGGAAATGCTTCGGGAACTCTCTGGAGGGAAGGCGACATTCTTTACGAAGAACAATATTGAGAAAATTTAGAGAACAGGCATTGGAAGCTGAGTGCAGAATTATCCTACTTCCGCCAACATACGTTTCGCGTAATGACCACGAAGGTACGATACGAGAGATTAGGGCTCATACGGAGGGCATGTAGACAGTCGTCTTTCCCTCGCTCTATCTGCGAGTAGAACAAGAAAAGGAAACGACTAGTAGTGGTAGAAGGTACCCTCCGCCACGCACCGTACGATGGCTTGCGCAGTATATATGTATATAGATGTAAATGTAGGTGTAGGTGTAAAATACAGGATAGAAGGATGTCAGTGATAAAGCACGCTGAGGACACTTCGATCGTTAGTGTAGTCTGGGAGAACTACAGAACCTGTTGAACGGAAGATAGAGTATACTGAGCAAAGAATATGAACTGAAGGTAAGCCAAAAAGAGCGGAAAGTATTGGGGAGTAGTATAAGTGAATTAGCGATAAACGCAACGAAACTGCGGGCCAGGTAAAAGGTAAAGAGAAGGAATCTGTTACCTAGGCGAGAAAATAACCCACGACGGAGGAATTGAGGAGCACCCAACAATGAAACTTGTACAGTGAAAGAAAGCGTTCCTGGCCAAAAGAATTGTGCTACTACCAAGGATACGTCTTAACTTGAGAAACTTATTTCACTTCATAATAAGCTGATTTTTACAGAAACCATTTTTCACAACTGTGGTGACATTGGCGATTTTATGATTTCCATGGGGATCTAGTCCACCAGAAATGTCACTTAGTATTATTCACCATCAGTTCTGACCAACCGCCATATCAGCAGGTGATATGAAACACACAAGATAGCTTTACACAAAATCCGATGAAACCTTAACAAGGCGTTAAACGTCATTTGTAATAATAACTCTGCAACTGAGACTGTTCCTTTATATAGACATTTTTTGAGGCTGTGTGTCTGGAACGCAGTACTGTGTGAGTTATCGACAGTGAGAAAACTGGGAAGCAAAAGAATGGCGGGTTTTGCATTGTGGTATTACTATCAACTTGTGAATCTCTATCTCCTGAATAGATCATCCAGTTGTTCTGAAATTGTACTCGTTTGTTTGTCTGTACACGCACATCATATCTACCAATATCCGTCGCATTCTTGATGCGTCGTTTTTATGTCGTAGAAGGTATCTCAAAAACAGCGCATCGGTTTAAAAACGGAAAAATACGTGTTCAGTGTTTTTGTAAATGCTATGCCGTGATACCGATGTTGACGAACGCCGACCCACCGTCATGGTGTGGCGCTGTGAACAACTCTGAAATCTTAAATACCAACATCCTATTTTTACTGTAAAATCTGATTCTGTGAGACAAAATACGTAACGTTTGTATGGGGTACTTTTGCCGTCGCGGGACAGATGGCGCAGAGATTAACAAATAACACAATTTATATCCAAAGCGATGTCATCTCGAGGAAAATGCATTAGATCAATAACACAAAGACGGATTTGAGTGGCAAATGACTTAGTGTTTTGCAGATTTCTCCGTGTAGCTGTTTTGAAACATTCATTCATTCGTTCGGTCATTATTTGACTTGATTTCATTGCATGCAAAAGTCGTCCCTCATTTCTTAAATACGTTCTTTCATAACCTGAGCACGTTATTAATTAGACTGCAGGCTATTTACGATAGAAGAGAAAATTAGAATGGTTTACACTTTTGGGAAAGTGGCAGGAGCGCCGTAATGCTGTAACCCTTTATGCTTAACATTTTTCAAACAGGGTGCGATCACAGGCTTCTTTTTGTTGCGTTCTTCGAGAGTTCTCCTCCACGGGAACTGTACAACCAAGGAAAAGGAAGCATCGAAGGAAAATTACTGGAGAGAATTATGAAACTGTGATATTAACTGCAGTGAATCATAACCCTCACATTGGAACTCGGCAGTAAATCGTGAATCGTGTAGCGAATTTTGAAACGTGGAAAACAACATCCGTTTCGCACTTCCCTCCATCAGGCACTTCATAGCAATGATTTACAGAACCGAGTAACATTTTGCCAGTGGTAGCTTTAGCAAATACAGAGAGGCTCCAATTTCTTTGCCCGACGATTGTTCTCTGGCGAGTCGACCATCTCGAACCACGGTACGATTGACACAACATGCATCATTGGGAACACACTTTGGTTGCGCCAAGATGAACATCTTCCGCGGAATGTGAATGCTTGGCGTGGGATAATTGGTTGACAAACTCATTGGTTCATTCTTTATCGATCACCCCTTAAATGATGATAAATATTTTACATACTTGGAAGATGATCTCCCAGTACTGCTCAAAGACCTTCTCTTGGAACTGTGACAAACAACGTGGTTTCAATATTATGATGTCCAGCACATTAGTCTGTAGCAAAACGGTATTAAGTTCCATGTGCCATCGGAAGAAGCGGTCCAGTGTCCTGGCCTGCAAGACGGCCAGATTTTACTTCGCCTGACTTTTGTTTATGGGTTCACCAACTTTTGTTTATCGGTTTACCAGGAGAGTAAAATTTATATGAAGTACCAACATTGAGCAGTAACTTGATTCAGGGTGTCACCTGGCGTTCTCAGATGTTTCGAATGACTTCTTGCACGGATAAATAAGTGCATCGAAACATGCCGCGATACCTTTGTACACTTACTGTGAAATAAGCACCGCGTTCGTGACAGCACATCTCAAACCAGCACCCCGTTGTTGAGAGGACGCACTTCTAACATGCTATTTTCATAATTGCTGGACACATCTGCCTGTCTTTTTTTGGTCCAATATTATTTGCTGGAGATAATAACGTTTTGGAACTCAACTTTGTTATTTGTCGACTACAGCACCATCTATCGCCCAACGATAAAAGTGTTAAATACAAAGGTTACAATTTTTTTACGTAGAACCCGAGTCTACAACAAAAATGGAATGTTCCTATTTAAAATTTCAGAGTTGATTTTCCGCTACACCCTTGATGGGTGAGGCATGGGAGTATCGCCGGATAGCATTTTTAAAAGCACAGAACACGTATTTTTCCATGTTGTAATCCGGCGCATAGTTTGAGATATTTCGTTGCCCCAAAATAAAAAACTCATCCTGCATGCAACAAGTAACTGAGAATTTTTGGTGTAGGTCTAGGTGCTTCACACACACACACACACACACACACACACACACACATACACACACACACACACAGAGAGAGAGAGAGAGAGAGAGAGAGAGAGAGAGAGAGAGAGGGGGGGGGGTGGAGAAGGGGGAGGGGGGGCAGGGACCGTGGCGGACTCTGTCAAACCAGCCACGAAACTAAAGACCTTTACCCATAAGAATTCTAAGGATTTCTACTGCCGAAGGGAGTTACTCGTATTTTGCCGCACATAACGTCATAGCCGAAAATAGACGTCGATCTGCGAATATCCTATCGGATAGCTAGCGCAGTTCTTACTCGTAGCTCTCGGTCGCTCGAAATCTCTGGTTCCTTTCTTACAGGAAGTGTCGAAAACATCCTATATACTAAGACAACTTGTTCAAGGCCACTCCGAAATTCCAGAAGCGGTTTATCAACAAAGACGCGCTAAAATTCCAATTCAGTTGCAGCAAAATAGTTCAGAAAATTATGAGGACAACTGTCCTGCTGCCAAAACTAAATGTTCCGCACACTCGAAATTTAGCTATGTACAATGTAAATTTAGGTTATGTGCAAAACAAATATTCTAGGCTGCAGGAGATGGTCACTTATCGAGCATGTACATTCTGATTGTATTTTGTGTGTGAATCTCAGCAGATAATGGAATTACATCACAACGTTTATCGGCAGTCGACTGAGTAAATTACAAGATTAATTTTAGATTAAGCTGTAAACGGGACAGGATGTGGAAACCAACATGCGGTCATATTAACATGCAACTTTCTCTTAACACCTTCCACAATATATTTATCAGTCATTAGATAAAGATATCGGCCATGCTGTTCTATAGCCTTATACCACTTTCTATCTTATTCACAATAATGTGTTTCATAAAGTTCGAATCGTTCACTGTACTTCGGTGCTCAGTGCTTCCATTGCTAGACTTTATTTGGAACACTATTTATAAACTGTCTCATTACTGTCTCGTTACCCTGTATGCAAATTAATAGCAAAGCTCTAAATCCAATCAACGCTATGGTTAGCATCTTAAATTAACCGGCAGGAACGGCAGAATCCTAAACCGTACTGTACGGACCGATACTCGCACATCCTTGAGAAATACTGTCCAGTGCCCCCGTTGTGGATCAGGTGTAGCGGTCGGAATGGTAAGTCAGGCTGGTCGTCTTGTTTATCAGTGATAAGAAGGAATGCTCCACGCTGCTAACAGTGATGCACACAACACCGTTTTTGCTGCAGAGTTGACGAACAAACTGTAGCTTTAGAAAAACAGTAACGGAGAACATGCCCACGCATTTAAATAAAAGAATGTACACAATTCCATAACATTCGTGAATTAAATAAGTGCTCTACTGGACATTTTGAAGTACAGAACATTGGGCTTGCTAAGTCAGATCACGAAAATTCTTGCGTGAAAATTCTCTGCCGAGTTTTGAGATTCTACGTTGTGTTAGATTGTTTATTTTCACTCTGTTTCCTTAATTTATTACTTATCGCATATTACGCACTGTGTACCCATTTCACGCTTCTATGAGACATTATTTATCACATGAGATTTAACATCTGTTGCTTTTACTATCCATTTGGCATGTAGCACCTCTCGAGCCTTCGTGGAGTTCTTCAATTAAGGAAGATCTGTGGAGAAAATGGTTCAAATGGCTCTAAGCAATATGGGACTTAACATCTGAGGTCATCAGTCCCCTATACTTAGAACTACTTAAATCTAACATAAGGACATCACACACATCTATGCTCGAGGCAGGATTCGAACCTGCGACCGTAGGCAGCAGCGCGGTTCCGGACTGAAGCGCCTAGAACCGCTCTGCCACAGCGGCCGGCATCTGTGGAGACGACGGGAAAAAATTTACCAATTCAGATAACAACAGCTCGGAACCGTACGTTCAGAAGGAAACGTCCATTCACGTGCAGCTGTTAAAATTTACAAACCTAAGTTAATTACAATATAAACTACGAATTTCTTTTTTCGTTACAAGAGGTTAACTTTACGGAATAAACAAACTTGACAGATTGTTAGAGCTACGTCGAAATTGACCAACTCGATATTAAGAATTGATAACAATGCTTTGTCTCGCTATCGCAGATTATATCAGGTGAACAGTTCTGCAGATAGGTTGGTATCTTTCTTCTTCAGCGCCCAGTCACTTCTTTTTCCACTGCGCTAAAATCTGCTTATTTGTCGCTGTGTCTGGTTTTATCCTGCGACAATGTCAGCAGAAATATCCTATCATTTCAAATGCCCTATAGGTGTGAAAGTACTGATTCAGGAGGCTTCTTCACATAGCAAACAAACGCCATGACAATCCGTCTAGAAACCACTCTGTAAACAAAGATGTAAAATATCGGCGACATTGCGAAACAACTCAGCCACAACACGCAAGAACTTTTACTTCTTCGTTTTCGGTTTCTATTTCAACAAAGCTTCTGCAGGTATTTTAGATCTCTCTCTCTCTCTCTCTCTCTCTCTCTCTCTCTCTGCTGCAATTTTTCTTTATTTTTCTATGTGCTAATAATGCGAAGACGTCATGCAACGAACTTCGCCTTGGTATGAAGCGTACTACACACTAGGATATGGCCGGTCGGAGTGGCCGTGCGGTTCTAGGTGCTGCAGTCTGGAGCCGAGCGACCGCTGCGGTCGCAGGTTCGAAGGCTGCCTCGGGCATGGATGTGTGTGATGTCCTTAGGTTAGTTACGTTTAATTAGTTCTAAGGCGACTTATGACCTCAGAAGTTAAGTCGCATAGTGCTCAGAGCCATTTGAAGCAACACTAGGATATGCAAATGATAAACATTTTTGCGCAATCACACGAAGTAGGAAGAAGTAATGCTATTTAACATCTGTATACTGGGCAATTCAAAATTAATATCGCGGTTTTAAGGCTTTGTAGCATTTATTATATTCAAATTACAATTATAAATAATGCATCAAATGTAAGAGCAACGCAAACACTTTTTCTTACAGTGTTCAATGTGAGCACCATTCGTCTCACGGCACATATCGAGACCTAGGCGAGTTCTTCCCAAACCTCGATCACTGTGCCTGGAGCAACTGCTTCAATCGTGTTTCTTACGTCGGATAAATCCGCTGGTAGCGGAGCCAACTACACATGAACCTCTATGTACCCCCAAAGGTTATAAATTGCACGGCGTCAGATCGGGTGAACGTGGAGGCCATGCGAGAATACGCTCCGTAATCCAGCCCCTGATGGCCAATCCAGAGGTCGGATATAACGACATTTAACCAATCATGTACTGAGTTATGCCAGCGAGGCGGCGCACTATCTTGCTGCCAAATAAAGTTCTGTGGTTCTCCTTCTTTCAGTTCAGAAAAGAGCCACAGTTCTAGCACATCGAGATAAGAAACACCATTTACAGTAAGGCACATAAATTTTCCACCGAGATATGGCACAAGAAACATTCAGTTTATTGGAATCTCATTGCAACTGTACAGTTTACTTTGGAACACGATACAATAAATCTTCGTCGTCATACAAATGCATTTCGTTTGCAAACTTAGTGCGTAGGTTTTAAAGATTGCAACAGCTGCAAACGATAAGAACGTTGTCCTGTCTCCTTAAAAGTTTCCACAGAGACATCACTGGAACTGCTAATTCGCGAAAGCCTTCCGAAATGATTTCTTGGGGCTGTGTGTGAAACACTCTCTCACTCATTCAACGCGTTTCTGGGTCACTCCTGGTCGTGCCGTACTCTTTCCTTCGCTAAAACAATCGGTGTCTTCAAACTGATGATACCATGTATGGATGTTATCATCATTTGGAGGTTAACAATGGAACTTTATACAAAACACGCGTTGCGCTGTAACAACAGATTCAATCCTTGCAAACTGTAAAACACAAAAAGCTTTCTGTTCACTGGTCGCCATCTTTTCTACTCTCGCCGGCCGGGGTGGCCGTGCGGTTCTAGGCGCTTCAGTCTGGAACCGCGTGACCGCTACGGTCGCAGGTTCGAATCCTACCTCGGGCATGGATGTGTGTGATGTCCTTAGGTTAGTTAGGTTTAAGTAGTTCTAAGTTCTAGGGGACTGATGACCACAGATGTTAAGTCCCATAGTGCTCAGAGTCATTTGAACCATTTTTTTCTACTCTCGCTTTCTAACGGAAGACACAGCAAACAGTGCATGGACATGCGCACAGGTATACAAACAAACCTCAATTGTTGTTTCATTTGATGTATTTTTTATATTTGTAAGTTGAAGCACTTCAAAGTTTTTAAATTCTGATGTTCGTTTTGACACACCTGGTATGAGAAAATATTATGTAGCGGGTTCTCACTCGGAAATCATATTTAACTGACAGTTGTTTTCAAGAAAATCATATTATGCCGTGTGGGAGACGGAGAAACATCTACCAGCACACGCTGGCAGTCGACAGTGGTAGGATGGAGTGTTTTCGAGATTACTGTTTATCGTTCCACAGTACTGCTCCACGTGTTGACTGAGATCTCACACCTGTCATGCGAATATAGGAGGGAAGTACCCAACGCCACGCAGGACCTCGGTAGCTCCACACGTCTAGCGCCTGAGGGGACAGACATTGTTCATGCAGGATCGTATAGTCATGTCACGTACCTCCAGCCTCGAAACGGGCTTATTTGCAGCATAAAAAATGTCAAAATGGGTTCATATTGAGCACAATGTACTGTCAGCACATCAATTATTGTGTAGGCTTATTTTGATACGGCAATAGAGAATGGCGCACCTACAATGGTGCGCCCGAGACCAACACTGGAGACAGGATACACACAACATCATAAAGACTTATACACTGATCAGCCAGAACATTATGAGCACCGACCTACCATCGATGTAAACACGTCCAGGCGATAGCAATGTCACCTGGCGAGGAATGACTGCTAGTCAGACATAAGCACGGCTCATATACTATCAGTGTGTAGACTGGGAAAAAGTGCGATCTATGCAAGTGTGACTAAGGGTAGATTATGATGGCACGAGCATTACGGAAACTGCACAGCTCGTCGGGTGTTCGAGGATTGCTGTGATGAGTGTTTTTAACACACAGCGAAACCAAGGTGAAACCGCGTCCAGACGTCGTGGGATTGGGCGGCCAGCGCTCATAACAGATGTTACTTGTCAGGTTGGGCAGACTGGTAAAAAAGGGTAGGCGTTACACTGTGGCGGAACTAACTTCAGCCTTTAATGCTGGGCAGAGTACAAGTGTATCTAAACACTAACATTCTACATCTACATGCCAATGTTAACAGCATAACATCAGCAACGACGACTGAAATGGGCACGTGACCATCGGCACTAGACGTTGGCGCTGTGGCAGACCGTTGCATGGTCTGATGAATCCCGATGCCTTCTTCATCACGTCGATGGGAGGGCGCGAATCCATTGTCTTCCAAGGGAACAGCTCCTTGATACCTACCTAAAAGGTAGGGTGGGGACAAGATGGCGGCAGCTCCATTATGCTCTGGGTAACACTGACGTGGGTGCCCATGCGTCCAGTGGAGATCGTGCAAGGCACCACGACGGCCAAGGAGTATCGTACACTGGCAGCCTACCACGTACATCTCTTCATGACGATCATGTTTCCCCGAAGGCAGTGGCATTTTTCAGCAAGCTGCGCTATGTTAGAAGGCCAGGAGTGTGATGAAGTGGTTTAAGGAACACAGTGGCGAGCTCCAATTGAGGTGCTGGCCCCCCTGCTCGCCAAATCTGAATCCGATCGAGCACATCTGGGATGTGATGGCGACAGAACTCATCGCCCACTCCACGCAATTTACGCGAAGTGAGTGACTTGTGAGTGCAGATGTGGTGCTAATTCCCTCCAGCGACCTACCGAGGCCTCAGTGCTTCTATGCGATAACGCGTCTCTGCTGTTATCCGTGCCAAAGGTGGACATATTGTCTATTAGGTTGGTGGTCAAAATGATCTGGCTGATCAGTGTATGAGTATGGAAGCTCAGATGAGAACTAACGTTCGATTCTATACAGAATACGCGAAAGAGCTTGCCCCCCTTCTAACAGCCGTGTACCCCAAGTCTCCAAATGATTGGAAAAGAGCACAGGTAGTCCCAGTCTTCAAGAAGGGTCGTCGAGCAGATGCGCAGAACTATAGACATATATCTCTGACGTCGCTCTGTTATAGAGTTTTAGAACATGTTTTTTGCTCGCGTATCATGTCGTTTCTGGAAAACCAAATCTACTCTCTAGAAAATCAACACGGATTCCGGAAACAGCGATCGTGTGAGACCCAACTCGCTTTAATTGTTCCTGAGACCCAGAAAATATTAGATACAGGCTCCCAGGTAGATGCCATTTTCCTTGACTTCCGGAAAGCGTTCGATACAGTTCCGCACTGTCGCCTGATAAACAAAGTAAGAGCCTACAGAATATCGGACAAGCTGTGTGGCTGGATTAAAGAGTTTTTAGCAAACAGAACACAGCATGTTGTTCTCAATGGAGAGACGTCTACAGACGTTAAAGTAACCTCTGGCGTGCCACAGGGGAATGTTGTGGGACCATTGCTTTTCACAATATATATAAATGACCTAGTAGATAGTGTCGGAAGATCCATGCGGCTTTTCGCGGATGATGCTGTAGTATACAGAGAAGTTGCAGCATTAGAAAATTGCAGCGAAATGCAAGAAGATCTGCAGCGGATAGGCACTTGGTGCAGGGAGTGGCAACTGACCCTTAACATAGTCAAATGTAATCTATTGCGAATACATAGAAAGAAGGATCTTTTATTTTATGATTATATGATAGCGGAACAAACACTGGTAGCAGTTACTTCTGTAAAATATCAGGGAGTATGCGTGTGGAACGATTTGAAGTGGAATGATCATATAAAATTAGTTGTTGGTAAGGCGGGTGCCAGATTCAGATTCATTGGGAGAGTCCTTAGAAAATGTAGTCCATCAACAAAGGAAGTGACTTACAAAACACTCGTTCGACCTATACTTGTGTATTGCTCATCAGTGTGGGATCTGTACCAGGTCGGGTTGACGGAGGAGATGGAGAAGATCCAAAGAAGAGCGGCGCGTTTCGTCACAGGGTTATTTGGTAAGCGTGATAGCGTTACGGAGATGTTTAGCAAACTCAAGTGGCAGAGTCTGCAAGAGAGGCGCTCTGCATCGCAGTGTAGCTTGCTATCCAAGTTTCGAGAGGGTGCGTTTCTGGATGAGGTATCGAATATATTGCTTCCCCCTATTTCTACCTTCCGAGGAGATCACGAATTTAAAATTAGAGAGTTTCGAGCGCGCACGGAGGCTTTACGGCAGTCGTTCTTCCCGCGAACCATACGCGACTGGAACAGGAAAGGGAGGTAATGACAGTGGCACGTAAAGTGCCCTCCGCCACACACCGCTGGGTGGCTTGCGGAGTATAAATGTAGATGTAGATGACAGACATCATGGTATTTGGGCCCAGCACCTTGTGTGATGGTATGGGCATCACTGGGTTCGTAAGGCTCTGGCTCGCGTAACTGCTAGTTTGGACACCAGGCGTTACTTTTGTGAGATATTAAGGCCAGTGGCTGTACCACGTCTTTGAGGTCTCCATGACACACACTCTCAATAAGGTAATTCGATACCACATATTTCCCTGCTGTCCTGACCTACCTCAGTACGAATGATGTTTGATTGTCCTGAGCCATGCGTTCTCCGGATGTCTTAGCCACTGGTCATCGTTTACCTGAGAGGCTAGTACGTCACAACTCATCAGTCTCCGTGACTGATGGACTCTGGCATAAGGTGAAACACCATTATTCAGATAGCTTACAGAATCAGCAGGTGTGTCAATTTGTACCAAACAGCCTCGAGTTTCACATTATGTTGTCAAGGGTCATTTTAGTTCGATGTGACTACCATTTCTGATGTGACAAACATCCCACCGGTAATCAATTTCTTCCCACATTCGTTGCAGCAAATCTGGCGTAACTCGTGCAACAGCAGCGCAGATTCGATTTTTCAGTTCAGCTAAATTGTTTGGTAGGGATGGGACATAAACTCGGTCTTTAATGAAACCCCAGAGAAAGAAATCCCGTGATCTCAAGTCAGGGGAGCGAGGTCATCATGCGACTGGCCTTTTACGGCCATTCCAACGACCTGAGAAGCTATTATCTAGGAAATTCCGAACTTCCGTGATGAAATGAGATGGCGAACCGTCTTGCTGGTAGGAAACCATCCCATCTCTGTCGTCTTTGTCGATCTGTGGAATTAACTTTCAGTTTGCTAAGGGCATAAAGCACACCGAGCGGGGTGGCGCAGTGGTTAGCACACAGGACTCTCATTCGGGAGGACGACATTTCAAACCTGCGTCTGGTCATCCTGATTTAGATTTACCGTGATTGCCCTTAATCGCTTCAGGCAAATGCTGGGATACTTACTTTGAGTGGACGCGATCACTTCCGTCCCTATCCTTCCCTGATCCGATGGAACCGGTGGCCTCGCTGTTTGGTCCCTTCCCTCCAAATCAACCAACCAACAATAAAACACATTAACTTTGGGGCTGTTGCAAACATGTTGCACGTGGATTTTCGCTCCCCCATATTCTATAGTTGTGGGTGTTCACTATGCCACTGATATGAAATGTTGACTCCAGGCAAAACTCTCCGTAGCCTGTTCGTCATAATCATCTACATGTGAGCAATAAGGTGATTTATAATGTCACAGTGAACAACAATCCATCTCAACAAAGTTCTTGTGCTAAGAGAAAATCGTAGGCCTGTTTGAAGGTTCTTTAGCATATTCGGGGGGAAATTTATGCCGAACAGTTGTTGCAGAGTTTGTTTCATGAAATCAAAACGCACAGCGAGCACACTGCGCACAAATGAAATTAGCCATTTTGACAGTGCACTATACTGGCGCTCCTGGTGGCCGGATAGGGTACTGATGCACTACGTGAAACAAACTTGAGGTTGAAACTTCCTGGCAGATTAAAACTGTCTGCCGGACCGAGACTCGAACTCGGGACCTTTGCCTTTCTCGGGCAAGTGCTCTACCATCTGAGCTACCCAAGCACGACTCACGTCCCGTCCTCACAGCCCTACTTCTGCCAGTACCTACCTTCCAGACTTTACAGAAGTTCTCCTGCGAGACGAGATACTGGCAGAAGTAGGGCCGTGAGGATGGGGCGTGAGTCGTGCCTGGGTAGCTCAGATATTAGAGCACTTGCCCGCGAAAGGCAAAGGTCCCGAGTTCGAGCCTCGGTCCGGCACACAGTTTTAATCTGGCAGGAAGTTTCATATCAGCGTACACTCCGCTGCAGAGTGAAAATCTCATTCTGGAAACTTGAGGTTGTTTGCTGTAAAATGACACACCGATTCTATAAGTAATATGAAATTTCTATGTCATTCCAAAGTTGTTCTTTTTGACTCACTCTTTACATAAGCTGAGTTCAATTCTATGCCCAGCTATGTTCGAGTCATCGTTGTTAACCACAGACTGCACAGCTGTCTACTAAATTTCGCACCCTGTATACCCCAAAACAACCTACAAATTTAATCATGTATTATTCCTGCTAAACTGTATATCTACAATAAGCGAAACTGTATTTAATAGCCGGCCGGAGTGGCCGTGCGGTTCTAGGCGCTACAGTCTGGAACCGGGCGACCACTACGGTCGCAGGTTCGAATCCTGCCTCGGGCATGGATGTGTGTGATGTCGTTAGGTTAGTTAAGTTTCATCAGTTCTAAGTTCTAGGCGACTGATGACCTGAGAAGTTAAGACGCATAGTGCTCAGAGCCATTTGTATTTAATAATGCGCCAACGGCTGATGTCGGTAGCAGCTCAGAGATGCTACAGGTCGCAGTTGACAATTGGCACCAGGGGCGTGAGCGTAATGTCATACGGGCTGACCCGCTTGCAGTAACGGGACGAAGCAGGCAACCGCGAATCAGTCTAGTACAGTCCGTTATATGAGCTCCTATCCATCACGCCGTTCTGCTGATTGGATTGTGACCTCGCATTGTACCTAAACTTTGTTCTCGTTACTGGCTTTGATTCATTGTTCTGTTCTATGGGTTACATAATAGTGTAGACAACAGACAGAAAACTAGCAATGACGTCTTTCCCTCTCTCTCTCTCTCTCTCTCTCTCTCTCTCTCTCTCACTCACTCACTCACTCACACAGTGCCAGTGTTACTGATCCCAAGTTTCTGGAAATAACTACAGCAACGGATTCCAGCTCAAGGGTAACAGCGACAGCAACAGTAACAGCTGTGACCGCAACAACAGAATATCACGAACGCATCTCCTGTAATTCTTGCCTCAACAGCAGTAGCGCCAGTCGGTGGCCCCTGTTTATCTCCACAGCCGTTCGAGTCCTTTGATGAGAGAGGTGTTAAACTGCTTTGCTTATAGTCTTTGTAAGCACCAAAGGGCTCTGCTGTTGTCTTCCAGCAGTCGTCTGTACGAAGTGGTTCAAAAGATGGGACCACTCCCGAACCCTAATGATTTATCTCACAATGAACTATGTGAACCAAATACTCTGGTTAACAGACGCACCTTGTTGCAGATGGGTTCCATTCGAATCAGTGTCACAAACAACATGGGCAGTCTTATGCAGCGTGGGCTCTGGACTTGCAGAATTTTACACGCTTCTGCAATTACACTTGTCAGAGCCGTCAGTTTGCCATGCAAAATCAATGATTCATGGTGTGCGTCTATTCTCCGACAGGGAGGTTACAAATAAAGCATTCGCCACATCCAATTCTAGTCTTTGTGAAGTTCTTAAAAGAGTTAAATCTTTTGGGGTTGCTTCTGACGCTACGCTGTGAGCGTGTGGGGTGCTATTTTGTCATTCTGCGCAACGGATTAATCTGAGATGTACCCTTTACCCTGTGGCTCCTGCAAGATGCAATTTCCACCCCCACACTACTACAGAAGTCAGACAGACGCTCCTAACGTTCTACAGAGAAATACCTGAAAAACTTTCAGCAATAAATATCTTCTGGAGTCGTCAGCTGTAAGGAAATGACACAAAAATTCACAAAACTTCTTACATAACTAGTGGGATACTTGGGTACTGGAGTAGTGCTAGTTAGTGTAAGAAAAACATGAAACTAACGAAAATTATTATTTTTTTGCTAAAATTCTGAGAAATCACAGTGGCACCTTTAATTATGAACTGAACAAGTTATTTCCGGGTTCTTTTCGGAATGTGAAGTTACCTCTCAAGGATAGGATTCGCTAATGAAATTTCTATACAAAGTTTGTTATTGACTTGGCAGAATGGCTGAGAGCCACGCCAACTCAACTTGAATAATTATCCATTAGAATGTTGCTAGGCACAGTCGAGGCTGTTGCATGTGAAATGCAAATGAAATATGGGGCTCGCAAGGGCTGTACCGCACAATATCGTAAGCTGCGATGACTGCTGTCTGCGCCGCTTGTTGCTGACAAATAAGATAACTCTCGTTCTATCTGGATTGACCTTCGCCAATCAAACTCTCCCTACGTCTTGATGAAGTCAAGGACTCCTATTCGCCCCTGGTCTAACTATTGGCATGGTACACCAGTCAGATAACCAGTCCACTGTGATGCCTCTCAAAAATTCGATCGCAGGCGTTTAACTATAACTCTGTCCGTTCACACTGCACAATAAGTGTGGGAGCCAACACAGTGAACAATGCTTAATCGCAAGGATTCTATATACAGTCGCACTCTGATTCGCTCTCGACAGAGGTGCTCTCCCAGTGAAGTACTGAGAAGAGACTTGTTCTCGCTTGCACACGCTCTCGTTATGTGTTCTCGCTCCAAGAGCGACAACGGAACGGCCCCTCTTCACACCAGACATCAAGGGGTATATCTTTCGGTCTCTCCCATTACTCCTGCAGCTCAAGGCATCAGGAATATCGCCTGCAAATCAGCATTGCTCTTTTAAAACGAGAGAATGACGTTTCGTTTAAGGCGACCAATCCAGAAATCTGTAGCATCGGCGTTTGGCGTTTGCTGTCTCCCTGTGAAAATCTCTGAAACTGCGTGCTATGTTGTAAAGAATGCATAGGCTGGGCGCTCCCACACAATGTAACGGAATTTGCTTTTAAGCCGAACACAGGGTCATTCTTCCTTTCACTCAGGCAAACGCTGTCCGCTCCACGGGCGGCTCAGTTTGACTCGTCATCTGAAGGGACTGGCGTCCAGTTGTGCGGTTTGCGTCTCCCAAACTAAAAGCTCCTGTGACCGTCATATCTGGAATGTATGTGTGTACACCAGCCTCGAGTATTTCAACCACGGTGAGCTTACTTGTTATTTGCATATCGTTTACATGAATTCATACAACATTGACTTTATCTTATCGAGTTTTGGTTCGAATGAAGCGTCTTGATGTGTGGAATATGATTGTGAGGGCGGAATATGTAAGCAATGAAGGTCAGGAGACCACGACGTCTTACAACGCATACCTTCACTAACTAAATTCAAGTGTCTAAAGTAGTTACTAGCTGTCATAAGCAACAGCAGGCTGATGGTTCTGATTCTCGTCATCTTTTTATGCCCATAAGTGTCACCTTAGTTCACAATCGCCCAGATCTCCGGCGTTGCGTGACAGACTACGACGTGAGTGCAGCATGACGGGGAGTAGGCAGAACATTTGACAAAGCCAGAACGAGAGCCGACGCTGTGGTGTCTAGAGTTCAGCAGTCTGTACAGGGTGTACATAAGGTACTGGAACACTTTCAGTTATTTATTGGACAAGAACTAAATATTGTATAGATGTAATACATATTGCATTTTGAAGAAAAACACTGATTTTTTCTTCTTACAAACATTCGATATGGGCACCATGAGTGACCCGGCAGATATCAATACGGTAATCAAATTCTTGCCGTACCCGTCCCAGCATGGCATCGTCGACTGTGGCAGTCGCTTCCCATATTCTCTCCAGGAGCTCTGCTACAGCACATAGTAGAGGCGGTACATACACCAGATCTTTAATGTGTCCCCACAAAAAAAGGTCACACGGAGTGATATCTGGTGATTGGGGAGGCCATTTCATGAAACAGCTGTCCTCTTCTGTAGCACTCCATTTCGAATGGTTTCATAGACAGCTTCTGTTGCAGAACTTTCCACACTGTTATTGGAGCCATTTCCAGTTCACGGGATGCACTACACACCGATTTCTTTGGACTCCTTATGAATGTCTCTCGTATGCACTCCACATTCACTTCACTCACAATGGGATGTCCGCTTCTCTTTGACAGGCACAAGCAATCTGTCGCAACGAATTTGTTGTGCCAGTGGGGGATTCTAAACATCCGTTGAACGGCTGTAGCACACTTGTTTTTGTCGAACTCCAACATACAGAAAGCTCGCTCCGCACCTGAACTCGCCATGTTTGCGACTAGCGCTAACTATCGGCAAATTACCAAACTATGTTGTGACGGTACACATGAAAAACAGCTTTCTGGGTTTCTCTTCAAAATGACATTTTTGTATTTATGCGACACCTTTTCCAAACAATATAATTACGTTGCCAGAAGATTTTCGGATGAAATGCATAGAATTGCAGTCTGACATCCAACTGAAATAAAAATTTGATCATGTATCTTTGTTGGATTTTAAAAGATTTACCTGCCCAGAGGCAAATATTCCTTGCTGCACAATCATGCGTTGTATATATCATCTTTGTTTGGAAGCAGGTACGTTTGTGGACAGTTATTTTCAAGTGGAAAGTTCACAATGAGTAAACATAGAATGAAAATCTCAAATGAACGCCTTGAGAACATCCTGTGAGTTGCAACCACTTCGATCATACCTGATGCTTGTATATTAGTTTCACAAATTGAAAGTCAAACATCACATTAATTCTATGACTTGTAATTATTTATACATCCGACATCCGACCAGTTTTTTTTTCTCCTTAGCGGTTGTCGATAGTGTTAAGTATATAATGTGCGGCTCAAAAATACTGGAAAAATATACGTCTTTTCCCCAATGTGGCTCATTTAAGCAAAAAGGTTGGCCACCCCTGGCTTAGATGATGATCCACGTATTGGTTGCCCAAGATGTGTCACTGCCACAGAAACTGTAAAGTGTATACAATGGTCATCGAGGATCGCCGACTGAAAGTACAAGAAACTGCTGAAGTTGTACAGGTGTCATCCGAACAGGCATGTCACATTTTAAGAGTTGAACTGAAAATGAAAAAAATATCTGATTGATGGATTCAAAAATGGCTCTGAGCACTATGGGACTCAACATCTGAGGTCATCAGTCCCATAGAACTTAGAACTACTTAAACCTAACTAACCTGAGGACATCACACACATCCATGCCCGAGGCAGGATTCGAACCTGCGACCGTAGCGGTCGCGCAGTTCCAGACTGTAGCGCCTAGAACCGCTCGGCTACTCCGGCCGCCGCTTGATGGGTTCTGCGACTCTGAACTCTGTATCAGAATGCAAATGATTTTTTGCGCCGGTTTGTGACCAAAGACGAAACTTTGGTCCACTACTATAAGAGACAAAAACAGTGAAAGCAATGGAAACATGTTGATTCAGCAGCACCAAAGACAGCGAAGGCAATACGGTAGGCCGGAAATGTCACTGCGTCAAATTTCTGGGATGCGATTGGAATTCTGCAGATAAATTGTCTATCACCTTCCCATACAATTCCTGGACGGTACTAAGCTAACGTTCTGGGCCAACTAGAGCAAAGGATAGGCGAAAAAAGCCGGGTTTCATCAACACAATGCACGCCCGCACAGAAGTGTCATTGCCACGGCAAAAATACCTGAAATAAGATACGAACTATTGCTACACTCGGCTTATTTGGCTGCTTTGGCTCCATCGTACATCCATTTCCTCCCGAAGCTCAAAATTTTCCCTGATGGACGGAGCTTTTCCTCAAAAGAAGCACTGACAGCCAAAGATGTAAGCCTGGAGGAATTTAGTTTTCAAGATGGGATCAGGACATTGAAATATTGCTGGACCTACACGCGAGTACTCGGCGCACATGCGCAAATCTTCCACCGCAGCGGCCATAGTTAAAAACAGTGCTTGTTTATAAAAAACAACTGCTAGTTGCTGTTGCATGTACTGGATTGTGGTGAAGGGCGGCTATGTTTTGCAGGGTGCGGTGCTGCTGTGCCTGGTGACGCACGCCGTGCTGCAAGATGGCGACCAACAGGCAGGCGGGGACGTTAGCCCGTCGGTCTGCGGCGGTTGCTCGTGCGGGGGCGGCCTACTGGACTGCTCGGGGCTGCCGCTGGAGGGCGGCGGGGGCGGCTCCTGGTTCTGGCCGCGCTGCGAGTGCGCCGCCGCCTCCAACCTCACGGCCGTCTTCCGCGCCTGCGGCATCAAGGTCAGCGCCCACCAGCTGCAAAAACTTACATATGTTGCAAGAATGCAATCTCTGTGAAATAAAAGTGAAGCACCCTGAAGCCGTAGTCTGCTGTCAATGTAACTAAGTACACTTACACTCTATCGGACAGTATGTAATTGATTAACGGCCACCTTAGTTCATTAATGTTGTTACCAGGCCTGGTAGGCTATACAGAGTGTCCCAAACTTGCGACGAACTTCAAGGGCTTATAGAGGGTGGCCTCAGGAACAAATCGAGGATACGAACCCCTGTCCGGGAACGTCACCCAACGATGCCACAGAGCATCAAACTTAGACACACCAGCGCCTGGCACTAGGCCACCCTTTCGGCAGCAAACGTGACTTTGTGCGTTGACGCCTCGCAGTGTTGTTTCTTAATCAGTGAGCGTAACTGATTGCCACGATCTTCAGTGGAAAAGCTGGAGGTAGCTGTTGCGTATAAAGGTTTGTTTCTATGATTTCAGTGCTCTATTGCCTCAGTGGATGACTGTTTTGGACACTTTCCCATCCACAGTTCGTTTTTCTTCTGGAGCCGTCTAAAATCTTCAATGCTTTTCGGTATACAGGAACAAAATAAACTCCAGACGGGAACCCATGTTCAAAATCGTTGTCAAAAAGGCAACGGAACATCGCATTCACAGAAGACGCTGTACACGCAGCAGCTACGTCCATCTTCTCCACTAATGATCGTTGCCATCAGTCGTTATCACTGAACAACAAAGAACATAGCGAAATGTTCCACCTACGGTCCGTCAGCGTACAAAGTCACGTTTGCTGCCGAAAGGGTGACCTAATGGCAGGTGCTGGTACCTATAAGTTGATGCTCTGAAGCGTCGTTGGATGAAGTTTTCGGACACGGGTTCCTAGACCTCTAAATTTGTCACAACAGTTCTGGAAATCCCAGTGTAAGAGGCGTAAACAGGGTCTGATGTTGACTGGTTACTGTGAAAGGCGCGGAGACGCCGAGCATTCGTGTGAAACAGCGTTAGAATGAGTTCTCATCGTGGATCTTCATTCGCCAGCTGGTCGAATCGTTCAAATCTACGTCTGTGGGGCATTTAGATCTGACAGTAGCATGATGTTGGACTGTGTGGAAACATAAAGGCAGATACACTCATCATGAAGTATCTGGTCGACAACATATGCCCACCACACGAGAGGATCGTCGTCCCGCGCACTAAGCACACCTTCACATCTGCAGTTGTCAGCCATGAACTAATAATGGACACCCTACATCATTGCTTGGAGGAAGACGAGGTAACGACACACTTATTCTCTCTCTCTCTCTCTCATTAGGAGAGAGGGAGAGGGAAAAGGAGGAACTTGACAGAGAAAGGGAAGAGGAGTAGATGGAGGAGAGAGGGGAAATGAAAATTGATATATATTTTTTCCATTTTCCTCCACCCCCTCCTCTCTGCCCATCTCCTCTTCTTTCTTTTCGCTGTCCATCTCCTCCTCTCCCCTCCATCTGTCAATTTCCCTCTCTCTGTCCATGTCTACGTCGATTTCTACCCTATTTGCTTCCATCTTCCTCTCCCCTCTCTCCACACTACCATCCCCACCCCCTTCCGTCAGTGGGAGGCTGGTGGTTCTTAACGCCACAGTATTTCTTTCCAGACTGTAACTAACATGTATAGCAAATTTAGTAGAAATTGTTCTAAGGGCTTAGGATGAGCTCTTTACCCGTGGCTTTGCCCACATACGCACATTTGAAATGTATTTCAAATGTATTTAACAAACTACATATGTAAACATCTCTACCGATTTTCACGCAGCTCAGTGCTTATTGCGTCGTATTTCCTGAACTGTATGTCCTAAAATGATATAATTTTGCAGGTAATGCAGTGACGAGATGTGTTGTGAATAAAGTTAGTAGTGAAGAAGTAAAATTTAAACGTAATGCATGATGCGGTAGTTTTTCATCCAGCTTAGTGTTTGTGATGTAATATCTCTCTTATAATGATATAATCTTGCTGGTACATTCAGTGATATATAGAAGGGTTGGAACTTTAATAGTGGCAACTACACTCCTGGAAATTGAAATAAGAACACCGTGAATTCATTGTCCCAGGAAGGGGAAACTTTATTGACACATTCCTGGGCTCAGATACATCACATGATCACACTGACAGAACCACAGGCACATAGACACAGGCAACAGAGCATGCACAATGTCGGCACTAGTACAGTGTATATCCACCTTTCGCAGCAATGCAGGCTGCTATTCTCCCATGGAGACGATCGTAGAGATGCTGGATGTAGTCCTGTGGAACGGCTTGCCATGCCATTTCCACCTGGCGCCTCAGTTGGACCAGCGTTCGTGCTGGACGTGCAGACCGCGTGAGACGACGCTTCATCCAGTCCCAAACATGCTCAATGGGGACAGATCCGGAGATCTTGCTGGCCAGGGTAGTTGACTTACACCTTCTAGAGCACGTTGGGTGGCACGGGATACATGCGGACGTGCATTGTCCTGTTGGAACAGCAAGTTTCCTTGCCGGTCTAGGAATGGTAGAACGATGGGTTCGATGACGGTTTGGATGTACCGTGCACTATTCAGTGTCCCCTCGACGATCACCAGTGGTGTACGGTCAGTGTAGGAGATCGCTCCCCACACCATGATGCCGGGTGTTGGCCCTGTGTGCCTCGGTCGTATGCAGTCCTGATTGTGGCGCTCACCTGCACAGCGCCAAACACGCATACGACCATCATTGGCACCAAGGCAGAAGCGACTCTCATCGCTGAAGACGACACGTCTCCATTCGTCCCTCCATTCACGCCTGTCGCGACACCACTGGAGGCGGGCTGCACGATGTTGGGGCGTTAGCGGAAGACGGCCTAACGGTGTGCGGGACCGTAGCCCAGCTTCATGGAGACGGTTGCGAATGGTTGGTTGGTTGGTTGTTTGAGGTTAAAGGGACCAAACAGCAAGGTCATCAGTCCCTTGTGTCAAATAGACTCCATTCTGCTAACGGGACATCTCAGAAAAGTCAGAACAATAAAACGGAAAAAGGGGAAACGTAAAAGGGCAGTCACGTTGTCATTAGTAAAAACAAATGAGGGAAGTTGGCAAGAGAACGAACCCAACACTATGCTGAAGCAGCATAGGCAAGACCACCTGTGACTTAAAAGGTACAACTGCTACAATGCAGAAAGTACGTATGGGAATAGAAAAACTAACCAAGCCTTAAAAAGAAGAGGTAAAAACAGAGTAAAAGGGAAAGAAAAGAGGATTCCGGTCAGGGAGGTGAATCGGGAATCTCTGAACACTGCCTACAGTGGGAGACACCCAAACACTCACCGCCCTGCCCCAACACCAGAGGGAGATTAAAAACTTTAAAACTGAGAATAAAAACCACTCTCCCGGAGGAAACCTAGAACCAGGGAGACCATCCGGGAATCGTCAGCCAACATCAAAGGTAAAGTGTGGGGGAGTCTGTACTTAGCACGCAGAGCCAAAAGAAGGGGGCATTCAACCAAAATGTGGGCCACTGACTGCAAGGCTCCACAACCACATAGCGGGGGTGGCTCATCACGCAAAAGGAAACCATGGGTCAGCCTGGTATGGCCAATGCGGAGACGACACAGTGTGGTCGAGTCCTTGCGGGAGAGGCGAAAGGAAGAACGCCATGGGCCTGGATTCACCTTAATGGCACGAAGTTTATTAGACAGTGGAGTAGCCTCCCAAGAATTGGCCCATGACTGTGCAAAGTGGGATTTGATGTGAAGCCGTAAATCCGCTGCAGGAGGGGTTACAGAAAACGGGGGGTAAGTAACTGCTCCCCCAGCCAAACGATCAGCGAGCTCATTACCCGGGATACCCACATGGCCCGGGACCCATAGGAAGTCAATGGAACAAGCAGCACGGTGAAGATCAGCGAGATGGTCATGGATGGCCGAGACCAAGGGATGGCGCGAAAAACACCGGTCAATAGCAAGAAGGCCACTCATCGAGTCCGTACATAACAAAACGCGGTTGTGTTGGGATTGTTTAATAAAGGTAAGGGCCCGGGAAATTGCCATCAATTCCGCAGTAAACACCCCACATGAGGGTGGCAGTAGATGATTTTCCGTTCCAACAAAGGACGTGAAGGCATACCCAACATGATCAGCAGATTTAGAGCCATCAGTGTAAAAAACAACAGCATCCCGAAACTCCCATAAAATTTGGCGGAAAAAGGAACGGAACACCACCGGGGGGATGGAATCTTTCGGACCGCGGCGGAGATCCATCCGAATTCGAGGCCGAGGAACTAACCAAGGAGGGGTGGAGGGGAGGGAGCGAGGAAGACAGGACAAAGAAGGAAGCCGAAAATCACGGTTAAGAGACGCAAGGCGCAGTCCAACCGGTAAACCCGCCCGAGGGCGGGAGTCAGGTGGGCGACGTCCATGGTCTGGGAATAGGATAGAATAGGAAGGATGAGCGGGAGAAGAACGGATAGTAAGGGCATAAGACACCAGAAGCTGGGACCGCCGAACAGAAAGGGGGGGGATCCCAGCTTCAACCAGGAGACTATCAACAGGGCTAGTAGGGAAGGCACCGGTGGCCAAACGGATACCACGATGGTGGACCGGATCCAGCACGTGCAGCGTGGAAGGAGCAGCTGAACCATAAACTTGACAACCATAGTCCAAACGTGACAGAACTAGAGCACGATAAAGACGGAGGAGGAGGGAACGGTCCGCACCCCAAGAGGAGTGGGCAAGGAAGCGAAGGACATTGAGTTTACGGAAACATCCTACCTTCAGGAGTCTGATATGGGGCAGCCAAGTGAGCTTGTTGTCGAAAAGAAGACCTAGGAAACGAAACTGTGGAACCACAGGCAATCTTTGTGCAGCGAGATAGAGCTCTGGATCGGGGTGGACCGTAGTACGGCGACAGAAGTGGACCACCCGCGATTTTAAAGGAGAGAATTGAAACCCGTGTGAGAGGGTCCATGCAGAGGCACGCCGTATAGCCACCTGGAGCTGCCGTTCTGCAGATGGCATCGAGGAGGAACTAACCCAAATGCAGAAATCATCCACATACAGGGCAGGGGCGACCAAGGGACCGACAGAGGCCACAAGTCCATCGATAGCAATGAGGAAAAGAAGGACACTCAAGACAGAACCCTGTGGGATGCCCGTCTCCTGGGTCCGTGGAGAACTAAAGGCAGTACCAACGCGAACTCTGAATGACCGATGGATCAGGAACTGGCGGATAAAAATCGGGAGTGGGCCCCGAAGACCCCACTGATGAAGGGTTAGTAAGATGTGATGGCGCCAGGCCGTGTCATAGGCCTTGCGAAGGTCAAAAAACACTGCAACCAAATGGCGGCGCTGGGAAAAAGCCTGCCGAACTGCGGATTCCAAGCGAAGTAAATGATCGATTGGAGATCGTCCCTCTCGAAAGCCACACTGGTAAGGGGACAATAGATCCCGAGATTCGAGGACCCAAGTGAGCCGACGGGCTACCAGCCGTTCAAGTAACTTACAACCAACATTGGTCAAACTAATTGGCCGATAGCTGTCAACAGATAGGGGGTTCTGACCAGGCTTAAGGACAGGAACCACAATGCTATCCCTCCACTGAGAAGGGAAGTCACCCTGGAGCCAGATACGGTTAAACACCCGAAGAAGATGGTGCCGTTGTGGAGCACTGAGATGGTGAAGCAGCTGGTTATGAATGGAATCTGGGCCAGGGGCCGTATCGTGAGAAGAAGATAGAGCAGAAAGAAATTCCCATTCAGTGAAAGGTTCGTTGTAAGATTCTGACTCACAAGTGGTGAAACATAAGGTGACAGCTTCAGCCTGCTGTTTTTGATGAAGGAAAGCAGCTGGATAGGAGGCCGACGCTGATGCCACTGCAAAATGGGTCGCAAGATGTTCTGCGAGAACTAATGGGTCCGTACAAATGCCATCTGGGAGGTGAAGGCCTGGGAGGGTGGACTGCCGATGGCAACCTTGGAGAGAGCGAAGTGTAGCCCATACCCGTGACAGAGGGACAGTGGAACCAAGGGAAGAAACGAATCGTTCCCAACATATCCGCTTGCTCTGTTTGATTAAATAACGGGCTTTAGCGCGAAGGCGCTTAAAGGTAGAAAGGCTGGCTACAGATGGGTGCCTCTTAAAGAGTTGCAAAGCTCGACGGCGATCACGGATGGCAATGGCAATGGCCGTACTCCACCACGGGACTTGCCGACGACGAAATTGTCCAGATGAGCGCGGGACAGCAAGGTTAGCAGCGCGAACAATCGCGTCAGACACGTCACGTAGGACGTCATCAATACAACCCGACAAAGAGGGAGAAAACTCGACCTGTGCAGTATATAGAGGCCAATCGGCGCGGTGGAAAGACCAACGAGGTAACCTCTCCATCGGGGAGCGGGAAGGGAGCGTGATAATCAACGGGAAATGGTCACTATCACAAAGGTCGTCATGTGGCGACCAGTGTAATGAAGGGAGAAGAGAGGGAGAAGAAAGAGAAAGATCAATGGCAGAAAAGGTACCATGACCAGCACTGAAATGAGTAGGGGAGCCATCATTAAGAAGGCACAGGTCGTGGTCTGCAATAAATTGGTCTATAAGACGGTTGCGAATGGTCCTCGCCGATACCCCAGGAGCAACAGTGTCCCTAATTTGCTGGGAAGTGGCGGTGCGGTCCCCTACGGCACTGCGTAGGATCCTACGGTCTTGGCGTGCATCCGTGCGTCGCTGCGGTCCGGTCCCAGGTCGACGGGCACGTGCACCTTCCGCCGACCACTGGCGACAACATCGATGTACTGTGGAGACCTCACGCCCCACGTGTTGAGCAATTCGGCGGTACGTCCACCCGGCCTCCCGCATGCCCACTATACGCCCTCGCTCAAAGTCCGTCAACTGCACATACGGTTCACGTCCACGCTGTCGCGGCATGCTACCAGTGTTAAAGACTGCGATGGAGCTCCGTATGCCACGGCAAACTGGCTGACACTGACGGCGGCGGTGCACAAATGCTGCGCAGCTAGCGCCATTCGACGGCCAACACCGCGGTTCCTGGTGTGTCCGCTGTGCCGTGCGTGTGATCATTGCTTGTACAGCCCTCTCGCAGTGTCCGGAGCAAGTATGATGGGTCTGACACACCGGTGTCAATGTGTTCTGTTTTCCATTTCCAGGAGTGTATTTATTTACAGCTCGTACAAAATAGATACGTGTTTCAAAGTTTTACTGATCTTCAAATTAGTCACCAGCGTTGTGTATAACCCGTTGCCAGTGATGTGGAAGTCATAGGATACTCTTAGCAGTGTCAGTTGTGTTGACAGTTCGAGTGGCACGGTCTATTGCCCGACGAATATGTAGCAGTTAAGGCAACCGCTCGTTTTATGGAGGAAATGCAGGTTCGAGTACTGGTCCAGCACAAATTTGTACCTGTTACCAGATTCATTTCAATGCTGAAATGTGGCTAACGTCACTGGAACCTTTGGACTTGGTAATTACTGCTCCATGCGTGGGCTGCCGTTAAGGCAACACAAACGACTTCGTTTTGACTGTTGCCGTAACAGAGTAACATGGATGGTTGATGAATGGCGTCGCATTGTGTTCAGCAATGAATCGCGTTCTGCGCTAGCTCAGATGGCCATCGTCGGAAGAGAAGATTGGTAACGATACGGAATAAGGTTCTGCGTCGAACTGGCTAGGAAAGGAATATGTGGAAGACGACTAGAAAAAGACAGGGCGGCATGTTATTCACTAAAACATAGTGGAATAACTTCCATGGTTCTAGAGAGAGCCGTAGAGGTAGAGAGTTTTAGAGTTTTACAAGGTTGGTTGTGCTGAGAATAATTGTTACACTACTGGCCATTAAAATTGCTACACCACGAAGATGACGTGCTACAGACGCGAAATTTAACCGACAGGAAGAAGATGCTGTGATATGTACATGATTAGCTTTTCAGACCATTCACACAAGGTTGGCGCCGGCGGCGACACCTACAACGTGCTGACATGAGGAAAGTTTCCAACCGATTTCTCATACACAAACAGCAGTTGACCGGCGTTGCCTGGTGAAATGTTGTTGTGATGCCTCGTGTAAGGAGAAGAAATGCGTACCATCATGTTTCCGACTTTGATGAAGGTCGGATTGTAGCCTATCGCGATTGCAGTTTAACGTATCGCGACATTGCTGCTAGCGTTGGTCGAGATCCAATGACTGTTAGCAGAATATGGAATCGGTGGGTTCAAGAGGGTAATACGGAACGCCGTGCTGGATCGCAACGGCCTCGTATCACTAGCAGTCGAGAGGACAGGCATCTTATCCGCATGGCTGTAACGGATCGTGCAGCCACGTCTCGATCCCTGAGGCAGCGGATGGGGACGTTTTCAAGGTAACAACCATCTGCACGAACAGTTCGACGACGTTTGCAGCAGCATGGACTATCGGCTCGGAGACCATGGCTGCGGTTACCCTTGATGCAGCATCACAGACAGGAGCGCCTGCGATGGTGTACTCAACCACGAACCTGGATGCACGAATGGCAAAACGTCATTTTTTCGGATGGATCCAGGTTCTGTTTACAGCATCATGATGGTCGCATCCGTGTTTGGCGACATCGCGGTGAACGCACATTGGAAGCGTGTATTCGTCATCGCCATACTGGCGTATCACTCAGCGTGATGGTATGGGATGCTACTGGTTATACGTCTCGGTCACTTCTTGTTCGCATTGACGGCACTTTGTACAGTGGACGTTGCATTTCAGATGTGTTACGACCCGTGGCTCTATCCTTCATTCGATCCCTGCGAATCCTACATTTCAGTAGGATAATGCACGACCGCATGTCGCAGGTCCTGTACGGGCCTTTCTGGAAACAGAAAATGTTCGGCTGCTGCCCTGGTCAGTACGTTCTCCAGATCTCTCACCAATTGAAAACGTCTGGTCAATGGTGGCCGAGCAACTGGCTCGTCACAATACGCCAGTCTCTACTCTTGATGAACTGTGGTATCGTGTTGTAGCTGCATGGGCAGCTGTACTTGCACACGCCATCCAAGCTCTGTTTGACTCAATGCCCAGGCGTATCAAGGCCGTTATTACGGCCAGAGGTGGTTGTTCTGGGTACTGATTTCTCAGGATCTATGCACCCAAATTGCGTGAAAATGTTATGTCACGTCAGTTCTAGTATATTTGTCCAATGAATACCCGTTTATCGTCTGCATTTCTTCTTCGTGTAGCAATTTTGATGGTCAGTAGTCTATAAAAAAATTCGATACTTTGTGCTGTTTGTGAGCTGATAAGCATTGAAGTTAGCGAATTAGGCCATGCGCGCGCACATTCAAGCGGCCCGCCAGATACATTCAGTGTCTGTCGTTCTCGTAGAGTAGATTATAGCGCACGAGACTGCGCAACCTTTGGCTAGGGTTCGATCCCATGTCGAACTTTTGTATCGCTATTTTGTGCGGATATACGAAACCAAACGAAGAACACGTGTGGCGATACCATTTCTGGCAGGCCGCTTGAATCTGCACTCGCAGTAGCCTGACCGGCTAACTTCAATGCTAATCAACTCACAAACGACACAAAGTATCGAATTTTTTCTTAACAGTTATCTCTCAGCCCAACCTACCCGGCAACACCCTTATAAGCATTTCAGACTGTTTCTGTCCCCACTCTAAAGAACAAATAATTTACCACGTTGGGTGCAAAGTGTAGAGAGGATAAAAAATGGTTCAAATGGCTCTGAGCACTATGGGACAACATCTACGGTCATCAGTCACCTAGAACTTAAAACTACTTAAACCTAACTAACCTAAGGACACACACAACACCCAGTCATCACGAGGCAGACAAAATCCCTAACCCCGCCGGGAATCGAACCCGGGAACCCGGGCGCGGGAAGCGAGAACGCTACCCCACGACCACGAGCTGCGGACTGTAGAGAGGAAATCGCATGAAGCGAGTCAGGATACCTATGACTTGAAAAGGAGAAAAGAAAAAAAGAAATAAAGGAAAAGGGAAGAAAAAAGAAAAGATAGCGGACTGGGGGACTGGATCTAAATTTGATTTGCAATATGCAGCCAGAGTTGCTAGTAAATGTTCCTCTGCACTCGTCAATTCTGGTTAGTTTCGGGTACAAAGGGCCAATTGTACACTTCTGGCATGTGTGTGCGACGACGCTTAGGTGTAACTTATCATCTGTAACAAATCTTTAGCATGGCCCTATCGCTCACCAGATATCATGCGAATTGACTTTATTAACAAAGGAAACGGGTACCTAAAAGACTCTGTGAACACATTACCTATATGAAATAATTCGCCTAGATCAATTACAGTTTTTTTTAACTATATTACTTTGCACCGCACTTCGACTCTATCTTCGGATACAAACTTAGACCTTTAGAAATAAAGTTCAGTATCGGTATATGATAAATCATACGGTGAAGCAAGGAGTCAACCGTTCTCTGCAACAACATAAGAAGTGTAGATAATTTGTAGACTATTTTGCAGCCAGCATATGGTTGTAGAAATTCACACTAACGTGGTCAAGACTACAGCAAGCTTCTGGTTTACTCTTATTTAGAAAATAGTGTAAATATTCGGCGAGACTGGGTGAGACCGTACATGTGACTAGAGTTGTGCGCTGGAAATACTAGGTGGACTAAGGATGCCCGCTAGCACTACGTTGAAACGAACGCAATACTTTTATATCGATAGTATGAAAAGGTGAACGTGAAAGAGGTACATAGATAAGAGTTTTGGGCAACCATTTCTACAGACTTAAATTATTCTTTGCGTCCACGGAGCAGTTTTCCGAAGTTTACCAGAAACCGTGCACATTTTCATCAAATTTTTGCCTTAGTTGCTAAGGTCATCGATTTGTTTCTACCCTCCCAAAATAACTGCGGCTGCTTTAAGAGATGTCCGACCAATATGTCCTTGCTTTAAGCGGTTGTTTCGCACATTTTATCTCTAAGTTTATACAATACTGTTGCAATATGCTGTTGACCTGTAGATCTTTATGATGCCATACCCCGCACCCTTGCCGTTTTCTGAGAGCTGATTCACTACTAGAGGTGTCTCTAGCTTTTGTTGTGGGCTAGGTCTTGCTCAGAAGTGACGGCTGTTGTGTCAGGCACTGATGAAACTACTCCAGATAAGATAGATTAGCTCGTATCTGGTACAAGCTCCGCTTACCTTCCACGAAAACACTGTTGTCGTGGAGACGAAATATTTTTCGTGTTTTTCCATGAACTAAATCCCCCGACATCAACGAAAATGTTCGTATTTATTACGTTGTGTCACGCATGAGATTCGGACTACAGTATCTGGTCTGAATTAGTTTAAGCGCTGCGCTTTCTAAAGGAACTGTATACAAAGTGCGGTAATACTGATTTTTCAGGCAAGGACTGACCTGTATGAACAAAATCACCCAGAAGAAGAGAGTTGTGATCAAGAACGTATCCTGGTTGTTTGTTGCTAAGGGCGCAAAAACAACTACGGTCATACGCGCCCACGTCAGAACTGTAGAACACAACGACAAAGACAGGAGTTAAAAACGACCACACGCTAATGCCAATCGATGGAAGAGAAGACAGCTAAAAACAGGAACGTGGAGAAAGGTCTATAGAATACGCCATAGGTCCTGAACTAAAAATTAAATGGTCTTCGCCATATTGCTACGACGGATAAAAAGTAAAACGCGGTCGACAACCCACGCGTCGTCCGCTGAAAGGCCGATAACTCACAAGGGGAGGCCACGACGTTTGGAACGCGGATTTACTGCAAACTTCGTACACTCGTAGTACTCCATGAGGACAACAAAATGTGTAAGCAGTAGCGCGTACTTCTCAAGTATTATTGAGAAAATCTCAAGATAATTTCGGTCGTCAAATATATACCTGTGCGTGGCCATTTTTACCATGAAGCGGCGGCAGCCGAGGGGTCCTCTGCAATAAAAAAACTGAGTTAATGGACCAACAACGAACTGAAATGGGTTTCTTTCGACGTCCGCCCCGAGCAGATACAACGAACTAAAACGAACAAAATGAGATTAAAATAAAAAAGAGTGGTTAGCGTTCAAGCCCCGTAATCGCTGGATCGATGGGTCGAGTCCCATTCGTCAGTTTCTTTTTTTATTTTCAACACACTCATTTTCTTTGCTATTTATATTACAATATGCGAAAAATACGTGTAATCGGATGAACTTTTATTAAATTTACAATGTTATTTGTCTGTCTACAAATTTTTACTATCACAAATAATATATAATATTCATAACTATCGACTAGTAAACGACCAAACACGTAAGTGATACTGAAAATGTATGCTTGTCCGTGATTTGAGAAATCCTTTATACCTGGAAGGAGCCCGAAACTACCTGTTACCTACAAGTTTTGACCGGCACACACGGCTGTCGAAAGACGTACAATTAATCGTCGCTTTCGACATTATGAGTACAAGTTGCAGGAAGGTAATTTTCGTCAAGACATGGAAAACATAAAGTTATGAAGATTGTATTATTTGTGATAATAAAAATTTGTAGACTGCTCAATAACATTGTAAATTTAATAAAATTTCAACCGATTACACGTATTTTTCCCATTATATCAATTGTTATATAAATAGTAAAGAAAATGACTGTGTTGAAAATAGAAAAAAAATTGACGGTCGGTACTCGATCCAGCGACACAGCGTTTACGGTGCTTGAACGCTAACCACTCTGTGACCGAAATTATCTTGCGATTTTCTCAATAACGCTTGAGAAGTACGTCTCTGCTAACACATTTTGTTGTACTCATGGAGTACTACGAGTGTACGAAGTTTGCGTTAAATCCGCTTTCCAAACGTCGTGGTCTCCCCTTGCCAGACGGCAAACACAAATGAGAACGAAAGTGGTTAAAAAAAAAGGGGGCATTCCGTCAGGAAACGGTGAACCGCCAAAGGTCGAGCGCAATGAGTACAAGGTGGTGAGGGAGCGCCATTTAAGGAATGGCAATGGCTAAAAAGACAGTGTCCGATACGCAACTTAGCTAAAATCATCTCCTCACGGCGAGAGGGCCGAGAGGACCAGAGGAGTTCGTCTAAGCCGCTGGGAGAGGCTTGATAACCCGGAGCTTGTTCCCGTCAAGGGAGGACCAGTGGTGATGCCAAAATCACACCGCTTGCTGACAGAAGGCACCACAGAGACCATCGGTGGGAATATAGGAAATAGCGGGCTGAGGTAGGAGGACTGCAGCCTTGGCAGCAGCGTCAGAGGCCTCCTTTCCTGTCAGACCGACGTGACCGAGAACCCACATAAACATCACAGTGGCTCCATCAAGAATGAGCAAGTGACAGCTTTCCTGGCCCCTTTGCACTAAGGAATGGACGGTGTACAGCGCACATTTGAAGGGCACTAAGAGATTCTGAGCAGATGACGCAATTGAAAAGCCTGTCTATATATATATCCTAGTTGTGAGCTACTAGGGAGCTGGAAGGGGGTGGAGGGGTGAGGGAGGACAGTGTTGACGAGGGTTAAGATGAGTGCTCGTTATAAGCATGCAATCCGGATTCGAGTCCCTGTCTGACAAATTTCTAGGTTCAGAGCTACGCTCGCGGGAGGATGAAGGGTCTCTTACTGATTTCGTGAATTACAAAATTAAACTCAAAATCAGCTATCCTGGTGCCACTTTATTCTAGATACATTCTACCTACAATGTCTTCAAGGGTATAGCTTGTATCCGGTGTATTCATATTCTTTCGCTGTCAAGCAGGTACGCACCGCTGAAAGCTCTTAGAGCCCTGAGCCATGTGGTACTTTCAGTTGCAAAGAGAACAGCGACGGATATGGAAATGGAAGCATTGGTGCAATAACCAGATAATTCACATTTACAAACACAAGAAACTGCAATTGAATTCTAAAACTTACAGGTCATGTCTTTTCCCGATATTCATTTAGGCCATCAACACATCTTAACAGCTTATCACATAACCAAGCGATACTTACTGAGTAAAAAAATTGGACCTACTTCACTCTTACACCGAACAACTTTATTTTTTAAATGGTCAAAATATAAACTTAATAAACAACAACTGCTACCACTTTTCTGGTTACTGTATATTTAATGTGATGAGCTTCCACCTCCACGCACTGAAATATTCCAAATAAAACATGACCAGAATCAACTTTGTAAACGCCCCAGATTAGTTTCTGGGAGCAGCGTAACAGAGGATGTGGACCAGTTTTAGAATATGTAAATTGTATTATCGTCATTTAGTAACTGCTGTACGCTTTATGATTGATTAAAAAACAATGTCTGACTACTACTACTCCAAATGACACCGCGCTCTCGTCGTACGATAACCAAAATTGCAGATTAGTAATAAAATCACACAAACGGCAAATCGGTGCTACATCGAAGTGTTGTTTTCCCCGCGAGAAAAGCTGAAAAGTAGAACTTGGCATAAACATGTGATCTGGTGGATACAATGAAGATGCAACATGTTCGTAAATCAAAATTGGTTCCTTCTATTAGGAATCACTTACAGCTACATGACTCTGCTTACATTCTGACGCCGGGAACAAGACAGACAAATGCGAATAGCCAGGCTGCTTCTAGATGTTCTCTAAGAAATTTGAAGGCTGCGTCTTCTTTCATTACATAAGCATCTCTGACATTTGGATCAACAGATGAAATCTTTACATAAATACAAAAAATAGCTTTTTAGAAAAGCATATAACAAGTCTGAGAATTATACACATAAAGAAAATGCGGATATCCTAATAAAAGTCGTAGGTGCGGAAGGCTAATAAGAAGTTCATTGCGCTTCTCCTACTGCTTAACTGTATGTGGCATCCGTAGTAATTCTGTCAGAGCCACTTCATTATAAAATATCATGTCTGAGGCTCGCACAACTTCTTGGCAAGTTTCGTGGTATCTTCATACAGCTTTAACAGACTGGAGCACTTTATAAAGATTTTTATCAGGAAACGTCAGTGTAAATGAGGCTTTTTGAATGACGAAATCATCACAGTTAAGTTGTCATAATGGCGCTCTACAGCAAACTACATGCTTGTGTGCAGTAGTGTACGCAAAGAACTTTTACTTTTAAACAGTAAACTTCTATCAGCACGCTTAATAGTAGACCGAAACAGCTTTTTCGGGTGGAACAAGGAGTCTAAAAATTGATCTTGTGTAACATTAACCACAGTGAACTTCTTACATGTATTTCACATGCCCTGTGTTATTCTGAATTAATCCCATAGGTCTCATTCTTGCACCACACAATAGAGCAATTTGCAAACTATGCGATGCTAGTGAAATTTCATTTTCTGTCAATAGTGGACGTACCAGGTAATTGTGCCAATGCCTTGAAATACGTCTGATATTTCACAACGTGTGGCTCTGGCAATACATATTGTGGCTTTTTTAAAATGATAAACCTTTGTTTGTAGTTGTGAGGCAGGAAGCGAGTCTGATTTGCGAAGATAATACTTTTTTTGATGGGGGTTGGGGTGGGAAGCGCAGTTGCTTTCCCCTACTCTTCCCTTGGCAGTCACTTGCAACTTACATTGACCTTACACTTGCTCAGGATTACTTCGACCAGCCTCCAGACAGTTGTCATTACAGCATACTATTGCTTGAGCAATGTTCGTTGAAGTGCTCACTATGACGCACAGGCGTTTCCCAATGCTGTCAGGTGTTCCAACAAATTTAAATTCTGACTAATCTTTTCACTCTAATTGTGTGTACACAATTACTAACAAATTTACTTTGGCCACGAGAAACTGGTAGCAGACAAAACTGGTTTTGACATATCCCTGACGTAGGTAAATTTATGAGTGAATGTTTGTGCCTACAATGAATACTAACTTTGTTCTTCGCTATCTCCCGACAGTTTCGTGACTCAGACCGTTCGCCATTTTGTAGCAGGAGGTAGCAGCTACCTTGCTTTATTCTTTTACGAATAATACCGTTTACATCTCGTTGTTTATGTAACGTTATTACTTTTCTTCTATTTTATTAGCGATAACTATGGGTGAAAGCCTACTGCACTGAAAACAACGCTTTGTATGTTTGTATGTATTCTGGCATATAAGACACCATGTTTCCTACGTGTGACCTGCTGCATTATTTGTAATTACCGATTTATCTTTCTCCACTACCGGGGGTTTGAAAATAACTTTTACTTAACCTTTATGGATTTCTTGATGTCCTCTTATGGTGTATAATACGTATGAGTTTCAGCGTAAGAGGGCGACAAGAAATCTGTTAGTAAAATTCACCATTAGATTTATCTACAATATAGAGAAACATAATCAGACATCAGTGATTAGAAAAACGTGCGTATTTATAGCACAATAATGACACTTAAATAAGGAAGCAGCTCAGGCATTGGGAACTCGCTTCTAAAGTGTCATGATGCTAGAGAAAAGCACTTGACAACGGGATTTACGTCTAGAAAAATGAAGGAAAATCGTGACGGGAAACAGCAAATGTTATTTTATGACGAACAAGACCACTGTAATTACCGATTTAGGTCGAGTTGCAACGACGTCCACGAACTGTCGCCGATGGCAGCAGCCGTACTGTATTTTAGTTTTAGATATGAAGAGGGCGTAATTCGACCCAATCCTGTAGGTAGTTTCAGTTCATTAAGAAGTGGAATTTGGACCAGCAACTTTACATTTTAATATTATTTTTTCCTTAGCTTTGTCTCATTGGCGTTCACACTTCAGTTGATAGTAACCGGCTTCCAAAATTTTTGTTCATTTTTGAAACCATTACTTGAGTCGTTTTCAGGTGATTAATATTATAAAATTGTTTCATTAATGAGATGAGAACGAATGAGGTAATGGTTTGAAAAGGAACATATACGTTGGAAAACAGTCAGTATTAACTCAGCAAAGACGTAAAACAAAAGAAATAGTATGATTAAATTCTTACTATAATTCTATAATTTCTTGTCACATATAAGCGCCATTTGGACAACATCTATACTGCAGAAACTTCCCACAATCAACACCGCCCGGCTAGCTCAGTCGGTAGAGCATGAGACTCTTAATCTCAGGGTCGTGGGTTCGAGCCCCACGTTGGGCGTAAATTTTAATTTTATAGTACAACATCCTCATCCAGCAAGTACCCTGTAATCGAAGTTAAAAACCCGCTGAGTGTTTCATGATTATGGTATTTTGAACATTTGCCTGACGTGGCAGGCTATCAATATGGCAGCGGTTGAAGTCCGTCGGCCGTGCATAGAATGATTCATAGGGACAACAATACGCCAGCTGCGATTCGCTACGCATTATTCACAACATGGTTGGTTGGTTGTTTCGGGGAAGGAGACCAGACAGCGAGGTCATCGGTCTCATCGGATTAGGGAAGGACGGGGAAGGAAGTCGGCCGTGCCCTTTGAAAGGAACCATCCCGGCATTTGCCTGGAGCGATTTAGGGAAATCACGGAAAACCTAAATCAGGATGGCCGGACGCGTATTCACAAGACACAGAAGGCAGTAGATACCAGTTTTTTACTTCCAGAAGGCGCTCGATACAGTTCCGCTCGCAACTAAAAGGCAATTAGGTCCGTCTTCTGAGGGTAGAGTCAGTCTGTTGCACTCATCCCGTTTACATGGGGCTCCCAAAACCGGATTTCGTAAACCGATTTCGCAATACCGCTTCTGGGCGGTCATGTAAACACTTCAAAATCTATCCTGGAAATCCGCCTCTGGTACAATTCCGCAATCGATTTTCGCTCCCATGTAAAGGCAACCAGTTTTGAAACGTCCTTTGGCTGTCAGGTGTTTTTTTTATACAATTCGTCTTGTTTTTACAAATTTTCGGCCAATATGGACGGAGTGGCTTTTTGTAAAGATAAGCACAGGACAATCAGCCTAATTTCACATGTAGCGAAAGTGATGTTAAGAATAATTAATAAGAGACTTGGAAAAGTAATGGAAGAGAATGTTGGCGAGGGGCAGCTTGGCTTTAGACGGAATACGGGCACCAGATATGCAATAGGGCTCCTACGAATCTCGGGAGAAAGGTTTATTGGAAAAGGAAAAGACCTATATATGTGCTTCATCTATCTAAAAATGGCATTTGACAATGTGGTTTGGGACAAGCTGGTGACTATATGAGGGAAAAGAGAGTGGACTGGAAAACCAGAAGACTTGTAAACACAATATATCTTCCAAACAGCCTCAGTTAAAGTGAAAGGAGAAAGTACAAATTGGATAGGACTAGGAAAAGGAGTAAGACAAAGACGCTATCACCTATCCTTTTCAACCTCTGCCTGGAAAATATGATTGACCAATGCTCATTAGATGACAAAGGGGTAGAAACTGGAGGAAGAAGAGTAGGATGTTTGAGGTTTGCTGATGACATGGTCCTTCTAGCTACAGGGGAAAAAGAATTACAGGATTTAGTGGACACTATCGAAGCTAACGGAAAAAATTACGGAATGAAAGTTATCACAAAGAAAAAGTATTGGCACTAGGAGGAAATAAAGAAATAAAAATTATGCTGAATGGAGAAATATTAGAACAGGTGCAAAATTTTAAGTATCTTGGAAGCAGGATAGACACCAACTGGAAGTGCACCACAGAAATTAAAACAAGTATAGCAATGGCAAAAGAGGCATTTTATAATAAAAGGAGAATTTTCTGCAGCGGTCTGGACAGAGAACTCAGGAAGAGACTCATAAAATGTCTTGCATGAAGTGTTCTTCTGTAAGGCGCTGAAACATTGACGAAAAAAGACAGAGAAAGGCTGGAGGCATTTGAGATGTGGACATGGCGGAGGATGGAAGGAATGAGTTGGATGGACAGAATAAAAAATGAAGAGGCACTGAGAAGAGTGGGGAAGAAAAGACAGTTACTAGATGTAGTAAAAAGAAGAAAAGGAAATTGGGTTGGGCATATATTAAGAGACAGTGACGGACTGATAAAACAGTTTTAGAATATTTTATATAGACGGGAAAAGGAAGCGAGGAAGGAAGAGATTTCAGATACTGGATGACGTGATGGAAGGCACAACATACAGCAGCCTTAAGAAGGGAGTAATGGATTGCAGAAAATGGAGAGGCAAAGGACCTGCTAATATAGCAGAAAACTGATGATGATGTATAAATATTACACTTACTGTTTACACCGTGTCTAACCGCAGAGAAATAGCGTTTGTGCCGATTAAATCATAAAATAAACAGCTGTTTTCCAGGCGCCATATTTAGCTGGACTGGCAAATTCGCTTCAGTCATTAACATGTAAACACGGCAGCGAAAAACGCTTTCCGAAATTCGGTTTTCGTCTTCCGAAACAAATGTCGCATATAAACATAGTGACTGAAAGTTTCTTTTAAAAATTATTTTCATTTGTTTTGAATTCGCTGGCTTGGTTGGTTGGTTGATGGTAACTTTGCTTTTGTTTAGCAGTGGGTGACTATGCATTTCCAAGTGTGAGAGAAACCAAATATATCTGCTTGCGAGAATAGAACACGAATTTAGCCCTGTGTTATAATCTTTCTAGAAATGTGCAAACTCATTAAATCCTGAACTTTACTATTAATCTCTCTAATGAAAGTGGTCCCTGCGCGTTAATGATCTGCCTAATAATGCTATTCATGAAACGGTCCCGGTGCGTTGATAATTTTCGTAGCAAACTGATCCTGAAATCAAAGTATCTTACCTCGTGATGAATTGCTTGGAAACGCGGTGCTTTGCTGTTCTCTGTGGGACAGCTGCAGATTTATAACTGCAGTTGCTGAGAGCTTAGTGCAATGCTCCCGACAGCAAGTAACCTATTTTATACACATCATTGAGTGAGACACCTTTAAACAAAAATGATTTGGATCGAGGATGGAGACAATGCCCTTAGGCGAAATATTTCTTTAACAGGCTGTTTATAAATTATCCGATATATTATTGTATGAAATTCATGTTACAACGCTCATTAACATTGATAAAGGGAAACATTTATGTCAAACTCTTACTCCCACAAATGTTAGACATGTAATTAATAAACACGAAAAGTATCTTACAGTGAAAATTACTCAGTCTTCAACGAAAAATCTGAAGATCCTTGATATGGATGTCTCAGTCAACAATGGTTCCAAACTAGGCGCTACTTCAAATATTACCTTCACTCCTCTTCATATGCTTTTCTAGTGTCATTACATACCACTTCATTCTAAATCACTAATGGAATCTTTCTCCTCTGTTTCACAATATTCAAACAACTCATTTACTTGAACACAGATGCCCGTAACATTGCCACGAGTCCTCTGCTCGGCGTCTGTCTCATTACTCCCCTAACGATAGAACTCCCGCGTTCCTCGCAGCCAAGCAGCGATGACAAACCAAGCATATCTTCCAGCAACACAGCTACTCTGACCAAAGGTTGCGCGCAAATAATTAGCAATTCAAAACTGTCGCTTAGCGTTTGAGACATCCAAAGTATGTACAAATTCCAGAAATGCAATCACAAACTCCCAATAGACCTGTTTCAGCACGTACAGAATATGAGACAAAGTCTGTAACTGAATTGGAGCGTTCCTTTAACTTCAGGCGAACCATAACGAAATATTTTCTTTTTTTTTTTTGAGTTTATCTTACGTCAGGATTCAACAGGAGGTTTTCCATGTCCTGTTTTGAACATCTCTCTTCACCTGTTTGGCCTTCCTAATATCGATCATTATTCCAATTCTTTTCCTACCTCCTCTGCTCATTCCTTCCACTTTTCTCTAATTTTTGGTTGCAAACATTTCTACACAGTATACGGCCCAACTAGGATTTTTTACTCTTTGCGAGCACTTTAAGACTCTTCTTTCTTTCCCCGTTTCCTTTACTGCCCTTTCATTCTTAAGCCTGGCAGTTCACTTCACCTTAACTATTTTTCTAAATATCTTCTTTCTTTATAACTGCCTATGATTCACGTCTGTATAACAGAACACTCCATCCCTAAAATTTAGCAGACCTTTTCCTCAGCTCCATAGGAATTCTTCCAGATGTTGATAACTGCATCTTTTTCAAACGCTCTTCTTCCCACAAATATTCTCCTCCTCCTGTGCAGTTTCCGTTCCATGTCATTAAATTTCCCAAGTACAGAATAGGCTTCACTTGTTTTATCTTTTTCCCATGTAAGAATATGTTATCTGGAGCTTCCTTCCTGCTTATTCTCATCACTTTTGCGTTTCTCATACTCCTAACACCTCACTGAAACACTCTTCAACCTCTGCTGTAGTTTCTCTTCTGATTCCGCTAGCACTGCTTGATAATCCGCACGTTTTATAGTCGTTAGCTTTTCCCCTTCAATCACAAAGCCTCTTGCGTCCTCTATCCATATACGATGAACAGCTTCGGTGACAGTGAGTATCCTTGGCTTACAGATCTTCAAATACACTCTTCTTACAATTCCTCGTTCCCTACTGTAACTTTTTGTTGCACATCTGTTTTATCAAGGAAGTGTTATAGGATTAGTGGTTCCGCGTCATCTGTCCACAAGAGCAAAAGAAGACTAATAATGTTATTACCACGTTTGGGTACCACTGTAGCACGTGATGTACAACAGGAGTCCTTTTCTGGGTTTTGTTTCAGCTTCCCTTTCTGACCAGATGAATTTGATTCTTTCAGGGATCTTTTCCGCTCGCCACAACAGGTTGTTCCTTCGCCCATTTTGGGTTTATTTGTCTAGCCGACTGTCCAGTCGTCAATTTCCTGGCCAAAAATTTTTATATCCGGTACGTCAATTTCTGTTGTTCATACTTCCTTCAGATCAATTTTTACTGCACCGATCCGTTTTATTGTTTCAATATTAGTTTTACTGCGAGTTTTGTAGAATTTCACAACTTCTCTAATTAACCTGGTTGCTTCCATTCATTTAATATGCCCATATAATTTCACACTGTGCTTTTCACAACAGAAAAGATGTCGTTATAGTTTTCAGTTTCTTTATTATCAGTTTGCTTTAAGGTAAGTTTGGCTTAGGAAAGGTAAAGATACCAGGGAGGCAGTTCTAAAGTTGCGTTTGATATCGGAAGCACGTAAAGAAAATCAAGATAAGCTCATAGGATTTCTCGATGTAGAACAAGCGATCGCCAACGTGAAATAGTGCAGGATGTAAAAATTCTGAGAAAAATAGAAGTTGTACAATATGTACATGAACCAAAAGGAAACAATGAGATTGGAAAATCATGAGCAAAGTTCTCCGATTGAAAACTGATGCTGTCTCTTGTCTTTACTGTTCAGTTCAGCGGCAATGACGGAAATAAAAAGCAAGGTTAAAGAGTAGGATTAAAATTCAGGGTGAAATGATATCAATGAGAAGATTCGCTGACGATATTGCTAGTCTTAGCGAAGGTGAAGAAGAATTGCAAGACCTGTTGAAAGGAATGAACTGCTTAATGAGTGCAGAATATATATTGGGTGTAAACCGGAGAAAGAAAAGAGCAGTGACAAGAAGCAGAATTGAAAACAGCGAGAAACTTATCAAAATTGGTGGTCACGATGTAGAAAAATCAAGGAAGTAAAATAGCCAACGACGGACGAGGCAAGAACGACCAAGAAGGCATTCCTGGCCAAGAGAAGACTACTGGTATCAGACGTAGGCCTTAATTTGAGGAAAAAAATTCTCAGAATGTACGTTTGGAGCACAGCGTTGTATGGTAGTGAATCATGGACAGTGCGGAAAATCGTAACAGAAGAGAATCGAAGCATTTGAGATATGGTGCTACAGAGAATGTTTAAAATTAGGTGGACTGATAAGATAAGGAATAAGGGGGTTCTCTGCAAAATCGACGAGAAAAGGCATATATATGGAAAACACTGACAAGAAAAATACACAAGATGATAGGACATGTAAGGCATCAGGAAATCCCTTGGTACTAGGGGAACTGTAGAGGTTAAGAATTGTACGGTAAGACAGAGATTGGGATACGCCCAGCAAGTAATTAGGACGTAGCGTGCAAGTGCTGCACTGGAGGGGTGGTGGAGGGGGGAGGGGGGGAGGGGGGGGGAAGGGAAGGGAAGCATTTCGCTTTCGGATTTCTTCATTGTCGCTCTGTCGCTCTCTCTCTCTCTCTCTCTCTCTCTCTCTCTCTCTCTCTCTCTCTGTCTCTCTAAATGTAGAATATTAATCCCCATAAATCCACACAGAATTGATAACTGTGCGGTAGTGTCTCAGTTCGTGTTTTGAGATGCATTTTACTGTTGTATCTGTTTTTTGTTAATCTGAAATCGGTTTCCATTTAGTGACAACGAATCTCCTAATTAATCTATTCCACCACGTATTCGTGAATTGTTTCGCCTAAATATATGAACTGAGAAAATCTCTCGATTATCCCTTACATAGGTTTTAAAATTTTGGCTGCCAGATTGTTGCCCAGTATGAAATTTGAAGCCCTTTCTTGTGATTCGTTGAGAATTTCTATTTGCTTGTGTGCGGCTGTATTGTTTTGACAGAATAATTTATATGCTCATACACTTGCAAAATGACAGTTTATTTAGATAACTGCGAGTCTTTCTACCATTATCATGTCAGTAAACTATCTCACCGGCCAGTTACGTTAGTTTTATTTATAGAAATCTATTGTCATCAAAAGCACTTGCATAGATATGCGATAAAAATGAGAGCGCTAGTTTTGCCGTGACCAGGATTCGAACCTGGGTTATTGCGGCCACAACGCAATGTCCTAACCACTAGACGATCACGGCTGCTGCTGCTCCGCCTCAACATTCCCCTCATCTTATGGTCTCCATCGCACCCTACAGCAAGGGCAAAAAATCGTCCGCTGCGCTCCGGTGAACCCATCGACGCAGTGGGTCAATTCGCAGAGCTACTGCGGGAAGAAGCGCACCGCCGCAACCACTATATGACTCCGCAACTACATCTAGATCCTGTCATCCAACTGCTGCTCTTGTACTTTTCGTTGTCACTGTAGCGCCACATACACTACGTTCATATGCGATGCAGCTTGCAGAAAACGAAGTTCGAAACGGATTTTCGCTGTCATCTTTAAGCGAATAGATTTTGATAGTCGTTTCAAATAACTGTACAGATGGATAGCTTTACGACTCATAAGTGTGATCAGCGGTATCTTCGCCGTAATAATTCATAAAGAGAGCTTTCGATTTCCGTTCACATGTCGAAGGAGGCAGAGGGAAGAGACTGTTCAAGAAGAGATGTTCAAAAATGTTATCTATGCCAATTTATGCTTGTGAGACAGTTTTATTCCATCTGTCTAGAACATCTGGTTTGTCAAAAGTTCGAAGTATCACTGATGGAAAATTATTGTATACCAACATTTGAAAGATTCTGAATGGCTGGAAATTTACAAATAAGTAAAGACGCATTCCTATTCCCATACAGCGATTTTCGATTGTTCTGTCGCTAGGCACCGATTGTGTGTGAGAATCCAACCACTAAAAGAAAGAATGAAATCAGCCAGCTGTATAGTTAGTGATCAAACAAATATATTTTACCAGTTCAGCAAATATATTAGCATTTATGGCGAGAGAGGGGGACACGTAATACACCTAGGAACATTGTCGAACATAGTCGTTTTGGTGGTGCAGGTGTTTTGATAGATACGAAGTGTTTACAAGTACATGAGCGTGAAAGATGCTACGATACATCGTAACAATATGAAGATGTCCCATGTCTGGAAAGGGATCATATATTCACTTATGCAAATGAAACGCATTTTACACTAGTACAAAGAGACATTGATTTTGTGAATTTTACAGCGAATACTGTTACATTATAAAGATGTTCCATGTCAAAGATTTTTTAAAATATGTATGGACAAGGCAATACATTATTCTTTTACATTTAGCATCATGACAATTGTAGGAAAATATAAATTTGCTACTTGATCAGCAGATAGGTGTAGGAATATTATTTGCTTTGGTGGGTGGAAATTAATTTTTGGAAATTTTTCCACCCTCCAAAGCAAATAATATTCCTACACCAATCTGCAGGTCAAGTAGAAAATTTATATTTTACTACAATTTTCATGATGCTAAATGTAAAAAAATAATGTACTGTCTTATCCATACATATTTTAAAAAATCTTTGACATGGGACATCTTTATAATGTAACAGTATTCGCTCTAAAATTCACAAAATCATTGTCTCTTTGTACTAGTGTAAAATGCGTTTCAGTTGCGTAAGTGAATATATGATACTTATCCAGACATGGGACATCTTCATAATGTTACGATATATCATAGCATCTTTGACGCTGAAGTGCTTGTAAATACTTTGTATCTATAAAAAAAAGTGATGCATGTTATGAATGTATTCTGTGACAAATCTAAAGGCCTCAATGATACAAATTTGTGTGTCCAACGATAAGAATGTGGTGAAAACTACGAACACCATTCGTTGGACGAAAACTATGAAAACAAATACTCCAGACCGACATTTCACGTAAGTCTCATTCCAGTGCAAATCTGTAACGCAACCACATGTATGGCGTGCTTATAATTATGTATTATGTTTTAGGACAACTAATCAATAACAAAACGCACCACATGTTCTAATGAAAGCCGTCTGATGATGAATTGTAATGATTCGAAACCGGTAATGGTACCTTTTAAATAAAGGAACTTAAAATAAATTTGTGGCTGGTTGCCGTCTCAACACGATCAACAGTTATTTGCCATTTTTGGGAAGCATGATTGTTCGGGGCGAGAGATTCTCATTTGGCGACAAGTTGACAGCACATCACTCAAATAATAATAAAAATCCCATCGCTGATCGAAAAGTGGGCAGAATAATCGCCAACACACATCTGAATAATGGACCGTACGCAGATACGTACAACTAGCGACCACGCGAGATCGAGAGCAAAATTCAGTAACAGGTGGTGTTGAAAAACGCTTAGAGAGCAATCTGTAAATATGTTTTAGTGATTTATTAGTACTTTTATTCACGGCATCTATAATATAAGAGTGTTGTAATGTCATATCTACACGCCTTCAACTATCATTTGTTTTCTACCTCTACGACCATCATAGGTCTAATTACAGCCAAAATGACGTCACTTAATTACCGTTTTATCTAAACTCTAATGTGACTGATACCCACGACTTTAACATTAACAAGGATATGTATCTACAGCAATTAGAGAATTAATAATAATAGTTACATGCGTTCTGAATGGTTGTGCGGATTTCGCTTCTCATGCTAAATAAATGAATCTTGAGTCATAACGCTTCGCATTTTTCCGCCATACTTAACAATCTAACTTATTGTTGGTAATGTTAATTAGTCGAATCTGATTTCGAATACTTAGTTTCTGAGAGGGAACGAAATGAAAGCACGTATGATGTTGTCTAGTTGTGTCTGGTACCGGAAGGATTTGTGCCAAACGATCGTGTGAGACCCAACTCGCTTTATTTGTTCATGAGACCCAGAAAATAATAGATACAGGCTCCCAGGTAGATGCCATTTTCCTTGACATCGTTCCTTGAAGGCGTTCGGTACAGTTCCGCACTGTCGCCTGATAAAGTAAGAGCCTACGGAATATCAGACCACCTGTGTGGCTGGATTGAAGAGGTTTTAGCAAACAGAACATAGCATGTTGTTCTCAATTGAGAGACATCTACAGACGTTAAAGTAACCTCTGGCATGCCACATGGGAGTGTTATGGGACCATTGCTTTTCCCAACGTATATAAATGACCTAGTAGATAGTGTCTGAAGTTCCATGCGGCTTTTCGCGGATGATGCTGTAGTATACAGAGAAGTTGCAGCATTAGAAAATTGCAGCGAAATGCAGGAAGATCTGCAGCGGATAGGCACTTGGTGCAGGAAGTGGCAACTGACCCTTAAAACAGACAAATCTAATGTATTGCGAATACATAGAGAGAAGGATCCTTTATTGTATGATTATATGATTTGCGGAACAAACACTGGTAGAAGTTACTTATGTAAAATATCTGGGAGTATGCGTAAGGAACGATTTGAAGTGGAATGATCATATAAAATTAATTGTTGGTAAGGCGGGTGCCAGGTTGAGATTCATTGGGAGAGTCCTTGGAAAATGTAGGCCATCAACGAAGGAGGTGGCTTACAAAACACTCGTTCGACCTATACTTGAGTATTGCTCATGAGTGTGGGATCCGTACCAGGTCGGGTTGACAGAGGAGATAGAGAAGATCCAAAGAAGGGCGGCGCGTTTTCTCACAGGGTTATTTGGTAAGCGTGATAGCATTGTGGAGATGTTTAGCAAACTCAAGTGGCAGACATTGCAAGAGAGGCGCTCTGCATCGCGGTGAAGCTTGCTGTCCGGGTTTCGAGAGGGTGCGTTTCTGGATGAGGTATCGAATACATTGCTTCCCCCTACTTATAAATCCCGAGGAGATAACGAATGTAAAATTAGAGAGATTCGAGCGCGCACGGAGGCTCTCCGGCAGTCGTTCTTCCCGCGAACCATACGCGACTGGAACGGGAAAGGGAGGTAATGACAGTGGCACGTAAAGTGCCCTCCGCCGCACACCGTCGGGTGGCTTGCGGAGTATAAATGTAGATGTAGAAGTAACATATCCGACTAGTTACCGCTTGTTGTACACTTTGAATAAGGCGGATGTGTTTGCTGCCGTATAATTAAAAGGTTATTCATGTAATCTATTGAGTAAATTGCGCTGCTGAGTCGTCACCACCGACACAGTAGATTATACGCGCTCCAGTCACATCAATGTAACCAACGGGCAATAACCACTCTCAGACAGCAAGACTAGCAGTGGAGCGCATATAAAGCGTGTTCGGGGAACGCGGTAAACAGAGCAGTCATTGTCGTAACATGCGAAAATGGAGCGAGTTATCTGACGTCCAGAAGAGAATCACCATTGGCTTCGGGCCAAGGGTGGAAGCCCTTCCAAAATGGCTAAGTTTTGTAAAATGTTCGCGTTCCGCCGTGATTAAAGTACACGGTGCATGGGCAATTGGCGCTATCCGAAACTGGCATCGAGGCTACTGTCTTTCGTCGTCTGATGGAATTACAATGTCATCAGCAAACCTATCAGATTTTATTTTTCTCTCTGAACTTTGATTCCCTTTCCAAATTTATTCTTGGTTCCCTTTCATGCTCTTTGATCTGCAGTTACTGTTTGCACAAGTTTAGATAACTTTTTGATCCTTGTATTTTACACGATCTTCAGAATATAAAAGACAGTATTCTACTCAATATTGTCGGAAGTCTTTAAAAATCACACCACGAGGATACAGTAAAAATGAGAGCACTTCCGTTTGCCGTGACCAGGATTCGAACCTGGGTTATTGCGGCCACAACGCAATGTCCTAACCACTAGACGATCACGGCTACGAGCTCTCTGTAACAGTGCCCTCTAACACAGAAGAAACAGGTCGGCTTTCCGCTCCGCGTAACACAATGGTTCGATTCACAGCGAGGTGGCGCGCGAGGCATGGGGGAGAAACGGGGAAGCGACGCTGCCGCTACGTCATCAAACAGAAGGCGGCGCTGTCATGCTTGGCAGTAACGCCGCTCCTGAATGAGGGATACAATTTTCTGAAACCCCGCTTCAGGTGAAAACCGCCGACTAGATTACAGCTTTCACGTGGCGTGCCAGAACGTTTGCAATTCGACTCACAAAGCGCCGCCATCTTTCCTCAACATGTCGTTGGACAAAAATACGTAAACACTGGGAGAACTGCACGCTTGAAGATGAAGTTGCAGGCCAAGCCAAGCTGCATGCATTCCAACAGGGGCAAACAGCTGGTGCTCCTGTAGTGGATGCTTCCCTATCCATGGTCGAAGTGTTAGTGTTTCGAAGATTTTTACCGCATACAGGGAAAGCGGAAAAACACCATCCGCTAAGTCACGACTTGGACGAAAGCGTGTGACAGACTGTCATTGAAGAGGACTGTGACGAAAAATAAGAGGACGACAACCGCAAAAGTCACTGCAGATCTCAATGCCGCACATGCGAACCCTCTCAGCATCACAATACAACGAGAGCTCTAGAGATGGGAAACTACAGAGCCAGCTACAATTCCAAAAAAACCACTCACCATTGATGCTAACGGCAGTAACAGTCAAACGTGGTACTGAAGCCATAAAATCGGGACCGTCGAGCAATGGAAGAAAGTCATTTGGTTGGTTGTTGCACACTGTCTGCAACTGCTGGCTGTGAGTGAAACGTGGTGGCGCTTCGATGGTGATTTGGAGCAGCCATATCGCAGTACTCTACGGACCCCACGGTTACCCTGCAAGGTCGTATTACTGTCAAGGATCATGTGCCCGTCTTGGCTGATCAGGCCTATCCCATGATATAGGACAACGATTTTTGTTCCCCTACAGAGATACCTTGTTCCAAGACGACGCGGCCACTGATCACACAGCTCGCATCGTTCAGGACTGGTTATGTGGACGCGAGGATGAACTGTTGAACCCAATCTGGCCACCACGGTCACCAAATTTCATTATTATTGTGTCTTCGTGGACCACTTCGGAGAGAAGGCTACAAGATCGGTATCTACTTCCAACATCGTTACCTGAAGTTGCCACTATTTTACAGGTAGGATCCATTACGAGACGAGTGGAAGTTGTTTTGAGCGCCAACGGTTCTCCTACACCGTTTTAGGCATGGTAATGTGTTTCTGGTGTTTCCGTACTGTTACCTATCCCTGTACTCGTCCACTTTTCGCACCCTGTGGGTGCTAGGAAGACTGGTGCAAGGATAAAAGCAAGGGCAACGGCATATAAATGCGGGAACTATTGCACTATGGCCTTGACACCTCATAAGCGAGTTGTTGACAAGAATCATACACAGAAGAACGGACAAGAAAGCTGAGAATCCGCTGGATGACCATCATTCTGTTGGCTTTAGGAAAAGTAAAGACACAAGACAGACAGTTATGACATTGTGCGTAACAATGGAAGCAAGACTTGAGTAAAATCGTAAATTGGGATAAGATGTTCAAAATTCGCAGGGAAAAAGCTGTAAGCTATGGGGAAAAGCAGAAATATACAACATAAACGGGAACCAAGAGGGGGGGAATAAAAATGAAGGAACAAGAACGAAGTACTCTGAATAGACAGCATATTTATGACCTTTCTAATAAGACTATTTCTTTCGTATACCCTTTCTAATACAAGTACTTCGTTCTTGGTCTTCTATTCTTATTTTTCCCTTCGGTCTTTTGCACCTACTGTCTAATCTGTACATCGAAGAAGAAATGATACAAATAAAAGAAACGCTGACGGCTGGGATTAAAATTCAGGGAGAAAGGATATCAACGATAAGATTCGGTGGAGAGGCTAATTGACCACACACCGAAAGAAAAAAATTATCAAAATCGGGCACTACGAAGTACGTCAAGTGAAGGAATTCTGCTGCTTCAGAAGGAAAATGATAAATGACGGAAGTAGCAAGGACGACGTAAAAAGCAGACTACCACAGGCAAACGGGTCATTCCTGGTCAAGGAAAGTCTGCAACCGTTGAGTAAGCGGCTTAAAAAAAAGACTGGTGCTGCGTCATTTTTACTACAAATAGCTGTGACTTTAATATACAGTGATGCATAGATAAGAATTACACAGAATGTTTGTTCAACATGTGACGTATATACACACAGTAACGATATTTTATGATCTGAAGATCATTGCTAGCACAATGGAAACAGGTCATATTTTACAAACTCCCCATATAGACAAAGTTTATATTGAAAATTAATATCGCTTTTCCACTTTCTTGACCATGTCAATCCTTAGAAAGCTTAACATTATTACTGTTAATAATTTATAGGTGTTCTACGTATAGGACTCCTGTAAGTCATATGCACAACATCCAAGCGTTATCCGTTGTACGCCTACATTTTGAAGCATAAATTAAGTTACCAGTTTCGTTCATTATAAATGCGCATTTCGAATCCTGGAATAATTTTTAGCAGAGGCGGCGTAGCCACAAGGTCTTTTACAAGATCTCACAAAATGAAATCCGTAGCTGTCAGGTCCGGGGATCTAGGTGGTCATCGGCAAAACTCCGCGTCATCATGACCATCCAAAAGCTTGCTTGATGTTATTTAAAGAAGACAATTGTTACAAACACACAGAAGGTGTTCTGTACAGGAATCGCCATTTTCGAGCACGACCTGGAACTTTTCACTTTAGCATCACCGCGCATGCGCCGGTTTGCGGTTCAGTGTGCTCGTGCAACAATCGAGAATTTGAACTTTCTTATTAGTGTATCGCGACGCATTAAATATTTATAGCCGTTTGTCATCGTCATATTCATTTTGAATTGACCTGTGTTTTGTCGCATAGCTTTCCGCTTACTCTTCTGGATTTAACAGGCGGCAGAGGAAGGTGGTATGGGTTACCACGTCACCTAGTGTTTGAAACTAGCCAAACGAGAAACAGTTCAAAGACGGAGAAATGTCGTTCTAGTTCGTGTACTACGAGAAAATTCATTTATTAAATCTTTCCTAAAAGTTAAATTATAACGAAGTGCTTTACTCTCTTGATATTTACTGCTTACATTTACTATTCTATTCACTCACACGTTTTTTCACTAGCCGCGACTTGCTGTCCAAAGCAGCACAGCTTAAAACAGTTAGTAAACAGTTTTAAGGCTCATACAAGGTTTATCAGTTCAGAATGTTCGTTCAGTGCTATACGATTCACCACTAAAATTTCTGGAACACGACTACCTAGTATACAACACGAAGGTTTGTCCCACCAAAAGAAAGTAAAAATTTTCTCTAAAATTCAAAAACTTCCATTAATGTCGTGTGTAATTAGCCTCCGAATTACTCACCAACAGGAAATTTTTACATTGTTGGAAAACCATTAGAATACAATGTCTGGTAAGTCGTTTGTTTATGTTGACAATATCAGAGGTTCAGTCACGCTTTGTCCGCCCCCCAGTAGCTGAGTGGCCAGCGCGACAGAATGTCAATCCTAAGGGCCCAGTTTGGATTACCGGCTGGTTCGGAGATTTTCCCCCTCAGGGACTGGGTGTTGTGTTGTGTTGTGTTGTCCTAATCATCATCATTTCATCCCCATCGACGAGCAAGTCGCCGAAGTGGCGTCAAATCGAAAGACTTGCACCCAGCGAAATGTCTACCCGACGGAGGGCCCTAGTCACACGACATTTACATTATTTAGTCACGCTTTCTTTCGTTCCTGTAGAAAATTCACCGTCCAATAAAAAATAATGTGTTGTATTAGTTAAGTATTCCTCTTGCGTATCACATATTTACGAAAAAAACTATGCAGGTTCGTATATTTGGTTACTAGCTATACTTGAAGTCACTAATGATGGCGGTCGAGTTTAAGCTTGTTCTGCGCACCTACGTCACGCATTCTCTGACAACCAATGAGCTTTCAGTAGTGTTATGAGCGCTCTGCTGTGAATGTTGTACGCAGTGCGAGTATTATAAGCGGCTGTGGCGAGTTATTTAGTGAATCTTTATTCCATTTGTTGAGAGTTGTCATGGCTTATGTTGGTGGCGAACGACCAAGTCTTCACACGCAACCGAAAGACGTAAACTGCACGACAGACGCTTTCATGAAATGCTAAGCACGTGCACACGCGTACCGCGACTGTCGCTTGGAACCGGCAACAATGCAATCCCCGCCTCGTCTCTACTTGCGCGAACCGCCATCGTTTGTGGATCTGACTATAGTGGAGGATGTGGTACAGTGTCAAACGCCTTTCGGCAACGCTGTTGTTTGCAAGATGTGTACGAATAAAGCACGCAGTGTTCCAGTGGAATGATGTCTCTCGAATCCGTGCTGATTCTCTGAGAAGACTCAGTGTGCTTTGATGCTTTCCACACAATAAGTGTGGAATCCCTGTGAGATGTGCTGGCCATACACCATATGAACGTTGCAGAGTTGCCCGAGGCGCCATACGCACGGATTAAAGCGCTTGGATGGACTCACTGTACCACATACACAATCTCATCAAATGTATCTGGACGCCTATTAGTGGACACTAATATGGGGTATTCCATACTTCGCCTTTATGACAACTTGAACATTGCTGGGGACACTTTCAATGACATTCCTAAATAACAGCCCACTCGTCGTCAAGAGACCATAGAAGGTGGTGATATTGGATGCTGGGGTCTGGAGCAGTGTCAACATTTTAATCATCCCAAAGACGCTCCAATGAATTCAGGTCTGGGCTCTGGGCAGACCAGTCCATTTCAGCAACGTCTTCCTTCACGAACCATTGCCTCAGAAATGCTGCTTTATGGTAGGGAAAAATGTCATGCTAATACTAAGTCGTCTTCTCCAAACTGTTCCTCTAATGTATACAGCACACAATGCTGTAAAATTTATTCGTATCACTCCACATTCTGCGTTTTCTTATGTACAACAAGTGGCCCTCACAACCACGAAAATACCTTTGTACCTTAAATGAACTACTCTGTACTTCACCTTCGGCACTGTACATGATGGTAAGTAACGTTCTATAGGCCTTCGCCATACCTTTATCCTTCAGTCGGATTGCCAAGGGGTACAGTGTGTTTCATCACTCCAATTTATTCGTTTCCAGTTGCGTCGCTCTTTACAAAGGATAATGACTACAGAAATGTGTTACTTACGAGGAGCTGCTCGACAACTGTACCATAATCACTGTGCTGGCTGGATTGGTGGTAGCACTTTGAAACTCATGAGTGTTTCTTTCCGCTGATTTCATGCTATTTTTTTACAATCACGCTCTGCAACAATCAGCGGTTGCTGTCCGTCAGTCTGTCAGCTCTACCCGGTCCTGCTTCAGCTGTGGTTGTTCCTTCGCGTTTCGACGCCAATCAGATCACCAACACTTGACTTGTGCAGCTTTAGATTGATTTAAATGTCCCTGACGGATTTGTTACTGAGACATCTAATGCCCAATCCACGTTAGAGGTCACCAAGCTCTCCTAGCTGATCCATTTTGCTCCTACTATTGCGCTACCCCTCCTCCTATAATGGCGGATCCCCCTCTTGTGACACCTATTCCACATTACATACGAATTTGCGGATACTTTTGACCGTGTACTTGATTGCGGCTGACACGTGAATGAATCGAAGTGTTATTAAGGAACTGTCCTCACAATTTCAAAAGATGCTGTTACTGTGTCAGCTATTCCATGTAATGGTCAATTCAATGCATTTGCTGCATCTTGCCTTTTACACAGGTATGGACCCTTTATCCAGAGTCTCTTCGCCTCGCGTTTCCTCCTCCAGTAGACTTCCCGTCTTTGTTGCTGTCACCGTTTCTCCTTTCTCACACCACGTGAGGTAGTGCAATGGACGCGCATTTGGAGGTAAGGTAGTTCGAATCCCCGCCTGACCATCCAGATTAACGTTTACCTCGGTTTTCCTCCACCGCTCACGGGAAATGCCAGGATAGTGCGCTGGAGAGGTCACGATCGTTTTCCTTCTGCATCTTTTCCCAGTCTGAGCTTGTGTCTAACCTACAATGGCCCCTACGCATGTGGTACATTGGACCCTGGTCTGGTTTTCTTGCAGGTGCTGTTTCCGCTTCCGGAGCAGAGAGGGGTCTCCAGCCTGTCGCTGCGTCACAACCGTATGGTCGACATACACGACGGAGCCTTCGCCAAACTGCCCGGACTCGTCGAACTGGACCTCAGCCACAATCTGCTGCAAGGTACCGCACTCGCCTCATTTCTTGTCTGAGTACCCTGCTAATACTCACTCACGCTGCTTTTCTCCACAAGCTTCTCGTTTTCATCTGTACAAAGAAGTACAAGTCTGCCTACTTAGTTGAGCGGCCAGCACAGCCGAACACCATGCGGAGAATCCGGGTTCGATTCCCTGACTCGCCAGCTCCTGTGGACGCAGTTGACATTACGGAAAAATGCCACATTAGCTTCTTCGCCTCGAAATAGGGGGTCATGTCGTGAATAGGCTAGAAATCCTTTGGCAAGATTCAAGAGTCATTCTAATATTCTGAGCTTTGAGGACATCGTGAAAATCTCTCATTGCTATCCTCGCAAGGCAGCTAAATTTAAAGTTTATTATGACACGAATGCACTCTAAAAAAGTACCTCAAACTGCATGGAACAGTACGAATAGGCATTTCCTCGAAAGTGGCATATTCTAATATTTAATAATCTTTGATCGGTATAAGGAATCGACGTTTAGACGACCTCAGTTTATATCTGGCTAGTTAAAAAATCGGTGTGGCGGTAACCAAACTTTTAACTTCTCCAGTCAAGATAAGGGAATAAAATTTGGTTCACGGGGGACGGACGTTCAATGAAGAGATTTCATATGTACTATCATCGTCAAAGGTTCGTGATGGGTGAGGACAGACACTGGAAAGTATTTTTCACAAGGAGACTAAAGTGCGGTTCTACTTAAGGAAACGCAACTCTCTGAAGATCATAATAATAGGCTTCCGAATGCTGCCTATGGCATGACAGCATTAGAGGGCCGTATTAGAACGTAATGAACTCGTGGGGAATATGCTGCTCTTAGAGGAGTAATCTGAAAACCTTACAGCAACGTAAAGCGTGAACCCATGTCACGGTCATTCAACCCACAGATCAAGCGAGATTCAGGGCTGGCTGGAACTGTCAATACGTCAGTCTTACAACATACGTTAGGACATAAATGGAGTAGTTTTTACCAACATCAACTTGGCCCATGCTACAAAATGGTTTGACGGATTTTCGACCAGCGTAAGAGCCATTCTCACAAGCGGGCTCATACACACAGGGTTCACAAAAATATGGAAACACACCGAAAAAATGTTTTCAAGAGATCGTCATACCATTCTTCCTGCCCTATTTACTCTGTATAGTTCCTTTGTTCTATGCTGGTCCCGACGCAAACAGATCGGCGTCATCTGCAAATCTAAGGCTGGCCAGGTAAGATTTTAACGCGTATTCTTTTTCCATCCCAGTTAAATGAATATAAGACCTGTTCCAAGGATGTAGGAAATAGTTTTGGTGAAACGGATTCCTCTTGATTTAATCCCTTCTCATTTAACTCTCCTGATGTAGTCGAAGATGATATGTAACTTTGGTGCATAAACTGAAGACTCCGTTGTTGTTACATTTTGTTCCTTGACTGTCAAGTCCCGCCAGCACAGACTTTGATGTAACAGAGTTAAATGCTTTGTCATTCTTTACGTACTTCACACAAAATGGTACATGATACATGTTGCTTCTTTCTATAATTTTGTTGACATGTGTAGATGGTCCACTGTGTTACACTCAGCTTAGAAAGCCGACTTGATCTTTGTTCTACTTCCGGCCTAAACTTCTCGTTACATAGTAATACCTTTGTTTTGTCAATTACCGCCGTAAACGAAAATTCTTGGAAAACAGTACCAGTGAGGTGGATGCTAGGGTCAGTTACACCAAACAACACCTTATAATCAGGAGTTCATTTATTCACCTCTTTACACAAGTAAGGCTTACAAAGAACTGGATGGCGGAACTGCACAAAGATAATGTTTAGCTTAGTTCAAAGACGATGCTCAAATCGATACTGGTGTCGGCCACATCGGCGACCCCCCCCCCCCCTCCCGCGCAGTACGGAGTACTCTTGTGTCATGAAGCGGCGAAGTACAGCAGAAATGTGCTCCAGCTGGAAACAGCAGTCAGTCGATTGCCAACATTGAACTCGCCTTGACCTGTGGGGGCACTCTCCTGTGCAAGTTGATCATAACATGTCAACTGATTGTGTTGACACCGCAAATACAGTTGTAATTAAATAGTGACTATAAAAGACAACTTATTAGATGATATATCTCAATGATCATCCACTGTCCGCTTCCTTAGAAAAGCTACTTACAAATGCGATAGGGACGTTACAACAAAAACAGCAGCCCACCTGTAATGCATGGTTCGGACTCCGAGCTGATCAACGTGACATCTCTCGGCTCAGCAGTGTAGGCTAGCGACGTTATAAGCTCCTCACACAACAACTGCTCACTAAACTGCTTGGCTAACACTTTTACCAGCATCGCAGGTTTGGTCCCTGTTTGCGATCGGCTTGACTGCAGCTTGAGTGTCGACTTTCCACAGTGGAGGACGTGCGGCCGACAGTGCTGCGCGGAGCTTACAGCCCCGCCCGCTACGAGCCGATGGCGCTGCAGCTGCTGGACCTGTCGTACAACCAGCTGCACTCGCTGGACCCACAGGCCTTCGAGCACTGCCCCAGACTCACGGTGCTCCGACTGGACTACAACCCGCTCAAGGTCATCGACGGCCCTACGCTCAGGGCGGTGGGCACGCCTCACCTGCAGGTTCGTTACCAGCGCTTCGCCACAAGTTAACATTCATCAGTCTAGCGTCCTCCTTTCGACTAGCTTGCTACAGTATTTCCACTGTTGTGCTGTTTCTCAGTATCTCTCGCTTTCGCTTGGATGGGTATCAAATGTTAACAAGTCTTTTTTGATTCATCAATGTTCTGACTGGTTTGATGTGTGCCCCACGAACCTCTTCACCTTAGAGTGGTATTTGTGCCCTATGTCGTCAAAAACTTGTGTTTTCCAGTCTCTGTCTACCCCTAGATTTGTTACCTTCTACAGCTCCCCTGTTACCGGGTGGTTATAATTAGAATGCAGCTACTCACAGTGGTCTAGTGTGGACTGTAATTATCGTGTGGCAGCGAAACTGGGTAGATATGTTAATGCGTTAATGGAGAACTGATTTATGCTGGGGAAATTTAGTGCCAATTTTGGCCACCAGGTGCAAATCTGGCGCTGTACAGCACCTCGTCGACATCTTCAATGCTCATATTGATCAAATTGTGTAAGTGGTGGTTAATAATAAAATCAACATATGCCTTCCTTACTTGTTTCACCTATTCTGCCCATTGCAGTTCCTAATCGATCACATATGGAAACATTCCTATGACTCTATGCGATTGCAGTCTTTGTCGGAGTATTCCACTGATGAATTCTTCTCGGGGTATCAGCCGAGTGGTGGCGTCGTCGTCTTGTCACAACGTTTCAATGAGTTTCGTACCCACCATCTTCTGGCAAAGTGTCGGGATGCTGCCTGCCTGCTCTCATCTGTTGCTTTCCCCTCTTTGGGGAAGTGTGAGGGGGAGTCTGTAGCCTTTCGGCTTTTACTCCCCTGTGAACGTGTGTGTGTGATCTTTCTATAGTTTTTGGTGTCTGCGATTTGTGATGATTGTTGTGAGTGAGTCTGGTACTTGCCTGAGGTAGGCGAGAAGTTTGGTATTATATGGGAAGGAACAGGATGATGGGTTGGGTGTTGGGATTTTCTCTTCGACTTAGTCGTCTAAGATCGTCATAGGGCGCTTGTGCTTATCGCGGGACATGTCATACCGACCTAGGGAGTGTATGAGTGCGTTTCCGGATCTGGAAGAACCCTCATAGAAGGCCCTTGCCAGATCCTGGAAGCGCTCTCTCAGGAGTGGGATTTCGGCTGCGGCGTGCAAGTCGTCTGTAGGGAATCCAAGAGGTAAGCGGAGTGCCCTTCTGAGGGCGCGGTTCTGCAGCCTCTGGAGTTTGTCCAGGTGCTGCTTTGCCGCGTATCCCCAGACAGGGCACGCATACTCCATTACTGGCCGGATCAGGGCCTGGTACACATTTACTGCTACTGGGCGGGGAAGGGAGCTGGTTGTGTTCAGGATAGGATATAGGATGGACATTCTGGCGCAGGCCTTCCTGTGGACCTCGTCTATGTGGGGTTTCCAGGTAAGACGAGAGTCCAAGGTTACGCCAAGGTACTTGGCGGTTTTGCGCCAGGGGAGTTGGGTTCCATTTAGGTGAAGGTGGAGGGGGGGACGTTGAGGAGGTTCGCGCCTTCCGAGCCTGCGGGTAATCAGCATTGCGTGCGTCTTCTCAGAGTTGATGGTGACGCGCCAGCGACGGGCCCAAGTTTCTGTGTCGTCTAAAACCTTTTGTAGCCTACGGATGACCAGGTCCTTGTTCGCGTTTCTCGTGTAGAAGGCTGTATCATCAGCGTACTGTGCGGTGTGCACCAGGGGGGCCGTTGGAGTGTCCGCAGTGTAAAAACTGTACAATACGGGCCCCAGGACCGATCCCTGTGGCACCCCAGCACGAATACGCCTTCTGGTGGAGGTGGCAGTTTCTACTTTGACGGAGAAAGTTCTATTCGTGAGATAGCTCTTGATGAGCTGAACTATGCTCCCGGGAAACTCTTGTGTGTACAACTTGTATAGTAGCCCTCTATGCCATACTGAATCAAAGGCTTTGGCTACGTCTAGTAGCACTATCCCGCAGTAGCCTCTGTGGTTGAAGCCCTCTGTGGCTGCTTCAACCATTCTCATGACCTGTTGTGGGGCAGAGTGGTTCTGTCGGAAGCCAAATTGGAAGTCCGGCAGAATTTGCTCTCTGGTAATATGTTCTTGTATGGGTCTTAGCAGGAGGCGCTCATAGGTCTTGCTGAGAGTTGGCAAGAGGCTAATCGGCCTGTAGTGCTGCGGGAATAGAGGGTCTTTCCCTGGTTTGTGTATCGCGACCACTTCCGCATGTTTCCAGCAAGCTGGGAAAATACGGGATCGAGTAATCTCGTTGAGGACGTTCGCGAGGTGTGTGATCGCTGTGGGTGGGAGTTTTTTGACTAACTGGTTTGTGACACTGTCGTGCCCTGGCGCCTTTTTTGTAGGGAGGGACCTGATTACTCTTGCCACGTCCTCGGGGGCAAAAAGTATGGGTTCGTCCTCTGGGTCCTCCTCGGCACTGAGGAAGACGGCCAGTTGACGACTGACTACCTCTTTATGCTCTTCATCCCGGGGTTCTGCCGCTTGGAACTGCTTCTCGAAGGAGTCGGCGAGGGCGTTGGCCTTTCCAGCATGGCTGTAGACCAGTCCCCGCTCGCCATGCAGTGGCGGCATCCTAGCGCGTCGTTTTGTAAACTGTTTTGTCGCTTGCCATAGTGTATGATCGTCTACTTTGAGAGCTGTGAGGCGGTTTTGCCATTGCTGGTTTTTGTGCTCATTGAGCGCTACCTTCAGTTCTCTCTGTAGACGATTGAGCAGCCTCCTGGTGGCCTGGTTTCTGGTGATCTTCCACTCTTTTGCTACTCTGTTCTTATGTCGAATTTGAGCTAGCAAGTGTTCCGGGAGCTGTATTTGCGGCGGTGGGCCATCCCTTTGTGGAGGGGTGGCTTCTTCCGCTGCCTGCAAGATGCTGCCTGTTAGGTCTTGTAGCGCTTGTTCTACTGTTTCGGCAGTAGGTGGCGGAGCGCGAGCGATATTAGAGGCGACAGTTTCTTGGTATCGCTCCCAGTCTGTGCGTTTGTAAGACGTCTGGTACCGTGGGAGTGCTACCCATTCTCCCACATCGACTTCTAGAATCACTGGGTTGTGGTCGGAGGACATTCTGTTGATTGTCCTTGCGGTCACAAATCCTGCGATCCTCCTAGTGAGAGCTATGTCTAACACATCAGGCCTGCCTCCATTTTTTGGAAAATGTGTGGGCTCGACTGGACCCCATGTTTCGAAGTGGTGGGTGCGCGCTAGTTGTTGTAGTTTGGCGCCTGCTCTGGAGGTTACTCTAGAATTCCAATCAGGATGTTTGGCATTGAAGTCTCCCCCTATTATGAGTTTGCCTTCAATTTGCCCTAGTGCAGCTATGTCTCCCTCATCTATCTGGTCATGTGGGGGTCGGTAGACTGCAACAATTGTTAGGGGTCCAGTGGCAGTGGTTACTTCCACCGCCACTGCTTCGATTTTGTTGGTAGCTGGTAAGAATACCTGGTGGTGGGGGATCCCTCTTTTTACATATATGGCCACTCCTCCGCCTTGGGTTGGCCTGTCTTTACGGTAGCTAACGTAGTTGGGAACTGTCGCTTTTACTCCCGGTTTTAGGTGGGTTTCCCCCATCATGCATATGTCGATGGAGAACTCCTTCATGAGTTCTCGGAACTCGACCTCTTGATTAACAATGCCGTCTGCGTTAAAGACGCACATTGTCAGGCCTTGAATATTTGGTCGTCTATTCACGATGGCGTTTTGATACTACTGAGGAAGTCGCAGAGGGGAGCGACTGCTGGACTGTTGCCTGAAGGGTGACGAGGATCTGCGTGTTCTGCTTCTGGGCTTCCCTGAATTCCTTCATCATTTCCATGACGAGGTTCATGGTCTGCACCATTACGCCTAACAGCTGATCCATGGGGGGGGGGAGTGTGTGTGGGATTCCCTAGAGCTTCCTCCGTCATGGAGGACCTGGTCGTTGTTTCTGTGTATTTCCCGGTGTTGTTCTTGTGATAGTGTCTGGTGTTGTGATGATTGGGCCACGCTTTCATGGTTCCTCGGAGGAGAAACCACTTCCGCATAAGTCGCCCTCGGTGTGTCCAGCCTTGGTTTTACCCAGGCCTTGTCTGTGTGTGTTGTTGTATTTTGTTTTCTTGTGTGACTGGTTGGGTTTGTCGTGTCTTGTTTGCGTGTGTGGGGGGCGGCCTTTGCGCCCTTTGCCTGCTGTGAGTGTCTTTTGTGGACCTCACAACCTTGGTAACCCGCTGTGTGGTTTTTGCCACACAGCGCGCACCTTATTTGTGAGTCCGTGTGTTTTATGTTGCACGTTCGTGTGTCATGGGCCTCGGCGCATTTTCTGCACCTCACTGCCATTGAGCAGTGTGCCGCAATGTGGTTGAGGCCCTGACATCTGAAGCACTGCACCGTCTTGTTTTTGCGGCGCAGTGGTTCAGTGGTCACAGGGACCGCCAGGATCGTCTTAATGTCCCTTTTGTTCTGTGGGACGTCCGGCAGTGTCACCTGATACAGACGCCATTTGCTCCCTATGTTTCCCATTTGTTGGACCGCCTTGACGATGTACCCCTGGGCAGTCAGGTCTGTTTTGATCGCCTGGGGGGCCACTCGTCTTGGTAGGTCCCTGATGACTATGTTTCTATTGCGTGTTTTTGTTGTGGGGAAAGTGTAGTGGGGCATGTTTTCGCTGTTGAGAAGTGTTTTTATTGTGGTGTAGTGCTCGAGTGTGAGTAATGTTATTTTTATTTTGTCACCACCAGCAGGTTTTGCTTTGAAATTGCCTCCCCCGATTGCTGTTTTTAGCATTTCGAAGAGTTCCTCCTAATTCCGAGTGAACTCGGCGACGATCGGAGGGAGGTGGTGGGTGACCTGGTTTTGTGTTTGTGTTGTTGTGTCTTGTGGTGTCTCTGGTTCGTCGTCCACCGCCTGAAACCTGTTCGGGGTGGGTTCCACTCCCCGGGCCGGCGGGAGCCTCGGCTGGCGAAAGGTTTTCCTCGCCAGCACGAAACCATCCGAATCCTGCCCGGTTACGCGGTTCCCTTCCAGTGCCAGTGTTTCCTGGTCCCCTCCTAGGACGACGACAGGTGCTGTCGGGGGCGCTGGCTCCTCAGAGGGTGTTGAAGTGGTTGGGGTGGTGGTGGTGGAGTGCTTTTTCCCCTTGGAGTGCTTCTCCTTTTTGTCCTTCCTCACACGCCGCTGCTTGGATGTGGTGGACTTGAGTGGGGGGATTTAAGGAACTGGGATCGGGTAGGGGGTTGGGTGGCAGTTGCGGGTTTGGGAAGGATTTTTGTCGGTTGACTGGGCCTCTGCTTGCCATTTAGGTTACGGATATGGTCAGCAAGGAGGCCACAGCTGCTGGCAAGCAGGAGAGGGCTGAGGAGAGGGGAGGGAGGGGCGGGATCGCAAATACTGACGACGTATTTGTTTGTTTGTGTATAATGTGGTTTTGCCATGTCGGTTGCGGAAAGGGGGCTTGCTGTCAGGTTATTGTCAGTTGCTGCGTTCTGCATATCTATATAGCTGCTTGGCCGTCGTCCGCTTCTGTAGGCCGGCCAATCACATTCCTCCGGAAGGGGGTACCGCGTCGGTGGTGGTGGGAGGAGGGGGGAGGGGGGGTCGTCGAGACCCGGTGGCTATTCTATGAACTTGCATTCACAGCTCCATATTTGCACCTGGTGGCCCAAACTGAAACTATTTTTTTCAGCGTAAATCGATTCCGCATTAACACATTAGAGTATCTCCCAAGTTTCGTTACCATACGATAATGTGGTTAGTTGTACTTTAATTATAACCACCCATGGAACTTATTCCCTGAATTCATAACACTTATCCTACCATCCTGTTCCTTCTTCTGGTTAGTATCTCCCATACGTATCTCTCCTCGCCGAATCTATGGAGAACCTCCCTATTTCTTATCAGTCCTCCTAACAATCAACGTTCTACAGCATACTTCTGAAACGCTTCGATTCTATTCTTATCTAATTATCCCACACTCCAAGATTTACAGTCATACCATACCGTGCTCCAAACGTCAATTCTCTGAAATTTCTTACTCAGATTAAGGCCGATGTTTGATACTAACGGATTTCTCTTGGCCAGGAATGTCCTCTTTGGCTATGCTAGTCTCCTCCTTATGTTCTCCTTGCTTTGTCCGCCGTGTGTAGTTTCGCTACTTGGTGGTCCCCAGTCCTGATGTTAAGTTCATCGCTCATTTCAGTTCTAATAATTCTCATTACTTTCGTCTCTCTTAGATTTCCTCTCAATCAATATTCTATACTCATTAGACTGTTCATCCGCCGGCCGGTGTGGCCGAGCGGTTCTAGGCGCTTCAGCCTCGAACCGCGCGACCGCTATAGTCGCAGGTTCGAATCCTGCCTCGGGCATGGATGTGTGTGATGTCCTTAGGTTGGTCGGGTTTAAGTAGTTCTAAGTTCTAGGGGACTGACGACCTCAGATGTTAAGTCCCATAGTACTCAGAGCCATTTAGACTATTCATCCAATTCAGCAATTCTCACAATTCTTCTTCACTTTCATTGAGGATAGCAGTGTCACCAGCGAATCTTATCAATGATCTCCTTTCACTACTCCAAATTGCAATACCGGTCTTGAATCTTTTTTTGTTTCCGTCATTCTTTGTACAAATTTAAAAAGATGAAAGAAAGACTGCATTTCTATCTTACGCCCTTTATCTTTCATTCTTGTTGTTCCTTCTTGATTCTCATATACATCCATATTTTTCAGAGAATTTCAAACATTCTGCAACATTTCACACAACTGATCGCTTTTCCTAGGGTCGGTGAAATCCTATGCACATGTCTTGATTTTTCTTAAGTCTTGCTTGCATTATCAGTTACAACGTCAGAATTGCCTCTCTGGTGCGTTTACATTCTCGAAAACCAAACTAATAGCCATATGAAAAATTTTCATCTAATTGTTCTACGTATTATTCTTGTCAACAACTTAGACGCATGAGATGTTAAGCTGATTGCCTTATTCTCTTCCGGATTGTGCCGATCAAATTTTCCAAAAGCCTTATAATACGTCTCAAGACTCGTATATTCTACAAACCAACTTGAATTGGTTTACCTCAATGATTTGAGAAATTCCAAACCCATGTTACCTTCCTCATCTCCCTGATTTTTTAGATTTTCTACTGGTTGCCATTTTCTGACTAACGTCACGTAACTCTATACCATTCGACCATGGTTTCTCGAACAACGTTGCACGTGTGTGTCACACCAATACAGGCGACCTTTTTTTTTTTTTGGCATTTCGATTGGCGTGACAGTTGTAACACTTTCACTGCCGCCCAAAAAAAATTACCCCACGATACTCTACTTCATCAATGGGCTCCGAAATTTTGTTTTAGCTTCCCTTTTTTGCGTGCTATGGTACTGAAGAGCTGGAAATTAAATGTGTCCCGTAACTGTAGACATATTAACAGCAAGCAAACAAAACATTAATTAACTTTAACTTTCGAGTTGATAATTGGAACTATGACTGCACTCTTACAGGGATAGACGTTTGATGTCTTGCAAACACGCTCGTGGGGGGGACGACTTTTTATTCTTCCTATATACATTTGATTATCATTTCTCCCTAAAAAAAACAGCAGGAAAGGCGTTCGAATAAAAACTTGCTGTTTCTTTGTTCATTATTGTATCACCCGTAACTGTGTTACGTCCATTATTTTATAGAATTTTCGAGTTACTGTACTTCACAAAGGGTCAAGAACGCCCTCTTCCTAGAATATCGAAACTTCACTACACTCAGAGGAGTGAGCACAATTCTAAATTAGTTGGACGTAGTTCGAATATTGCATTTCTCCGGTCCAAAATGTCATTTTTCTTACGAGAAATATATGAGTGCTTAAGAGTACCGCGCTGGCGATTGCAGTAATATTCGTTCCACTATCGTCGATAGTAAATTCCTCTCGACGATATAAACGAGTTTCAGAATCGAAAAATGTACTACAGTAAAATATTACCGATAATCGCCGCGACGTACAACGTACTTTCGGTGAGCATACACCGCAGTCCTGCATCCACGAATCATCATCATCATCATCAGTATTAGATCTTTTGACCTGTTATGGTCTCCTCTAAGAGGTCCTGTTGCCACCTTTTCGCTGGTCAACCCAGCGATACTACGCCCCTAGGGTTGTACATTTCGCGTGTGGACCACTAAGATAAGACGCGAGAAATTAGGGCTCGTACAGAAGCTTCTAGACAGTCGCAGGGACAGGAAAAGAAATGACTGTTAGTGGTACTTGATGGATTCCGCCATGCACCACACAGTGGTTTTCGGATTATGTATATATGTAGATGATATGTGGCTAGGATTTTGGGATCCTTTAAGCTCATGCATTGTAGATGTTTTCTCCAGTTGTTTTGGTAGGTCTGTATATAATTTGTGATGGGTTCCATTTCAAGGTCCTTCACCACATCTGTTCCTTTCGTGATCCCATGGAGTAAGACCAGCTGTTCGTCTCAAGAACTTCATTTCACAGGCTATTAGCTTTTCGCATCTTTTGTCTACCGCACAGGCTTCGTTACCGTAGCACAACACAGGTCTTACTAAGGTCTCAAAATCGTTTTCTCGCGTCCTTCTGGACTACGGAAGATTCCATTACATTATTAATAGCTCCCATCAGTTCTTTATACCGTGGCTAGATCTGTTTCCCCCAGAAGGGATAGTTTATAGTCAAAATATGTGACAATGTTCACTCTTTCCAGAACTTTAAATTTCAAAAAGGTTTTACTTTGTGCTAAGTATTTTCGGCAGGGGGACATAGTTTGTTCTTCATTGTTTATGCTCATGCAACTTTTCTCGGATTTTATCTATAAAAGGTGTATAGAACTCTGCAGGCCATCCTCTTTCTACAAGAACTAAACCCTATGTGCAAAGTAAGGCCTCTAGATTTGGGTTTCTGTTGTTTGAATGAAGCTGCATGGCATTTGTCTCCACTCTTATGCTTTTATCCACGTAAGTAATAAAAAAGAAAGGTGGAACCACGCACTCCAGTCTTACTCCAGCAAACATTCTGCCCCAGTCTGATAATTTTCTTGAGAAGATTAAATAAATCTGTCAGTTTGCCCCACACAGGAATGGACTCTGGACAGTACTGACAGACTGGATCAAACGGACGGGGTCTGCATGTCAGTGGAATACTACGGGCGTGATATCGGCAGGCCGGATCCGTAAAAAATATCCGCTGAACTTGCCGGCTGTTCTGGCTCGTTTCAGAAATCCGCTTGTGTCAGGTCAAATAATGTGGGACTTACATATGTGCGCAAACCTCAAAGAAGAAAGCAACCTTGCGTGATGTATCACTGACAAGTCATACAGCTCGACAACACTTTTACCATGCATACAAAGAACTGCTACAATATAGTCCAGAAGGTAACTATGCTAAATACGCAGTGAGACGAATAGTAATGACACTTTTATTCAAAAACAATAATTATACTGAAGTCAACCGATTTATGATGGTCTCCTGAACATTGCCAAGGGTGAAACATGGTTCCTAATATGTGTGATAACCACGCACTGCTATGCATGCTCTGCAAAGTTCTCCAATGCTGGCCACAAGACTGGCAAGTTCTTGTGGTAGGGCGGTTCACTCGCCACCAAGGCGGTGGATAATGCCTGGATAGTCGCTGGTGCATATGTACATGCTGCAATACGTCCCCCCAACGGATTCCATATGTGGTCAATCAGATTTAAGATGGGGAAACGGACAGGGCAGGCCAGTCCATTCGTTGAATATCCTCTCGATCCAAGGCTACTCGACCTGCGCAGTTCGATGTGGTCTCCCATTCTAATCCACAAAAATCATATCGCTGAAAATTCATCCATGGAAGGATGCACATGGGGAAGGAGTACAGAGTCACAATGACGCTGAATGGTGAGTGTACCGTGTTCAAGTATGTGGAGGTCAGTATGCCCATGCAACATTATGGCTCCCCACAGCGTAACATCTGAACCACGAAAGCCATCTTGTTTGACGTCGTTCCTGGGTGCATTACCTGTCCCCACGTCTCACCATATGATGGTACATCTAGACTGGGATTGCTTTTATCGGAGAAGGGGAGGAGACCCCACTCTTCGTTCGTCCAGTCCCTCGGCTCTTGGCAACACTGCATACAGTGCCGCTGATTTGCTTGTGTTAACAGAACACAACATACTGGTCGTCAGGCAAAGAGACCACCACCATGCAGTTGCCGTACCAATGTGGAGCGTGAGATTCCGAGCCTTGCAGGCATGTAAAAAGTGGTTTCAGCTGTACCTGATGTTTGACATGGGTCCCTTCTTGCCTCTTGCACAATGTGGCAGTCATCTACTGCTGTGGTCTACCATGGTCGACCGATTCCTCTACTTCAGACAGCCAGTCTCTGTAGTTTGGAACACACTCACGCATAATGCTGTGAGGAACATTGAACTTCTGGGCTACGCTCCTCACACTTCGTCCACGAACAATACGAGACTGGAATAGAAGGGAGAACCGATAGAGGTGCTCAGGGTACCCTCCGCCACACACCGTCAGGTGGCTTGCGGAGTATGGATGTAGATGTAGATGTACCTGTAGCTTTCTGATGATTCTCTCCACGTAATGTCATCTAAAACTTAATCACTCGTCCTTGTTGCAATGAAGGGAACCACTATAGGAACTGCTCGCTTTTGGCACACACTGTCTTCCCGTTTCTCCAACTGCCTGGTTTTGCTGGGTCAGCTCCATTTGGTGTTATACTGATGCTGACCACATTCCACGAGACGTCCAGCCTTTTGTGCGCGACTAGGAGGGCTCTGCTAACATGTTGCTGCACTTTCTCATCCGTTTCCACCAAGTAGTTAATTCACTAACGGAAAAACCGTCCAAGACAAACAATATAAAGTAAAAAAAAAATTTCGGTAATCAATCTGTCTAGCAAACATATTTAAGTGCTTAATGTTCCAAGTTCCCAGGTTAATGTAAGCGCTAGAAAAGCCTAGGCAAATGTGAAGTGCTGTTACATTAATAGCCGTTATAACGAACAGCATGTTTAATGCAAGCATGTAAACGTGCATGCATTGTGTTGTGCAGGTGCTAGGTGTCAGGTGTCAGTTTGTGGGATGGAGTTCCGTGCCTGCTGCACCTGGTCAGTCGATACAGGAACGGTTATTGGTGATAGTGGATGAGGCAGGAGTTTTTGTTTGACGATGTCCCATAGATGCTAGACTGGAGACAGATCTGGTGATCGAGCAGGCCAAGGCAACAGGTCGACACACTACAGAGCATGTTGGGTTACAACAGAGGTACGTGGGCGAGCGTTATGCCATAGGAAAACAATCCCTGAAATGCTGTCGACAGGTCGGATCACCAGACCAATGTACAATTTTGCGGTCAAGGTGCGAGCGACAACCACGAGGGCACACCTGCAGTCGTACGAAATCGTATCTCAGACCATAACTCCAGGCGCACGTCCGGTGTGTGTAGCACGCAGACAAGTTAGTTGCCAGCCCGTAAATGGCTTTCTAACCAACACACTACCTTCTCTGACACCGAGGCACACGCCGCTTTCATCAGAAAACACGACACATCCTCGCCCTGCCCTCCAATGACCTTTCAGTTGACACCACTGCAGTCACAAATGGCGGTGGTTTGGAGTCAGTGGAATGGATGCTACAGGACGCCTGCTCGGAGCTGTCCTTGAAGTAACCGATATGTAACACATAAGAAACTATCAGCCTCGATTGCGGTAATGAAACCAACCTTTACCTAGGTTTCAGCCCAAATAATTGAGCCTTCTTCAGAAGATATACCTGAATCTATAATTTGTCTTAGAGGACATGGTCTAGAAATAAAACTAAAACAGCCTGAATAGGCGTAGTCACTTTTTATCTTCTGAAGAAGGCTCAATAATCTGGGCTGAAACCTAGGTAAAGGTTGGTTTCATTACCGCAATCGAGGCTGCACGATTGCTTACTGTGCTGCAATGTTTAAAGTACAAAAATTTTTCCCTGCCGCGATATGTAACACTTCGTTGTGTCACTTTGGTACCAACTGCTACTCTAACTGCTGTTGTAGACGCAGTACAATGCGCCACAGCAGTACGTCGAACACTACGTGCCTCACGTGGCCGTCTAGAGCCTGGTCTTCTTGTGACCGTTCCTTCCAGTGACCATCACTGGCACCAATCACGTACAGTTGTTACATCCTTGCCCCATCTATCTGCAATACTCCGAAAGGAACATCCAATTTCTCGTAGCCCTACCACACGATCTCGTTGAAATTCCAAGCTGTTGATAATGGCGTCTTCGTCGTCTTCAAAGGATTCTGTACTATCAACAACTCACTACGTGCCATCTCGAAAGTAACAAACGCTCACGATCGTTACAGCGCATATTTAAAGCATACCTACTAGCGCCAGTCTTACGCGACTGGCGTGAAATTTAAACGGGCGCCTTTCAGACGTAAAGACACGCCTATCAACTCTCGCACAACTACTTCTTGGTGCTGGGATTTTTTTTTTTTTTTTTTCGTCAGTTTATGTCGTGTTACTTTACGTATCTCGTATTAAGCTTTTGTGGAGTGGCGTATATGGAGCCGTATTGCGCATCCAAATCTTTTCCACGCACCATTAGGAATCAAAATACACTACTGGCCATTAAAATTGCTACACCACGAAGATGACGTGCTACAGACGCGAAATTTAACCGACAGGAAGAAGATGCTGTGATATGCAAATGATTAGCTTTTCAGAGCATTCACACAAGGTTGCCGCCGGTGGCGACACCGACAACGTGCTGACACGAGGAAAGTTTCCAACCGATTTCTCATACACAAACAGCAGTTGACCAGCGTTGCCTGGTGAAACGTTGTTGTGATGCCTCATGTAAGGAGGCGAAATGCGTCCCATAACGTTTCCGACTTTGATAAAGGTCGGATTGTAGCCTATCGCGATTGCGGTTTATCGTATCGCGACAATGCTGCTCGCGTTGGTCGAGATCCAATGACTGTTAGCAGAATATGAAATCGGTGGGTTCAGGACGGCAATACGGAAAGCCGTGCTGGATCCCAACGGCCTCGTATCACTAGCAGTCGAGATGACAGGCATCTTATCCGCATGGCTGTAACGGATCGTGCATACACGTCTCGATCTATGAGTCAGCAGATGGGGACGTTTGCAAGACAACAACCATCTGCACGAACAGTTCGACGACGTTTGCAGCAGCATGGACTATCAACTCGGAGACCATGGCTGCGGTTGCATCACAGACAGGAGCGCCTGCGGTGGTGTACTAAACGACGAACCTGGGTGCACGAATGGCCAAACGTCATTTTTTCGGATGAATCCAGGTTCAGTTTACAGCATCATGATGGTCGCATTCATGTTTGGCGATATCGCGGTGAATGCACATTGGAAGCGTGTATTCGTCATCGCGATACTGGCGCTTCAGTCTGGAACCGCGCGACCGCTACGGTCGCAGGTTCGAATCCTGCCTCGGGCATGGATGTGTGTGATGTCCTTAGGTTAGTTAGGTTTAACTAGTTCTAAGTTGTAGGAGACTGATGACCTCAGATGTTAAGTCCCATTGTGCTCAGAGCCATTTGAACCATTTGAACTGGCGTATCACCCAGCGTAATGGTATGGGATGCCATTGGTTACACGTCTCGGTCACCTCTTGTTCGCATTGACGGCACTTTGAACAGTGGACGTTACATTTCAGATGTGTTACGACCCGGTGATACCCTTCATTCTATCCATGCGAAACCCTACATTTCAGCAGGATAATGCACGGCCGCATTTTGCAGGTCCTGTACGGGCCTTTCTGGATACAGAAAATGTTCGACTGCTGCCCTGGGAAGCACATTCTCCGGATCTCTCACCAACTGAAAATGTCTGGTCAATGGTGGCCGAACAACGGGCTTGTCACAATACGCCAGTCACTACTCTTGATGAACTGTGGCATCGTATTGAAGCTGCATGGGCTGTACCTGTACACGCCATCCAAGCTCTGACTCAATGCCCAGGCGTATCAAGGCCGTTATCACGAACATTGTTCTGAGTACTGATTTCTCAGGATCTATACACCCAAACTGCGTGAAAATGTAATCACAAGTCAGTCCTAGTATAATATGTTTGTCGAATGAATACTCGTTTAGCATCCGCATTTCTTCTTTGTGTAGCAATTTTAATGGCGAGTAGTGTAAGTAACGCTCACGATCGTTACAGCGCATATTTGAAGCATACCTACTAGAGCCACTCTTATGTGACTGGCGGGATATTTAAAAGGACTTCAGATGTAACAACACGCCTACAAACTCTTGCACAACTGCCCCTTGGTGGTGGGATTTTTTTTCAATTTATGTCATGTTACTTTACGTAGCTCGTCTTAAGCTTTTGCGGAGTAGCGTATATGGAGCCGTATTGCGCATCCAAATCTTCACGCAGCATTAGGAAGCAAAGTAGGAATGGCGTAGGCACAGCGTGTAAGCTCGATCTCCCATCTTGGTGAGTGTACGGCGACACGGCGGCACTGTTGGCAGGAGCTGGGCCTGGCGGGCGCGCAGCTGTCTGCGGTGCCGCGGCGGCTGCTGGAGCAGCTGGCGTCGCGGCGCTCGCTCCGGGCGCTCCGCCTCAGCGACAACAACCTCACCGCCGTGCCGGACGGCCTGCAGCTGCTCGGTGAGTGCGCTTGCCTCCATTCACATCTCACATGTTATAGGCGCATACGAAGTTGACACTTGGCGCGGTGGCTGATGGGAGTATTTCCCGTTTACAGTCGCTCCCATCAGCCACCGCGCCGAGCGTCAACTTCGTTTGCGCGAATGTTACTTCAGTCCGTTCACACAGACGCGATGCACACGGGACGGGGAAGTCAGATTTTGTAACGTCACACCACGAAACTTCACGTTCCACGGCATCATGTAGCGCCAAAGACCCAATAACGCAAGTCAGACTTCTGCTTCGTGGAGAGGAACGCGTTCAGTGAGATGAAAGGCCATAAATCACAAGCAGTACTTGGGAGACGCCATATTTGATATCGCCAGTTCAACTGAAGCACATATTTGGTGCATTTTATAACTTAAATCTTACAAATATTTGCTGTTTCGAAACAGCAGCGCACTGAGGATCTCTTGACAATATATCGTTATTGATGTAATTTCTTGCAATAAAATAGCGGGAAAGGTCATACTAGTGGTTACAGATATTTCTTATCTGATTGTTTTCGTGTCTTAGCTTGTGTCTTGGAAGTATGCCAATGGAAGGCAATGACGTATTAAAAATTTATCAAAAATCAAGCTGTATAAGTTAATACCACCTTTTGCAAATGTAATAACAGCCTTATTACAACCATACATATTTCATTTTATTTTAAAGGGGGTGTATGCAAAATTGCAGTACTTTGATTAAACTTTATAGAGTTTTCAACACAATTTAACTACATTAGACAGTTGTTAAGAAATGTTACACACGAGTTTTCATGTTTATTGACATTATACGTTTCTAATGATAAACAATTGTAATTTTTTTTCGTCAAGGTATGAATGATCCTTTTTTGAAAACTCCATCCGAACGAAATTAATGCACTGTTGTACAAAATTTGATATACCTTTATTATAAACACTGTGGAACAGAATTTAGGTATCTTCTTTTGCTGTATATTTACAGCTCTCCAAATACATGTGAAAAAAATGCACGTAATTTCGCGGCTTTTCTGTAACATAAATGCCTTACTATTGTATTAAATGAATATTTCTTCCACAGAATATTTCACTATAGTATTCACTAGTTGGATGTCACATTTAAATGCTCCAACGTCAGTTGTCTGTGAGGAAACGTTACATCAAGTTTTTAAAATGTAGTTATGGTAAACCTGAATCAAAGATATAACAGTGTCCATATAAAGGCCTTATCTTCTGTGGGAAAACTGGTGCAAACCACAAGCATATTCCTCTTCATTCTCAAGCAATCTTTTTCTTTGCTTGTTGTCTTCGATTAATCTGATTTTCGAACTCAGTAGCAACAATGTCAGCTGCAGCAACCCTCCTGTTATCAATTCCCTTCAATATCGACAGTGTGAAAGCGCCTTGGCTCAAATCTTAGCCTGTGTAGAGATCATAGTCTGCCAAGATTATTATAGTGCAGTAAGTACACTTCAATGCAACGAGTTATCCTGCAGACTTCCATAAACTTTACACTTTGGTAAACTTTACTCTTTTGAACACTTGGACACAAACACCACTAACCAAAGAATACAAAATAAGTGGCAGCGATGCTATTCCACAGCCTTCTTGATTCACTACAGAAATATTCCCTGCCTAGTGATTGCGTGAAACTGGAAGAAAACATACGATTAAATGAGGAAATACAGAATAAGAATGGAGCACCAGCCCATGCAACCTTTTGCCAATTATTATTTCTACCACTCTTAGGAGTGGAATTGGAACACAATATTCAGGAATTTAAATTTCAATACCATGTAATAATGAAGACTTAATAATAATTTTTTCACAATTTTGGTCACTTTCATGTATGTCCTCTGTAACTGAATCTTTAGTGGCCACTGTAACACTAGCGCTTTTATTACAGTTCTATAAAGATCAACAGTTCACATAGTAAAACTTACTACCACGAACAATATTGAATTATTATCATTACTTACATTTTTAAAATTCTTCTAGTCATATGCCTTAGATCTTCGTACATGTAGCTTTCACTGTCACAAAATACACACATCAAATAATATTTTGCATCACCTCGGTTCCAGAACTTGTACAGAAAATCTGAATAGTGATCAACATAAACATCATTTTCGCCCTTTTTATTCCTCATGAAAACCACACATTGCATGTTGTAGCACCATATGGCGAGACCTTCAGAGGTGGTGGTCCAGATTGCTGTACACACCAGTACCTCTAATACCCAGTAGCACGTCCTCTTGGATTGATGCATGCCTGTATTCGTCGTGGCATACTATCCACAAGTTCATCAAGGCACTGTTGGTCCAGATTGCCCCACTCCTCAACGGCGATTCGGCGTAGATCTCTGAGAGTGGTTGGTGGGTCACGTCTTCCATAAACAGCCCTTTTCAATCTATCCCAGGCATATTCGATAGGGTCCATGTCTGTAGAACATGCTGGCCGCTCTTGTCGAGCGATGTCGTTATCCTGAAGGAAGTCATTTACAAGATGTGCACGATGGGGTCACGAAATGTCGCTCAAGAAAACCAATGCCTCGCGAATATTTTGCCGATATGGTTGCACTATTAGTCGGAGGATGTCATTCACGTATTGTAGAGCCGTTACGCCGCCTTCCATGACCACCAGCGGCGTACGTCGGCCCCACATAATGCCACCCCAAAACGGCAGGGAACCTCCAACTTGCTGCACTTGCTGAACAGTGTGTCTAAGACGTTCAGCCTGATTGGGTTCCCTTCAAAGACGTCTCCGACGATTGTCTGGTTGAAGGCATATGCGAATGTGATGCCAATCCTGAGCGGTCCATTTGGCATGCTTTTAGACCCATCTGTACTGCGGTGCATTTTGTCGTGGTTGCAAAGATGGACCTCGCCATGGACGTCAAGAGTGAAGCTGAGCATCATGCAGCCTGATGCGCACATTTTGAGTCTTCACACGACGTCCTGTGGCTGCAAGAAAAGCATTATTCAACATGGTGGCGTTGCTGTTAGGGTCCCTCTGAGCCATAATCCGTAGGTAGCTGTCATCCACTGCAGTAGTAGGCGTTGGGCGGCATGAGCGAGGCATGTCATCGACAGTTCCTGTATCTCTGTATCTACTGCATGTCCGAACAATATCGCTTTGGTTCACTCAAAGACGCCTGGACACTTCCGTTGTTGAGAGCCCTTCCTGGCGTAAAGTAACAATGCGGATGCGATCGAACCGCGGTATTAACCGTCTAGGCATGGTTGAACTATAGACAACACGAGCCGTGTACCTCCTTCCTGGTGGAATGACTGGAACTGATCGGCTGTCGGCCCCCTCCGTCTAATAGGCGCTGCTCATGCATGTTTGTTTACATCTTTGGGCTGGTTTACTGAAATCTCTGAACAGTCAAAGAGACTGTCTCTATGATCAAGTATCCACAGTCAACGTCTATCTTCAGGAGTTCTGCGAACCGGGATGATGCAAAACTTCTTTTGATGTGTGTATATTAACGTTATTATGATGTTTAAGTTCGCTGCCATGTCACCATTTCCTGTACTCTATTGATATTGTGGGATTCGAAGGTATTTCCTATTGTTTTGGAATAGAATGCTACTGCTGTCGTTGATAAGCCTACCCTGGCTCTCTCGTTTTCCATTCCAGATGGTGTTTATAAGATGATGGCTCTGAGCACTATGGGACTTAACATCTGTGGTCATCAGTCCCCTAGAACTTAGAACTACTTAAACCTAACTAACCTAAGGACAACACACACACCCATGCCCGAGGCAGGATTCGAACCTGCGACCGTAGCGGTCCCGCGGTTCCGGACTGAGCGCCTGAACCGCTAGACCACCGCGGCCGGCTTATAAGATGATGATGATGATGATGATGAACGTTCCTCATATTTCGACTGCTAATCCATGTCCATTGACCATTAATTTTGCTTTCCCCGTTTCGACGCCTGTTCTGAGCATAACTGCTGTCCCCCATCGTGTTTCAGCATCTGTATTGGTGAAGGCGAATGCTGGTACCCATTCTACTTGTGACGTGTCTACTACTTTTAGTAGAGCTATGCTGGCTGTGCTACAAGGTGTGTGAAAGAGCGTGTAATTTAACTGTGAAGCTCATAGTGTTGACGTTACATCGGTGATCGCATATTCCGTATTTCTGTGTACTCCCAAGGCGTTAGGCGTCTTGCGGGGTGAGTCTGGTATTTGATGTGGCCTTAGAATGACGTACTCAGGTTTGTCGTTTGTTATTTTTGTTATGTATACGACGCCTCCGCATCCGATGTACCTATCTGTACTGCTTTGTTTTCTTGGCTCAGCCTTGATCGCGTGGAGGCTCAAAATTGCGCCTTTCCCAGTTAACTTTGTTTTGCTTGCGCTCGTCAAGGAATTCCTTTAGGATCTGCGCTGTTTTAGATACCTATGTCTTCAGCTTGTGTTCGCGCATCTCGCTGTGCGAGGTGGGCGTGTGGGCGCTGGGCCCGGCAATCTGACTGCCTCCAGCGGTTTCCTGGACGGCTGAGCTGGGCTCCGTAATTGTCTGCCGACGAGTGGCTGGTGTGGGGGCCGGTTCGCTCTCCATTGTGTTATCGCCCTGGGAGTCGGGGCAGACGTTTCCCCTAGCGCTACCTGCGCCGGGGCTGGGCGGCTTTACATCTCACCGCTCTGCTTTACATCTCACCGCTCTATAGTGTAGCTGGCTGTGTCAGCCTGTTGCAGAGTATTCTCATTTTCTCACCTTGGCAGTTGAGCTGGCCGTTTGTTAATTGGGCATGTTTGTCGTGTATGTT